>NW_024871149.1:1200000-1535000 GCF_019054845.1 Dipodomys spectabilis | reverse complement strand
GCCGTTCTGATGACCCGACTGATGACCTCCGTACCCCAGGGCTCGATCCTTCCCTGATGCTGTGGCCTGCTCTATAGGAAAAGGCTTCAGAAGAGGCTGCACTCAAGACTTGTAAGACACCAAGACATTGGGAGATCCTCAGGGGCCCACTGGAAAATACTCTGCCTAGAGTCACAGAGTGAGGTCCAAGAAGGCCAGGTGTTGGTCATGGGGCTTGAACGCTGGTCCTGAGTGCTGTCCCCCAGCTCTTCAGCTTACCACTTGAGTTACAGGGCCAATTCCGGTATTCAGGACGTTCCTTTTAAATCATAGTCTCCCAGAATTCCGGCCTGGGGTTGGTTTTGAACCGTGATCCTCATATCTCAGCTTCCTGAGAAGCTAGGAGGAGAGGTGTGAGTCACTAGCACCTGGCTGATCTGACCTTTCAGGAGCTCCTGAAAGTTTTATTTTTTAGGTGTCAATGCTGGGCTTGAACTCAGGGTCTGGCCTCTGGTCTCTTAACATTTTCCCTCAAAGCTGGCACTCTACCATTTGAGCCACAGCTCCATTTCTGGCTCTTGGTAGTTCATCGGCAAGAAGAGTCTCACTAACTTTTCTCACCTGAGCTGGCTTGACCCATGATCTCTGATCTCAGTCTTCTGAGTAGCTAGGATTTACAGGGGTTGAGCCACTTCTGGCATTGTGTTAGAAGCTTTTCTTAAGCAAGCATTCTTCCCTGTGTTTACTTTGAATCCTCCATGCAAAGGAGGCCTGAGGGTCAGGAGGTGTGAAAAATAAGCTTCCAGCCACAGGAAATGGCTGGGGTCCATGGTGAAAAACCAAGCTAATCTTCCCCCGGGCCCCATTCTGGTACCCCACCATTTGCCCTACCTGTGTCTCAATAAACCTTGACCCAGCCTTGAATGTTCTGCCAGAGTGTCTGAAGCCACAGAACCTTCATTCCACCTACACCACTTGCTCCATACGACACCTAAGGACCGTTGTCCAGCCATGATGGACCTTCTGCCTGAGGCTCTCTGTCCCATTCCACGCCTTAGAACTCTTGTGGAATTTTGGCATTGGTTATATCACCTCCTGGAGCAAGTCGTTCCTTCCCTTCTACCTCTTTTTTTTTTTATTATTGAGTTGCTATAGATGGAACTTTGTGCAGGGTGACTGGCAAATGCTCTATCTTGGTCTGTTGAGTGTGTGTGTGTGTGTGTGTGTGTGTGTGTGTGTGTGTGTGTGTGTGCGTGTGCGCACACACGCGTGCACAGGTGCGAGCATGTGCGTGTGTGTGTGCCAGTCCTGATGTTTGAATTTATGGCCTGGACATTGTCCTATCCCTAAGCTTTTGTGCTCAAGGCTAGCACTCTTCTACTAGAACCACTGCTCTACTTCTCGGTTTTTGGCTGTTTAATTGGAGAAAAATGTCTCATATAGACTTTTCTGTTTGTAATTGGGATCCTCAGATATCAACTTCCTGAGTAGCTAAGATTACAGGGGTGAGCCAGCAGCACCTGCCTTCTACCTTACCGCTTACCTATAACCTCGGCCCTCCTCTGTGTCCCAGAAGAATATGTCTCACCAGACTCACTTTTTTTTTTCTTTTTGCCAGTCTTGGGGCTTAAACTTAGGGTCTTGGTATGTTCCTGAGCTTCTTTTGCTCAAGACTAACACTCTCTCACTTAAGCCATAGTGCCACTTTTGGCTTTTTCTGTTTCTGTGGTAGTAAGGAATGGAACTCAGGGCTTCGTGCATGCTATGTAAGCATTCTACCACTAAGCCACATTCGCAGACCAAGGTTCACTTCTAACAGGAGTTATGACAGTGAGATTTACTGACTTACCCCTTTTGGCAAAGAAATCGCTGATTATTTCATGTGTATGACAAGATTTGGAACTAGCCTTTGACTTGGCAATGAGGAATGATAGATGAGTGATAGCCACCAGGCCCCAGAGCTCTAGGCTCACATCCTGCAGAGGGATAGAGACTATGGAGAGAGAACCTTGGACAACTCCTACAGTTTAGGGACTGTGGACTCTCTGGAAGCAGTGGCTGGCTGCAAAGTGTCCCAATGGGATGCTTCAGCCAGAACATTATGCACGCGTTCCACACACTAGCCCAGGCAAAGCCTTCAGGGCTTCAGTTATTAAATGGAAGAGGGTGCTTTGTTCAAGCTGCCAGCTCACATTTAGTACTCTATGAAGGCTTGTCCCAGTTTGCCCAGGTTGGGGCGGCTGGGCATGGGCAACCTGCTGAATGCCCATCATCCATACAGAGATCCATGCATGGAGTTATTGCAGCCTTTTGGGGGGAGGGCATGTACACTGCTGTACTATGATCCTAGCCCCTGTTCTTGAGTTCTTTTTTCTCAAGGGTAGCGCTCTACCCTTGAGTCACAGCCCCATTCATGTTGATTTTTCCGGTGATCTCTTAGAAAGAAGAGTGTCCTAGACTTTCCCACCCCAGCTGAATTTAAATTAGCATTTTCTACATCTCAGTATCCTGAGGAGCTAGGGTTATAGGCAGGAGCCACTGGCACCTTACTTTCTTCTTGTTGTTCTTTTTTCAATCTTAACAGTCTGAAATTTTCAATGGGTCATTCCAATGGTTTGCATTCAAAGTAAACTACCCAGGCCTGGAGTTCGAATGCTAGGACTGCCACCCACAAATGGAGCGAGATCCTGACAAACTCATTCCTGTTCCTGTGAATGCTAATGGAATGTTATAAAAGTAATAAATGTGGGGCTGGGAAGATGGCTCAGTGGTAGAGCGCTTGCCTTGCATGCCTGAGGCCCTGGGTTCAATTCCTCAGCACCACATAAGCAAAAAGAAAAAAAAAGCCAGAAGTGGTGCTGTGGCTCAAGTGGTAGAGCGCTAGCCTTGAGCTGAAGAGCTGAGGGACAGCATCCAGGCCCAGAGTTCAGGCCCCACGACTGGACCCAAAAAAAAAAAGTAATAAATGTGCCATTGATTCATGATTTTATTTTAGAATGCCACACAAAAAAATAATGGATTGATGTCTTCCATTCTAGCACCATGGTATGATTAAGGATATTGAATAATTTTTAATTAATATTTTTATAAGTATTCAACAGTGATATTTCATTAAATGGAGGCATAATTTAATAACTAATAATTGGTAATAATATATATAATTTAATTTCCTCACAGTCCCTCTCTTTGTATATATATATATATATATATATCCATGTACGCATATCTCTATCTATATCTATCTATCAATCAATCTATCTATCTATTTATCTATCTATCTAAGTATCAGGCACTCCTGTGGCTTGATCACAGGTCCTCAGAACTTCCTGGCAGCTCAGTTTGCCAGAGGCTGGTCTGCTAAGACTGTGACCCCATTTATGGTTTGGGCATTCTAGGCTGTGAGTTGAAATCCCAGGATGGCCAAAAATTTATTCATGCAGTAAGAAGCCAATATTAGCACATTGTTTTCCTTTTCTGTGAAAGTCCATGGTCTCAGAATGATGTATAATCCATATTTCCATATATCCTATGGTATATGATATAATAAAAGAAATGTTATATGTGTAATAATGCTAAATAAGTAAGGGTAATAAATGTCATATTTCTACAAAATTTTGGTCAATCGCCTTCAACAATTCATCCAAAAAATCATACACCACGATCAAACAGGATTCATTTCAGGGATGCACAGCTGGTTCAATATATGCAAATCAATTAATATAATTCTTCACATCAAAAGGAGCAAGGATAAGAACCACATGATTCTCTCAATAGAGGCAGAAAAAGCATTTGCCAAGATCTAACACCCCTTTATGATGAAGGTTCTGGAAAAATTAGGAATACATGGAACATTCCTCAATACAATAAAGCATGTATATAACAAACCTACAGCCAGCATTATACTTAATGGTGAAAAACTAACGCCATTTCCTCTTAACTCAGGAAGGAGACAAGGAGGTCCACTCTCTCGTCTTCTTTTGAATCTAGTATTAGAATACCTAGCTACAGGAATAAGACCAGATGTAAACATAAGGGAATCCAAATAGGAAAAGAAGAAGTAAAACTCTCCCTCTTTGCAGATGACATGATCTTGTATTTAAAAAATCCCACAGACTCCACTCCCAGATTACTCAAGCTGATTCAAAACTTTGGCAAAGTAGCAGGGTATAAAATTAACCCTCAAAAATCATTGGCTTTTCTGTATGCCAACAATGAGAAAAGTGTGGCTGAAATTAGAAAAGCAACTCCATTCGTAATAGCACCACAAAAAATAAAATACCTAGGAATTAACCAAAGAAGTGAAGGACCTCTATGATGAAAACTTTGCAAAACTGAAAAAGGAAATCAAAACAGAATTTAGAAAGTGGCAAAAACTCTGATGCTCCTGGATTGGAAAGATCAATATCATGAAAATGGCAATACTTCCCAAGGCTATCTACAAATTCAATGCGATACCCATCAATATTCCAACCTCATTCTTCAAGGATATAGAAGACGCAATCCAAAAATTTATATGGAACAATAAATGACCCAAATAGCAAAAACGATCCTCAACAGAAAGAACACTGCTGGAGGAATATCAATACCAAATTTCAAACTCTACTACAAAGCCATAGTAATCAAAACAGCTTGGTACTGGCACAAGAACAGACCTCACAACCAATGGAATAGAATTGAAAACCCAGAAATGAACTTACAGATTTATTGTCATCTAATCTCCAATGAGGGAGCTAAAAAATAGAATGGAAAAAAGACAGCCTCTTCAGTAAATTGTGCTCGCAAAATTGGGTAACTACTTGGAGAAAACTAAAGCTAGGTCCTTACATATCACACTGAACCAGAATCAACTCCAAAAAGATCAAAGACTTCTGAGTCAAAGCAGACACTCTGAAAACATTAGAAGGTATAATAGGAGAAACCCTAGTTCTCCTTGGGACAGACCAAAATTTTCTTAATAGAGACCCAGAAATGCAACAAATCAAAGAAAGGTTGGACAAATGGGATTGGATGGAATTGCAGAGCTTCTGCATGGCAAAGGACATAGCTAGTAAGATCAATCAAAAGTCCACGGATTGGGAGAAAATCTTCAGTAGCCATACAATGGACAAGGGTCTCATATCTAAAATGTACCTGGAACTCAAAAAATTGACTCCTCCAAGAACAAATCTTCAAAGAAACAACTGCCCAATAAATAAGTGGGCTAAAGACTTTAAGAGAAACTTTTCTGAAGAGGAAAGAAGGATGGCCAATAGACACATGAAGAAATGCTCAACCTCCCTAGCCATCAAAGAAATGCAAATCGAAACAATATTGAGATACCACCTCACCCCAGTTAGAAAGGCTATAATCAAGAACTATAATAACAACAGGTGCTGGAGGGGATGTGTACAGAAGGGAACCTCACTGCATTGTTGGTGGGAATGTAAACTTTTTCAACCACTTGGGAAAGCAGTATGGAGTTTCCTCAAAAGACTCCACATAGAGCCTCCCTATGACCCAGCAATCCCACTTTTGGGCATTTACCCAAATTTTCACAAACAAGACCACACTAAGCTACCTGCACGACTATGTTTATGCAGCATTATTTACCATAGCTAAGATATGGAACCAGCCCAGATGCCCCTTAGTAGATGAATGGATCAACAAAATGTGGTATATATACACAATGGAATTCTATACCTCTATCAGAAAGAATGACATTGCCCCATTTGTTAGAAAATGGAAAGACTTGGAAAAATTATATTAAGTGAAGTAATCCATGCCCAAAGAAACGTAGGTCCCATGGTTCCCCTTACTTGCAATAACTAGCATATGTCTGAGTCAAGCAGAAAAGGTCAGACAAGTGGATGTTAGGAAAATGAACCCTATGATATGTATTCAAATGTTTTTTTTTTCTTTCATGTGATTGTTTCTAACACATTTATAAGATTATTTCTTTGTTTTTCCCCCCTGGTATAACCCCTGCTTTCACTGTATTTGATGTTGGTGTATTTTGTGGAGGGGAAGGGAAAAATCAAATCAAATCATTTAAGTAGGGATACAGGTGGACCCATTGCAACAATGAGATGTACAAGTCGTTATGTCAAAATACGATCTTTACAACTGTGGTGGGGGTGGGGGGCATTGGGGGATGATTGTGTAGGGGGGGTGGGGGCGGGGAGAGAATGGGAAAGGACAGGGAGGGGAAACAAAAAAGGAAGAGGCTACGATGCTTGATAAGAAATGTACCCATTATCTTGCCCATGTAATTGTAAACCCTCTGTATATTATTTTCACAATTTAAAATAAAAGAAAAAAGGAACAATTAAATTTTGGATTATATAAAATTATACACAACAGTATACTACATTGACTAATTTTCAATTAATACTTTATTAGTTATTCAATCATGTTACTTAAAAAGGAAGGAACAATTTAAATAGCAATATTCGGTAGTAAAATTTTATATGCAATTTCCTAGTATACAGATATCTCTCTCTTGTTCTATACATATGCATCTATTTATCTATCTACCAATCTACATATTTATGTGTTCATACACTTGTCAGTCATGGGGCTCATTTGTAGATTGCTCACCTACTACGTACAAAGCCCTGGGTTCGATTCCTCACTACCTTGTGCACCGAAAAATCTAGAAGTCGTGCTGTTGCTTAAGCAGTTGAGCACTCGCTTTGAGCATAAAAGCTTCGGGACTGTGTCTAGACCCTTTCTCAAGACCCAGGATTGGCACCAAAAAAAAAAAAAAATAGAATGTTCTGACTGTAACAATATAAGGATAGTACTGCAAATACCTCATCACAGAACAAGCATGGAGTCTGGTGCTTGCAGCTGCCATCTTACCTGACTTAGCCAGAGATAAACCACTGCAACCCAGCTCCAGGGAACCAGAAGCTGCTGGTTCACTCACCACTGTCATCCAAGCTACTCGGGGACTGATCTGTGAAACTCTGAGCTGTGTTTCACAGTAGTAGAGATCTAGCCTTGAGAAAGAGATCTTAGAACAGTACCCCCAAATTTTCAGTGCATTCCCCGTGGCTCCTTGCAACAGAGAGTTATGATCTAGACGTCTGTAGCTGAGGTCTGTCACCCTGCCTACTCAAGAATCTGAGATGTGAGGATCTGGGTTCCAAAGTATCTCAGACACAAAAGTTCCCATGAGACTATTATCTCCTATTCACCACTTAGAAACTTGAAATGGAAGCTGGGCACCAGTGATTAATGCCTGTCATCCAAACTACTCAGGAGCCTGAGAGATGAGGATCATGGTCCAAAGCCAGCCTGGGCAGGAAATTCCTTGTGATGGACAATTCTCACCAGTGACCCACCAAAAACCTGAAGGGGTGCTGTAGCTTAAGTGGTAGAGTGCTTGGTTTTAGCTGAAGAGCTCTAGGATAGATGGCACCCAGGCCTAGACTTCAACTCTTCCAACTTACAAGAAAAGAAAAGAAAGAAAGAAACCTAAAGAGGAGGGTTTAGACTGCTTTGCATGTATGAATCCCTGGATTTGAATCCTCACTACCACATCACTAGAAAAAAGCCTGAAGTGGCCCTGTGGCTCAAGGTGTAGAGTGCTATCTTTGTACAGGAGAAACTCAGGAACCATGCTCAGGTCCTGAGGTCAAGTTCCAGGACAAGTGTATGCGTGCGTGCACACACACACACACACACACACACACACACACACACACACACACACACACACACACACACAAAGATACCAGAAGTGAAGCTGTGACACCAAATGGTGGTAAAGCACTGAGCTTCTCTTCTGAGCTCATGGTCAGCACCCTGGCCCTGTGTTCAACCCCGAAACCTAGCCATCCAGGGCTCAATTAGGATAGGTCAAAGGTTTCAAAATCTGATGCACTTCACAAGACCTAGATGACAGGAAACTTTGGGATTTTGCACAAATGCTTAGATTAGCAAGCTTCTGGAAACCTAGGGATGCACGATTGCCAATTAGGAATCTTTTCATTAGGTTCAGCTCCCTTATTATCTGCAAGAAGGACCCATGAATTAATTGTAGCAGGTTATTTCAATACTGGAACATAATCTAACAAAGACAGGATAAGTGCATGGAACATGGCCTGCCACAGGAGGTGGCACAAATGAAAGCTTCCTGGGGAGAGAGATAGCTTAGAGTACAAAGAGGCCTTTTACTCCTGGCCTTCAAATTCTGCCTACACTCTTCCTCACTAATTGGCTCAGATGGAGTTGTTTGTTACACAGCTGTACAGGAATGAGGCCTTTTTGTCTGTCTGTCCAGACCATGAGGCAGACTTCCTCCAATAGCCTGGAGTGCACAGAAACCCTCAGGCAACACTGGGAACAGTGAGGGAAGCCCCGGAACAGGCACTGTCTTGAAAGCACTCTCTGTGCTATGAAATCATTCTATTCAAAGCAAATTTCCTAGCTGGGTGCCTTTCAACATAGCGACTCTGGATCTTCACCAATAGAAATACATGCATACATACATGGGGAGACATGGATTTACTGGCTTTTTCTTTTTTGGCAGGTCCAGGGCTTGTACTATGAGCCTAGGCACTCTCCCAGAGCTCCTTTTGTTCAAGGGTGGTGCTCTGCCCTTGAGTTTCAGTCCCACTCATGGGTTTTTATATTCCTGTGATCCCTTAGAAATAAGAGTGTCCTGAACTTTCCTGTCCCGACTGAATTCAAGCTGCCATTCTCTAACTCTTAGCCTCCTGAAGAGCTACGATTACAAGTATGAGCCTCTGAGACTTGGCTTTCTTTTATTCTTGTTGTTCTATGTTTTATCATGACAATCTGAAATCTTCACAATGTCATACTAATGGTTTGCATTTCGAAGTAAACTACCCAGGCCTGGAGTTCAAATGCCAGGACTACAAATGGAGGGAGATCTTGAGAAAATAATTCCTATTCATGGGAGTGCTTAATGGAATGTTATAAAAGTAACAATTAAATCCTCAATTTTTCATGATTCTCTTAAAGAATGCCAAAAAGTGTTGGATTATGTCTTTAATTCTAGCACCATGGTATGATTCTCCTAATTAAAGAATACTGAGTACTTTTACATTAGTGCTTTAATAAGTATTCAACCATGATACTTCATTAAATGGAGGCTTAATTTAATAACTAATAATTCACAATATATGTTATTCAATATCCTCATATTGTCTCTCTCATATATATAGAGAGAGAGCAAACTACACATCTATCTATCTATCTATCTATCTATCGATCGATCTATCTATCTATCTATCTATATCTATATTTAAATCTATATCTAGGCCACTACTATGGTTTGATCACACGTCCTCAGAACTGGCTGGCAGCTCAATTTGCCAAAGGCTTTGTCTACAACTGACACTTTCATGAATTGGGCATTGTGAGCTGTGAGTTCATATCTCAGAATGGCCAAAAGTTTATAGGTGGAGTAAGAAGCCTCTTTTGACACATTTTTTTCCTTCTCTGTAAAAGTCCTGGGTCTCAGGATGATGTAAAATCCACGTGCAAATATATCCATGTGATACGATTTAATAAATCTAATAAATATTATATATGTAATAATAATAAAATAAAGAATAAATAAATAAGGGTAATAAATGTCATATGTGGTAAACCCATGTATGTAAAAAGATCTCATACATGAATATTATTTTTTCCAGTGCCGTGGCTTGAATTCGGCCCTGGAAATTGGTCTGAATTTCTTGTTTTCAATGATGGTGAGTTTCCTCTCCCCCACAGAGCCACAGAGTTACCCAGACCCTGAGTTCAAATCCCAGGCCTGACAGAAAAATGGTACAAATTCCAACTTATTTTTCTTTGGCCAGGCCCGGGGCTTGAACTCAGCTTGTATCAACTCTGCCTCAGCTTTGATCATCTTAGGCTGTGGTGCAACCTCTGGACCCACAGTCCATCCTGAGATCCCAGGACCCAAGTTTAAATCTCGGGCTGGCAAAAAAAAAAAAAAGGTGAAGGGCTGGGAACGTGGCTCAATAGTAGAGTGCTTGCCTTGCATGGATAAGGCCCTGGGTTCGATTCCTCAGCACCACATATGCAGAAACAAGCTGGAAGTGGTGCTATGGCTCAAATGGTAGAACGATAGCCTTGAGCTGAAGATTTGAGGTACAGCGTCCAGACCCAGACTTCTGGCCCCACAACAGACAAAAAAAAAAAAAAAATGGGGGAAAAAAGGAGAAGTATAAAACTGGGAAGTTCTGGAAGGCAGATTTACATTTTTTTTTCCTTTGCATTGTGACCATCCTGTGTCTAAATGACAGGACCCGAAAACTGTACATGGCCTTGCATTGTTGAAGTTTGGTGGGCTATCAGGGAAGCCACAGCCTGAACCAGCAACCTAGGTCCAGGGTTCAGATCCCAGGACTGCTACCTACAAATGGCAGGAGATCCTAAGAAACATATTCCGATAGACATTCATATGAATGGAATGTTGTAAAAGTAACAATTGTATTAGTATTTAGTGTATGATTATATTAAAATTATACACAATAATCATAGTACATTGACTAATTTTCAATAAATACTTTATTATGTATTTAACCATGATACTTAAATAAAGGAAGAAATAATTTATTTTGGTTTAGTTTTCTCCATCATGAACATTCAACTTAGAGCCTAGGCACTGACTTTCCTCTTGGGCTCATGGGTAGCACTCTACCTCGTAGCTAAGGACCCCCTTGGAGCAAAGTGTGTCTTTAGCTGAGGTCTGTCCTCCTGCCTTCTCAGGAAGCTGATGATCTGAGTTCCAAACTATCCCAGACACAAAATGTCCCATGAGAATATTATCTCCTATTCACCACTTAGAAACTTGAAGTGGAAGCTGGGCACTGGTGACTCATGCCTGTCATCCTAGCTACTCAGGATCCTGAGAGCTGAGGATCACAGTCCAAAGCCAGTCTGGGCAGGAGATTCGATGAGATGCTTATCTCCAGTGAACCACCAGAAAGCCTGAAGGGGCGCTGTAGCTCAAGTGGTAGAGTGCTAGACTTGAGCACCCAGTCCCAGACTTCAACTCCTCCAACTACAAGAAGAGAAAGAAAGAAACCTGAAGTGGAGTGCTGGAAATGTGTCTTAGGGGTAGAGTGCTTTGCATGTATGAAACCCTGGGTTTGAATCCTCAGTACTACATCCCTAGAAAAAAAAAAGCCTGAAGTGGTTTTATGGCTCAAGTGGTAATGCACTATCCTTGTACAGGAGAAACTCAGGTACAGAGCTGAGGTACTGAGTTCAAGCTCCAGGACTGGTGTTTGCACACACACACACAGACACAGACACATACACACACCTACACACACACAGACATACACACACACACACACACACACACACACACACACACACACACACACACACACACAGATACCATAAGTGAAGCTGTGACACTAAATGGTAAAGAAAAGAGCTTCTGCTCTGGGTCAGCACCCTGGCCCTGTGTTAAACCCCATAATATAAACACCCAGAGCCCAACTAGGAGAAGGCAAAGGTTTCAAAATCTGATGAGTTTCACCAGCACTAGATGACAGGAAGCATTGTGATTTTGCACAAGTGCTTAGATTTAGCAAGCATCCGGAAAACTAGGGAGACACCTTTGCCAATTAGGAATCTTTTCATTAGGTTCAGCTCACTTGTTTTCTGCCAGAAGGACCCTTGAATTAATTGTAGCCATTTTTTTCAACACTGGAACATAGTCTAACAAAGACAGGGTGAGTGCAGGAAACATGGACTGCCCCGAGAGGCAGCACAAATGAAGTCTTCCTGTCAAAACAGAGCACTGGGAGGAGAGATAGCTTGGGGTACAAAGAGGCCTTTTCCTCCTGGTCTTCAGAGTCTGCCCTCATCCTCACTCTTTGCTCATCCTCACTAATTGCTACAGATGAATTGTTTGTTACACAGATGTTCAAGAGGGAGGCCTTTTGTCTGCCTGTTCCAACATTGAGGCAGACTTCCTCCAGCAGTCTGGGGTGCACAGAAGCCCTCAGGGTACACTGGGAACAGTGAGGGGAGCCCTGGAACATGCACTGTCTTGAAAGCATTCTCTGTGCTATGAAATCATTCCATTCATACCTTTCTTCATAGCAACTCTAGATGTTCACTGCTAGAAATACATGCATTCATACACAGACACATGGAGTTACTGGCTCTATTCTTGTAGCAGGTCCTGAGGCTTGAACTGTGACCCTAGGCACTATCCCTGAATTTCTTTTTCTCAAGGAAGCACCATACTGTGTCTTAACCCATGATTACCCTAGGCTGGTTTGCCGCATTTACACCCACAGATGATCCAGTCATCCTAGGACCCCAGTTCAACTCCCAGCACTGGCAAAAATACATCAAACCAACAAAAATGGAGGAGGAAAAATCCAGCAAGTTTTACACAACCGTTTTACCTTTGTTTCCTTTGCACTGTGACCACCATGGGTCTTAATGTCTCGGCTTGAAAATTGTTTGTGACCTTGCATGGCCGAAGGCTCACGGATTGTTCGTGAAGCCTGAGCCCAACCCAGATACCTAGGCCGTGAGTTCGATCCTTGGACTGCCACCTACACACAACTGAAGATCCTAGGAAACTCGTTCCTATCTATAGGAACATTAATAGTATGTTTGACATGTACAAATTGAATTACTATTTAGCTAGACTTTCTAGTATAATATTGTATGCATAAATATATGTCATTGAATAATTTAATTAATAACTTATTAAGTCTTCTACCGTGATTAATTAATGGAGGCATAATTTTAGACCAAATAATTGGTAGTAATAGAATATATAATTGGTAGTAATAGAATATACAAAAATAAGATATAGACATCACTTTATATAGAGTTATACACTAGAATCTACATAAATGTCTGTCTCTGTATACAATTATTTATAGATCCATATTCATATGTAAATACACACACTGCAATCTACATATCTACCTTTTTATATATTGGCCACTCCGAGGGCTTGATCTCAGGTCCTCAAATTTGCCCGACAACTTCATTTGCATCAGACTGGTGTGCTAACATTGAGCCATTCATGAAGTTGGCCTTCTAGGGTCGGAGTTCAAATCACAGAACTGCCAAAAACTTAATCCTGGTTGAAGAAGTCAATTGTCCCACTAGTTTTCCTTATGGGTGTCAAAATTCCTGGGTCTCAGGAATGATGTATAATACATAGGCAAATTTATGTCCTATGTAATAGGATGTAAAAAATGTTATATATGTAATCATACTCACTAAAATACACAAGAAATTCATAAAAATAAAATAAAACGAATAACTACACTAACTGCAATATAAGTAAACATGTGTATGCAAATATAAATCATGTATTTAAAATGTATATGAATATTATTTTTTGAGGGCTAAGACTTGAATTCAGGCCCTGGGAACAGGCCTGACTTTCTTGTCTTCTAGCACGGTGAGCTTCCCCTTCCCTGACAATCCTGCAGATTTACTCAGACTCTGAATTCAAATCCCAGGCCTGGCAGAAAAAATGGTGTGAATTCTAAGCCAAGGAGCCTCATAATTTTTAAAATATTTTTAATGAATTTATTTATATATTTTTAGTTTGTCAAGCACAGGGCTTGAACTCAGGTTGTGGCAACTCTGCCTCATCTTTGATCACTCTAGGCTGGGGTGCAACCACTGGACCCACAACCGAACCTGGGTTCCTGGGCCCCAAAGATTTACAGGAAAAATATAAATAAAATGACACAGATAAAAATCTAGCAACTTGCAGATGGCTGTCTGTTTTACATTTGTTTTTTTTTCAAGGTGACCATCTTAGGTCTGAATGACATTGCTGAAAATTTTCTAACGTGACTTTGCTGAAGGCTGGTGGGCTACCAGGCAAGCCATAGGTCAACACTGCAACATAGGCCCTGTGGTCGAGACCCGGTCTCGACCCCTACCAATGGTGGGAGATCCTAAGAGTCTCATTCCTATTCATAGGAATACTGATGGAAGATTATGAATGTCAAGGTTAAATCAATTGTTCCTGAATGATACTACTATAAAATTAGTGATTTTAGGAGGCCGATGGATTTTAAAGAATATTTTGACACATTAAAGAATACCATTAATTACATGGACACAATAGTTTTGTGATAGTGGTTAATTAAATTAATAATTCATTAAGGATGAACACAATAATATTAATTACATGGGGGCATAATAAATACCCAAGTATTGTTAAAAATGTAGTCTATTTAACTGAAGAATGTATAAACATCTCTGGCACTCTATAAAGATCTATATTTATTTGTGTACTACCATCCGCATGTCAATCTATCTTATTTTGTCAACCCCTGGGGCCGGATCTCAGGTGCTGGGAACTGCTTGTCAGCTCCATATGGCCCAGGCTAGCCGTGCTGACACTTACCCATTCTTGAATTGGGCCTTGTAGGCTTTGAGTTCAGATGCCAGCACTCACAAAAATTGAATTGTGGAGTAAGAAGCACTGGTGACACATGTTTTCCTTTTCTGTGAGTGTCTGGTGTCCGGTGTGAAGTTTCTTACATAGGCAAATCTATATCCCATGTAATAAATGTAATAAATGTTCTATGAGTAATACCAGTCAATAAAATAAATGGTAAATAAATGAATAAAACAACAAATAAAATGCATAACTACACTAAGCGCAATATGGGTCAACATATGAGGCTCAGTCTCATGGCATGGGAACTGCCTGGCAGCTGAATTGGCTAGAGGCTGCTGTGCTGACAGTCACACATTCATGAACTGAGCCTTCTAGGCCCTGAGTTTAGATCCCAGCCCTGCCAAAAATGCAATCTTGGTGTAAGAAGCTGAGAGTGACACATATTTTCCTTTTCTATGAAATTGCTCGGTGTCAGGTAGAATGTATAATTCATATGCAAATCAATATGCTATGTAATAGGGTATCATAAAGGTAAAAATGTCATAGGTGGAAGAATTGTCACTATAATAAATGAAAAACAGATTGAATTAGTAGTGAATCATTCTGGGATAATATTAGACAAAATAATTATAGGATGTGGATTAAGTTTAGTTACTACATTATTAAGCATTAACAGAATGAAAAGTAAATGGAGACATAGTTAAATACCTAATAATTGGTAGTAACACATGATGCATAAATTAATTATAAACAGACGTCTAATTCTATAAAATATGTAATCCTATGTATGGATGTATGTACATATATGATAAACAACAACAGTATATTGAGTAATAATGAATGTTTTATTAATTGTTCAACTGGGATCCATCATTAAATGGAGACATCATTTAATACCTAATAATTGGTAGTACTATTAGCTATAATTTAATAATATGCATACCTCTGTCTCTCTTTATTTTTGTGGGAGGGTCCAGTCTTGGGCCTGAAGTCTGGGCCTGGGCGCTGTCCCTCAGCCCTTCAGCTCAAGGCTAGCACTCTACCACTTGAGCCACAGCACCACTTCAGGCTTTTTTTCTGCTTATGTGGTGCTGAGGAATCGAACTCAGGGCCTCATGCTTGCAAGGCAAGCACTCTATCACTGAGTCACCTTCCCAGACCACATATCTCTTTTTGTATATATAATATTTATATACAGCAATTTCTATTTATACCTCATGCACTCCTGGGACTGGGTGATTGAGTGCTGGCCTAGTAAGCAGGAAGCTCTGGCTTCCATTCCTCAGTACCACATACAAAGAAAAACCGGAAGTTCTGCTTTCTTTCAATCAATTGTGTACTAGCCTGGAGCACAAATGCTTGGGGAGAGTGTCTAAGCCCTTACTAAAGGCCCAGGACTGCCGCCAAAAAAGGTAGACTGTTCTAACTGCAACTATAGAAGGTCAAGACATCAAATACCTCATCACAGAGCAAGGTAGGAGTCTGGTGCTGACAGCTTCCACCTAACCTGACTTATCCAGATGTAAATTGCTGCAACCCAGTTCCACCAAACCAGACGCTGCTGGCTACCTCAGTCATTCTAGCTGCTCATGGGCTTTAAAACCCAGCCCTGGCAGGAAGTCTGTGAGACTCTTCAAAACGTAGTTCCAAGTGGTAGGGCTGTAGCCTTGAGCAAATGTTATTAGAACAGTATCCCTATATTTGAGTTCAAGCCCCATGGGTAACCTCCCCCCCTAAAAAAAACAGCCCACTAAACTATTAGATGTGAACTTGTGTGGTTTGTGAAATGTTCCTCAAAGAATGGTGATACTGAAGAAAGCACGCTGATTTTAATGACAGCTTGTGGAATAGAGCTATGTGCTGAGTCCTTCATAGGGTGCTCTGTGCTGAGTAATGCACAGGGTGCTATGTGCTGAGTCCTTCACAGGTTACAGTGTGCTGAGTCCTGCATTGGGTTCTGGGTGCTGAGTCTTTCACATGATGCTGTGTGCTGAGTCCTTCAAACAGGGTCATGTGCTGTGTCCTTCACAGGTGCATTCGTTCATCTGGTTCTTATAAGAGCTCCATAACTGAGATGCTTACGCAGATAAGAATATTGAGGCTCAGATATATCCCAATGGAAGGGACAAAATTAAGTATTACTGAAGACTAGTCAGTTGTCTCCTGCAGACCATTGTTTTGCTTTGTTTTTTTTCTCAGTCATGAACCTTGATCTCAGGACCTAGATTCTGACCCTTACCTCTTGGGCTCAAGGCTAGCACTCCACACGTGGAGCCAAGGATCCCTTTGCAGCAGAGTGCCATGGCCAAGGGGTCGATAGCTGAGGTCTGTCATCCTGCCTTCTCAGCAAGCTGAGATCTGAGGATCTGGGTTCTAAACTATCCCAGACACAAAAAGTCCCATGAGACTATTATCTCCAATTCACCACTAAGAAACATTAAGTGGAAGCTTGGTGCTTGTGGCTCATGACTATCATCCTAGGTTCTCAGGAGGATGAGAACTAAGGATCATGGTTTAAAGCTGGAAAAGCTGTTGCTGCTATTGATGAATAACATACTGCTATTATTGGTATATATATATATATATATATATATATATATATATATATATATACATATATATAATTTGAATTTTTGGAAACTTTACCTGTGCTGTCAACTTTGGAAAAAGTATCCCAGTTTACCGTGTTGAGTTGGCATTGTACAGAAATTAATAGCCATATTGGTCTAGAAATGTTAAACTTAATTTTTTTCCATTTGTACAGGGGTAAATGCACTGTATTAAATATGTAAGGTCTTATCTACATGGGTTTGATTACAGAAACTAATAAAGTATTCTCTAAATAAGGAGAAAAAAAAAGAACTAAGGATCATGGTTCAAAGCTAGCCTGGGCAGGAATGTCCTTGAGACACTTAGCTCCAATGGACCACCAGAAAACCTGAAGTGGAGCTGTGACTCAAGTGATAGAGCACAAGACTTGAACTGAAGAGCTCAGGGACAGCACCCAGGCCCAGACTTCAACTCCTACAACCGACAACATAAAAAAAAAAACAAAAACAGAAACAATCTAACAAACCTGAAATACAAGGCTGGGAATGTGCCTTAGGGGTAGAGTGCTTTGCATATATGAAACCCTGGGCTTGATTACTCAGGACCACATCACTAGAAAAAGTATGAAGTGGTTCTGTGGCTCAAGTGAGAGAAGGCTATCCTTGTACAAGAGAAATTAGGTACAGTGCTGAGTTCAAGCTCCATGACTGTATGTGTGCACACACATGGACATACACACACAGACACACAGACACACATACACATAGACCAGAAGTGAAGCTCTGACACAAAATGGTAAAGCACTGGACTTCTCCACTGAACTTATGGTCAGCACCCAGGCCCTGTGTTTAACCCCCAAACCTACCCACCCAAGGCCCAATTAGGAGAGGTCAAAATTTCAGAACCTGATGATCTTCACCAGCCCTAGATGACAGGAAGCTTTGTTATATCAGACATGTGCTTAGATTTCTCAAGCTTCCAGAAAACCAAGGAGAGGTATCATAGGCCTATCATCGCCGGCAATGTAATATTTCAATATATATTTCATTATATATTATATTGAGCACTGTATCTGAGCACCGGAATATAGTCTCACAAAGGCAGGATAAGTGCAGGGAACTTGGACTGCCACGGGAGGTGGCACAAATGAAGACTTCCTGTAAAAACAGAGGACTGGGAAGAGAGATAGCTTGTAGTGCAAAGAGGCCTTTTTCTCCTGGCCTTCAGAGCCCACCCACACTCATCCTATCTAATTGGCCTAGATGGAGTTGTTATTACAAATCTGTACAGGACTGAGGCCTTTTGTCTGCCTGTACCAGACAATGAGGGAGACTTATTCCAGCAGGCCTGGGATGCAGAGAAACCCTCAGGCTACACTGGGAACAGTGAAGGGAGCCCTGGAACATACATTGTCATAAAAGTAGTCTCTGTGTTATGAAATCATTGTATTGAAAAAAATTCCTTGCTTGGTGCCATTCATCATATCTACTCTGGAGATTTGCCTATAGGAATACATCCATACATACACAAAGACATGGAGGTATAAGCTCTATTGGGGGTGGGCAGGTCCAGGGGTTGAACATTGAGCCTAGATGTTGCACCTGAATTCCTTTTACTCAAGGGTAGTGCATTAACCTTGACTCACAGCCTCACTTCTGGGTTTTTCTGGGATCTCTTAGAAATAAAAATGTCATGTCCTTTCCTATGCTGGCTGGGTTCAAACTAAGATTCTCTACATCTCAGCCTCTTAAGAAGCTGGGATTACACTGACACCTGCCTTACTTTTCTTCTTCATTTTTTTAATCTGCACAATCTGACTTCTTAACAGGATCATTCCAATAGTTTGAATTTATAAGTAAACTACCACAATATTCTTTATAGCTGCTTTCTCTGAGAAGGATTTTCTCTCCTCATCTTCTCTGGTCACAGATTTGAAGCCAAAAGTGAGAAATGAGTGTCACAGGATTTGGGAGCATATTCCACAGGACATGCCAGTTCTGTCACTTAGTATTGAGCTGAAATGAATTTACTGTCTCAAGATGAGAGGACCGAAGCTGGAGCGATCCTCATACTGTCTGCATTGCTCCTTTTGCCTATAAAATGATCTAATAATTATGAGTGTTTTGTGTCTCCAACCTTAAGTATCTGGAGAATACTAGAAGCAACTGCATGTTTCTGTTTTCTCTAGTACCTCCCGAGATTTAGACTAAGGGTTTGTGTGGAGAGGCTCCTCGGCGAATCCCTGAGAAAAGCCGCTTGAAACCTCCTCAGGAGATCGCCATCCAAAACCAGCTCGACCAGGAAAATCTGTGAGACTCTTATCTCCAATAAACCACCAGAAAACCAGAAGTGGAGCAGTGGCCCAGAGGGTAGAGCTCGACCTTTAAGAGAACAAGCTGAGTGGGAGATTCAGTCCAGACCAGGCAGGAAAGCCTGGGAGGTGCTTATGTCCAATTAACAACCAGATGGCTGGAGCTGTGGTGGTGGTAGAGCCTCAGCCTTGAGCAAAACAGCTCAGGAACGCATCGGGCCCTGAGTTTAAGCCCTGGGATGGCCAAAAAGAAAATTCAAAAAGGGGAGGCCAAGTTTATGAATCAGTGCCCTACCTGCTTATGTGTGTAAATTACCTCCCTGAATGTAAACAGAGCACATGTAATGCTTCTGCTTTTATTTACTGATTCATTCTTCAGATATATTCATTGTGCATACTACATCATTCCCTTCACTTAAGGCTCATCTCTTTTCTCTTCTAGGGTTCCTGGCCTCTGTCTTTATATGATGCACACTTAAGCTTTTAGCAGCCTTTATTTACATTTTATTAAGAGGCCAATGCCACAAATGAGGCAGGGAAAGAGAAGATCAGGTTTCATAGTAGTAACCAGTATTCAGAAAATTAAACGTAAAATTAAACGTGAAATGAAAGCATGCTTAAGTAAAAATTACCATTAAGAAAGGATGAGGGGGCTGGGAATGTGGATTAGTGAGAGTGCCTAACATGCAAGAAGCCCTGTGTTTGATTTCTCAATAGCACATACACAGAAAAAGCCAGAATTGATGCTGTGGCTCAAGTAGTAGAGTGCTATAGACAGTGCCCAGGCCTTGAGTTCAACCCAAGAACTGGCAAAAAGATACCTAGCTGGCTAGGTAGGTAGATTGATGATAGATAGATAGATAGATAGATAGATAGATAGATAGATAGATAGATAGATAGATAGATAGATAGATAGATAGATAGATAGATAGATAGATAGACACATAGATACATAGATAGATACATAGATACATAATTACGGAGATACATAGATAGATGATAAATGAAGCTGATCTTGGTCGTTAGAAGGAAAGAAAGGAACAATCCTGTCATGAGGCCTTTTACAGTGTGCCAGGACACCAGCATCGCCTTCACACAATCACAGAGCAAGAAGACAATCTCTGTCCCACTTCTCAGGCATCCGAAGGCCCCAGAGCTAAGAGGGCACAGCCAGGTTCTAACTCAGGTGCTTGGAGGGAGAAGAGAAATGGCATTGCCTCTCCTTGGACTGGGGATTTGCATTAATGATGTGGAGAATGAAGGAAGGAGAATGGCCTGGAAGAGGTAGAAGAGGGCCTTCAAATCTGACAGATGGAGAGTCAAAAACCCACTGCCAAAGACCAGAGAGCATGGTGTTTCTACTCTGTTCCTGCCCTCTCCCCCACTAAACTGGCTCACTATTATGAACTTAATGATAGCTTGAAGCTCGGTTCACCTGAGGGAGGAAGGTTAATTAGTCATTGTTTGAAGAGGCTGAGAAAAGCCTGACCCTAGTGTAAGTCTAACCAATATTTCAGGTTTCCACCTATCTGGCTGTGCCTGGAATGAATGAAGTGGTTTTGCAGCTCACTTCACTGTTGAGTGTGTACATTCTGCCTTGTAATCCTGCAGGCCTAGGTCTCTTCACCTAGCCCGGCTTTTGAAACTGTTTACTGTCCTCCAAATATAGTATTTTAGTGGAGTTCTTCCTGCCAACAGGGCTAAGACTTGGATCCTGAGAACTTCATTTGAACCCAGGATGGGTCAATGATGTGTCCTTCCTGCTTCTATAGCTCAAGAATTCTAAAGAATTCTTGAGCTATAGAAGCAGGAAGGACACATCATAAGAACATTTAGAGTGCGAGTAACTTCTCATCACCAAGCGAAACACAGGAAGTTCTTGAACATCTGACCTTTCAGAAGTGGAAGTCAGAGTGTCATAGACTTTCCTGCCCTGGCTGGCTTCAGCCTGAGACCTCAGCCTCATGTGCTAGGGTGATGGGCTTGAGCTACTGGTACTCTGCTAGCTTCAGAACTGTAATAGTAGTCAACTGCTTATCACAAAGGGCTTGGGGATCATATTAATCTCTTCAACACTGGACCTTTCAGAACCCTGTAGGACACAAAGTTATAATGCTAGAGTCAGAGAAGCTGGGTATATGGATGTGTTCACTTGAACCTTGAGCTCTGACTCCAATTCTGGTTACATCTGTGTTCATTTTCCACAGGATGTTCTCATAATTAGCAAATAGAAAAAGTACTTTCATTAATCCTCACTTTTTTTCCAGTTGTGTGTCTTGTATCAAGCCTGGGCAGTGTCCCTGAGCCCTTCAGTTCAAGGTGAACACTCTACCACTTGAGCCACAGCACCATATGAGGCCTTTTGGTGGTTCATTGGAGATAAGAGTCTAACAGGCTTTCCTTGTGTAGGCTGTCTTTGAACTGTGGTATTCAAATCTCAGCCTCCTGAGAAGCTAGGTTTCCAGGAGTGAGGCACTGGCATCTAGCCTATTGTTTTTGACAGTCCTGGGGCTTGAACTTAGGGCCTGGGTACTGTCTCTGAGCTTCTTTTTCTCAAGCCTAGCACTGTACCACTTGAGCCACTCCACAGCTTCTGGCTTTTTCTGAGTATGTGGCTCTGAGAATTCAAATCTTGGCATTCATGCATGCTGAGCAAGCTCTTTACCACTAAGCCACATTTTAACTCCACCCTTGCAATTTTATCCCTCAATTTGCCTATCCTCAAGAAAAGGCTTCTGAGTATAAATTATGTAAAGAAATCCCTATAGGAAGATGTCCATAGATAAGTAAGACAAGGCTCATACTGGGGACAGATTCTAAACATCTTAAGACTGTGACAAATACCTCCATTTAATTATGTATTTTGTTTCAACATGTAATATAATATTAATGAAAAATGAGTCAATGTCCTAATTTATTTTGTATATTTTTATAATACATGTACAACATGTAAAATATGTGTACAATAACACTAAATACAATAAACAATAAATGAATCAAATAAATACAAAATCAATAATAAAAATAATAATATGTAATAAATATATGTAAGTATATATATGTAAGTATATATCATATATTACACATGCATGGAAATATTTTTTCCATTGCAGGGCCTTCATTTAGTTCCTGGGAACTCTAGCTTGAATTTCTTTTCCTCAAGTAGAGTGAGCTTCACCTTCACCCTTGTTGCAAAAGAGTTACTGGGCAATGCAATCAAATCCCAGCAATGGCAGAAATACTGGCCCAGTTCCAAGACAGTGACTTGATTTTTTTTAATGGAAGGAGTTATGTTTATTCAGTTCCATACTGAGCATTAAAAGCAAAGCAGTGTAGAATTTTGTACAGCTATTTAGACATCTTTCCCTTACGCCCCAAATGCTTCTCTGAGCATTATATTTTTTTGTTTTTTTTTGCACATTTTTAATTGTAAAAATGTTGTACTGAGAGTTACAGTTACATGAACAAGGTAATGAGTACATTTCCTACTGAGCATTGTTGCTTCCTCCTTTGTTTTCCTCCTACCATCCCTTCCCTCCAATCTCCACAATTGCTCCCCGTGCCAAGGTCAGTGACTTAATTTTTTATTTTTGGCTTGGCATGGGGTTTGAACTCAATTATTGGCAATTCTGAACCTTCCCTGACATTGCTACAGATATACCAAGACCCTGAGTTCAAATCCCAGGCTAGGAAAGAAAATTAGCAGATATTTCAAACCAGGGGGATTTTTTTTATTTAGTTAAATAATTAATTAATTTTGTATTTATTCTTTTTGCTTTTGCCAGCCATGGGGATTGAACTCGGGGCGTGGAAACTCTGTCTCAGCTTTAATCACCCTAGGCTGGGGTTCAGCTTCCAGACCCACAGCCAGTCCTGGGATCCTAGGCCCAGAGGGCTTGCAGGACGAAATAAAAAGTGGGATAGCACAAAAAGTCACAAGCTGCAGAGGAATGGAGGTTTTGCCTTTTTTTTCTTTGCACGGTGACTCAGTTGCAAAGTGGACCTGACCTGCCATAGCTGAAGGCTGGTGGACTATCAGGAAAGCTACAGGCCGACCTGTCAACATAGGCCTCATTTTCAAATCCCAGTCCTGACAACTACCAATGGCAGGAGATCACAAGAGACTCGATTGAGAGAGTAGTTTGTGCATCACTCAAGTCTAAAATTGGATGCAATAATCCAAGGATGCTGATGGATCTTTTTTGGGGGGAGGGGGGACGTCCAGTCATGGAGCCTGAAAACTGGGCCTGGGCAATGTCCTTCAGCTCTTCTCTCAAGGCTAGCACTCTACCCATTGAGCCACAGCACCACTTCCAGGTTTTTCTTTTTTCTGCTTATGTGGTGCTGAGGAATCAAATTCAGGCCTCATGCATGCAAGACGAGCGCTCTACCACTGAGCCACCTTCCGAGCCCCTGATTGATCTTAATTAATAGTTTATTAAGCATGGAAAGAATAATATTCCTTCAATGGCAGTATAATAAATACCTAAGAGTTGGTCGGAATGTAGTAGAGGTCATTCAGTCATAGATAGACAGCTCTGGCACTCTTTACCAATATATATTTATTTGTATACCACCATCTGGCTATTCATATATTGCTGTTTTGGCCAAACCTGGGACTCGATCTCAGTATGTGGGAACCACCTGACAGTTTCATTGTCTAGCTGCTGCCGTGCTCACACTCACCCATTCATGAATTGGGCCTGCTAGACACTGACTTCAGATCCCAGCACTGCCAAAAATTTAATCTTGGAGTAAGAAGCTGAGTGTGACACATGTTTTCCTTTTCTGGGAGAGTCCTGGGTGTCAGGCATAATGGAGACCACATCTGCCAATCTAGATGCTATGTGATAGGATGTAAACAATGTAATAAATGGTATTGGTGTCATCAGAGTCAATAAAATATATGGTAAATAAATAAATAAAACAAGAAATAAAATGAGTAACCACATCAAACATGATATGGACTGAATATCTGTATGGAAGTATAAATCCTATCTTTAAAATGTATATAAAGAGTATGTTTTCGAGGACTGAGGCTTGAATTCAGTCCTAGAGAACAGTCCTGACTTTTTCTCTTCAAGCATGGTGAGATTCTCCTTCCCCCACAGTGCTGCATATTTACCCTGACCTTGAGTTCAAATTCCAGGCCTGGCAGAAAAAAATACCACTAATTGCAAACCAGGGAGTTAAGTAATTTTTTTTTTTTTACTTTTTTTAGTTGTCTTATTTTTTTTTCTTTTTTCTTTTCTTTTTCTTTTTTTTTTTTTTTGGCCATGCATGTGGCTTGAACTCAGATCGTGACAGCTCTGCCTAAGCTTCTATCACACTACCCTCCGGAACCAAAGCTGATCCTGGAATCCTAAGACCCGAGGTCTGACAGGAAAACAAAATGAAAATGGCACCAAAAAAAAAAAAAAAAGCCGCAAGCCGCACATGGTAGGTGGTTCCTTGGCTTTGGTTCCTTGCACAGTGACCATCATAGGTCTGAATGACATGGCTTCAACACACAGGTGACCTGTCATTGCTGAAGGCTGGCTGGCTGTCAGAAAAGCCATAGGCCAACCACACAACAGAATGCCTGAGTTCAAATCCCCGTCCTGACACCTACCAATGGCAGAAGATCCCAAGAGACTCCTGCCCATTCATAGAAGTTCAGATGGAGTGGTATCCAACTCATGATTGAATGAGTAGTCCGTGCAGCGGTCTAGTCTCAAATTAGACACAATAATCCTAGGATGCATATTGAATTTAATTAATGGTTAATTAGGCACAAAAAGAATAATATTCCTACAATGAGGCATAACAAATACCAAAGACTTGGTAGGAATGTAGTAGATGTCATTGAATACTAGATACATGGCTATGGCACTCTGTACTAATACAAATTTATTGATATACTACCACCTGCCTATCCATCTATGGCTATTTTGGTCACCCCTGATGCTCGATCTCACCTCCTGACAAAAATTTCATCCTGGAGTTAGAAGCCAAGTGTGACATCTGTTTTTCGTTTCTGTGAGAGTGCTGGGTGTCAGGCATGATGGATAACAAGTCTACAAAACTAAATGGTATGTGATAGGATGTTAGGTATACATGGTTGGGTATATAATACATGGTTAGGTATCATCACAGTCAATAAAATTAATGTCAAATAAATGAATAAAACAAAAAATACAATGAATAACCACACCAAACATAATATAGAATGAAAATCTGTATAGAAGTTGAATCCTATCTTTAAAATGTATATAAGGAGTATGTTTTACAGGGCTAGGGCCTGAATTCAGGCCTAGGGAACAGGCCTGACTTTCTGGTCTTCAAGCACAGTGAGCTTCCCCTTCCCCCACAGTGCAACAGAGGTACCTGGATGCCAAGTTCAAATCCCAGGCCTTGCAGACAAAAAATGTCACACATTCCAAGCCAGGGAGCTTCATTAGCATTTTTAATATTTTTTTAAAGTTCACTTTGCCTTTATTTGATACATTTTGATTTTAAAACATGAGAGTTTTTCAAAAAAGGGGTTTAAACTTTTACATTTTAGCATAGCACATTGGTGTTTCTATTTTGGTCATCTGCCATGAAGGGTGAGAATGAAAATGAGGACATTATTTCTCTCTAGAAGGTTGGGAGAGTTGATGTTATTTCTTTTTTTTTTTTTTTTTTTTTTTGGTTGGTCCTGGGGCTTGAACTCTGGGCTTGGGCGCTGTCCCTGCACTCTTCAGATCAAGGCGAGCACTCTACCTCTTGAGCCTCAGCACCACTTCCGGTTTTCTAGTGGTTTATTGGAGATAAGAGTCTCATGGACTTTCTTGCCTGGGCTGGCTTTTAACTGTGACCCTCAGATCTTAGCCTCCTGAGTAGGTTGGATTACAGGCTTGAGTCATCGGCACCTGGCAACTGATGTTTTTTCTATTCAGAGTTACTTTTGTAATTATAAACTGTCTGCAATTTGTGTGAGTTTTCCTCAGTGCCTACCACGAAATACACTAGGGTGTCTTCATACCACAAAAGGTTGGGTTTGTGGATAAAAACTCACTTGTGTGAGGAGAGTAGGAACTTTTAAGCATTTTGGGAATAAACTGGATTGTAAAATTAAAAACAAAAACATTGGGACTGGGATGTAGCCCAGCAGTGGAGTAGTTGCCTAAAGAGCATAAGACCCTGGAAGAAAAGTTTCCTAAAGCTTAGAACGTTAGAATTTTTTATGAACAAACTTCTTTCTTCGGTGGTGGGGCTTGAACTCTTGGCTTGGGCTTTATCCCTGTGCTCTTCAGACCAAAGGCGTGCAATCTACTGCTTGAGCTACAGCACCACTTCCACTTTTCTAGTGGTTTAATGGAGATAAGTGTTTCACGGCCTTTCCTGCCAGAGCAGGCCTTGAACCACCATCCTCAGATCTCTGCCTCCTGAGTAACTAGGATCATAGGCATGGGCCTCATGTGCCTGGCACATGAACAAACGTCTTAAAGATTGATTCTGAAGAAAGAAACTTGGAATATACTTTTAGTACAAATAATTTATAATGCCATGGTTAAGGCACTAATTCAGAAGTATTTATTCATTGGCTGGTTTCTTAGTTTATTCACATATATATACATTATTAATATATATACACAACATATACATTATTAACATATACATATATATTAGTAGAAACATAGCTTTGAAATGTACCTAAGAACATATGTGATCATGTAAAGTTATACAACTGCACAAGCTTGATCTTTTTTTCCCTTTGTTTGGTACCCTAAATTAGGTGGGATTTGTGTACTGTTGTTTGTTCTCTGTTTTTGGAGGAGTTCTCTCCCCTTTATGCCCCAAACCCCCTCTCCCTGCACTTGAACTCAGCTTGCTCTTTCTTGGCTTTGTTTTTCATAGCTGATTTTCTACCAATTCAGCCATCCCTGTTGCCTGGTTTTTGGCCAGTTAATTGGAGATGACATCTCTCAGGCTTTTCTGCTTGGATTGGCTTTGAAACTTAGTCTTCCACTTCTCACCTCTGAGTAGCTGGGATTACAGATGTGAGCCACTGGGGTACCTATGGATAAATAGACTTTGGTTGATGTATTCATTCTGTTTTTCTATGCATGGGATGATCTACTATAGAATTTCTGTGAATGTCCTGGGTCTGAAGTAAGATATATAATGCATATGTAAATCTGTATAGTTCTCAGAAGAGGTAATCAATTTAACATATAAGTATAATAATAGTCAACAAAAATAATGAAGGAATGAATAATACAAAAAGTAAAATAAATATACTCAAAGCAATATGCAATAAGCATAAGTATGTAGATATTAATCATTATTTCAAATGTGGATGAATATTACTTTTACAGGGCTGGGGATTGAATTCAGGCCTAGGGAACAGGCCTGAATTGCTTGTGTTCAAAGCGGGTAAGTTTCTCTGTCCCCAACAGTGCATTAGAGTTACCCAGTCTCCGAGTTCAATTCCCAGGCCTGGCAGAAAAAAAAGACATGAACTCCAAGCCAGGGAGCTTCATTAGTAATATATATATATATATATATATATATATATATATATATATATATATATATATATATATATATATATAACATGGGACTTGAACTCTGGCCTTGGAAGATGTCCTTGGGCTCTTCAGCTCAAGGCGAGCACTCTACCACTTGAACTACAGCGCTACTTCGCTACTTCGGGTTTTATAGTGGTTTAATGGAGATAAGAGCCTCAAGGACTTTCGTGCTCGGGTTGGCTTTGAACCGCGATTTTCAGATCTCAGCCTCCTGAGTAGCTAAGATTACAGGCGTGAGCCTTTGGTGCCCGACTATTTTTAATATTTTAAAATTATTTCATTTATTTATTCATTCACTCATTCATTCATTCATTATTTATTGCCAAGCACAGGGGTTGAACTCAGGTCGTGGCAACTCTGCCTCAACTAATATCACCCTAGGCTGGGATGGTGCAATATCTGGACCCATAGCCCATCTTGGGATCCCAGGCCTCGGGGGCTGACAGGAAAACAAAATGAAAACGGCAGTGAAAAAAAGTCACAAACTGTGGATGGATGGCGGTTTCTTGGTTTTCCTTACTTGCATTGTGACCATCCTGGGTCCAAATGACAAGGCTGCAACCTGTATGTCACCTAGCATTGCTGAAGGCTGGCAGGCTGTTAACGAAGTCATAGGCCAACCTGGACAGATAGGCCCTGAGTTTGAATCCCGGTCATGCCAGTATAAAGGGCTGGAGAGCCTAAGAAACTCTTGTCTGTCCCTAGGAACACCAGAGGAATGTGATCAATGTTATGTTTGGATGATTGGTTGAATAGTTCATAAATCAGTCTAGCATAAAATTAGACCTAATAATCACAGGACACAAATTGATTTTAATTCATAGTTTATTATGCATTAAAAGAATACTATTCATTAAATGGAGTCCTCACTAAAGACCTGAGAATCCGTAGGAACACAGTATATGTCATTTAATACAAGATAGACACCACTGGCAGTATGTAAATACCTAAATATATATTTATCTGTATACCACTGTCTGCATAGAAAGGCATTGCTCTTTTGGCCAAACCTGTGGCTCCATCCCAGGTCCTGGGATTCACTTGGCAGCTGAATGGGCTAGAGGCTGCCATGCTGACACTCAGCCATTCATGAATTGAGCCTCTTTGGCCCTCAGTTCAGGTCCCAGCATTGCCAAAAATTTCATCTTGCAGTAAGATTCCAAGTGTGACACCTGTTTTCCTTTTCTGTGCAAATGCTGGGTGTCAGGTATGATGTATATAGTATTAGTATGTCTGCAAAGCTACGTGCTATGGAATAGATTGGAATAAATGTAATAAATATTATAGGTGTACTCAGGATCAATAAAATAATTGGTAAATAAATAAATACTAAAATATAATGAAACACTCCAGCAAACACGATATGGACTGAACATATGGATGTTAGTATAAATCATATACTAAAAATTACTATAAATGTTATGTTCTCCAGGATTGGGGCTAGAATTCAGGCCTAGGGAACTGTCCTGAATTTCTTATCTTCGAGGAAGGTAAACTTCCCCTTTTCCCCACAGTGCACCAGATTAACTCAGACTCCGAGTTCAAACCTCAAGACTAGCAGGGAAAAAAAAGGCACAAATTCCAAGCCAGGGAGCTTCATTAGTCCTTTTAATATTTTTAGGTTTTATTTATTTATTTATTTATTTGCCAATCACAGGGCTTGAACTCAGGTCGTGGAAACTCTGCCTCAGCTAACATCACCCTAGGCTGGGATGGTGCAACCTCTGGACCCTACGATCCTAGGCCTTGGGGGCTGACGAAATCAAAATGAAAATGGCATTGAAAAAAAGCTGTGAACTGCGGATGGTCAGTAGTTTCTCGGGTTTCCCTTCCTTTCATGGTGACCATTCCCGTGTCCAAGTGACACGGTTGCAACCTGTAGTTCACCTGGCATTGCTGAAGGCTGTCGGGCTGTCAGCGAAGCCATAGGCCAACCTGGACACCTAGGCCCTGAGTTTGAATCCCGATTATGACACTTACAAAGGGCTGGAGAGCCTACAAAATTATTGCCTGTCCCTAGGAGCACCAAAGGAATGTGATCAATGTCATGGTTGGATGAGTAGTTCATGAATCAGTCTAGCATAAAATTAGACCCAATAATCACAGGACACAGATTGATTAAAATTCATAGTTTATTTTGCTTTAAAAGAATACCATTGATTAAATGGAATCCTCACTGAAGACCTGAGAATCCATCGGAATGTAGTATATATCATTGAATACCAGATAGACATTTCTAACAGTATCTAAATATCTAAATTTATATGTATTTATATACCATCATCTGCATAGAGAGTTATTGCTATTTTGGCCAAACCTGGGGCTTGATCCCAGACACTGGGATCCACTTGGCAAGTGAATGGGCTAGCGGCTGCCATGATGATACTCACCCATTCATGAATTGGTCCTCCTTGTCCCTTAGTCTAGTTTTCATCATTGCCAAAAGTTTCTTCCTGGTGTAAGATTCCATGTGTGACACCTGTTTTCCTTTTCTGTGCAAGTACTGGGTGTCAGGTATTATGTACATAATATATCTGCAAAGCTACATGCTATGGAATAGATTGGAATAAATGTAATAAATGTTATAGGTGCACTCACAGCCCATAAAATAAATGCTAAATCAATCTATCAATAATAAAATATAATGAATCACTCCAACAAACACGATATAGACTGAATATATAGATGTAAGTATAAATCATATATTTAAGATGTCTATAAATGTTACGTTTTTCGGGCTGGTGCTTGAATTCAGGTCTAGGGAAGAGTTGAGAAGTTAATGCATGAGTCGCATAGGAAATGATAGACAAGACCTTTGGCACAATGATTATTTTAAATTAAGACTTCATGAAGTGTGACAATAATACTTACGTTCAGGAAATCAAGGCATTGGGAAAGATCCAAGAATCAGTACTCACATGGTAGATAGGATTCCAACACAGTTCGCCACATCTCCTACTGTATACAAATAGGTATTTATTAGCACACAAGTTTCAGCATAAAAATGGATGAATATGGTGCACCAGCCCCACCCTGGGGCTCAAGTTCAAGTTATGGGAACGCCCTAGCACCTTAGTGGCTCACAGGCTGATGTGCTCACCTTGACCCATTCACCAATTTTGCCTGCTAGGCCCTGAGTTCAAATACCAGTACTGACAAAAGATACATCCTGATGTGAGAAGTCCATCAATCTACCAGTTTTCCTGACCTGTGAAAGTCCTGCACCTAAGCAAGGATAGAGAATGCTATATAGGCAATTCTATAGCCATGGGAATAGGTTGGCATCCATGGCAGCACAGATATACCTGTCACCATACTCAATAAAATACACAATACATCCATGAATAAGACTGAAAATAAAAAAAAACTACATTGAATGGAAGATGCATAACACAACTGTATGTAAATAGAGATCTTATGTTTAAAAGAGATGAGCTTTATATTTTGTCCAGTGCTGGGGCTTCAAATCAAGCCCTGGACCAGGCCTGACATTCTAGTCTTCAATGATGGTGAGCTCCCCTTCCCCCAAAGTGTAATGGAGTTAACCAGACCTGAGTTCAAATGACAGCACTGACAAAAGTTTCATCCTGATGTCAGAAGCCAGTCATTGCACCTGTTTGCCTCTCATGTGGAAGTCCTGGGTCTCAGCTAGGATAGAGAATGAATGCATAGGCAACCCTATAACCATGGGAACAGGTCATCATCCATGTCAGCACAGTTATATCTGACACCATACTCAGCAAAATGCACAATACCTCCATAAATAAGACCCAAAATAAGGAAAAGGAGTGCACTGAATGCAAGGTGCTGTTCACACATATATGTCAATATAGATCCTATGTTTCAAGCATGAATCTATGCCTATCCTGGTCCTCCCTGGGGCTCGATGTCAGGTCCTGGGAACAGCCTAGCTCCTCAGTTGCTCACAGGCCAGTGTCCTCTCCTTGACCCTTTCGCCAATTGGCCTGCTGAGTTCAAATCACAACAGTACCGAAACATGAATCCTGATATTAGAAGCCCATAGATCCACCTGCTTTCCTGTCCTGTGAAAGTCCTAGGTCTCAGCTAAGATGGAGAAAGCATAGGCAACTCCATGGACATGGGAATCGGTTGCCATCCATGTCAGTATAGTTATATCTGTCATCATACTCAATAAAATTCAAAATGCAGTCTTGACTAAGACACACGCTGAAAGCATGAAGCATTCCACACATATATGTAAATAGAGATCCCATGTGTAAAATAAGTGGGCATATGATTTTTGCCAGTGTTGGGGCTTCAGTTCAGGCCCTGGGAGCAGGCCTGACCGTGTAGTCTTCAAGGATGGTGATCTTCCCCTTCCCCCACAGCACAACAAAGTTACCCAGACCTGAATTTAAATCCCAGCTCTGGCAATAAAATGGCGTGAATTCTGAGCGAGGGTGCTTCATTCATAATTTTTTATTTATTTATGTTTTTTTTCGCCAAACCCAGGCCTTGAACTCAAGTCGAGGTAACACTGCCTTGGCTGCAATCATCCTAGGCTGTAGCCCCCGGACCCACAGCCCATCCTCGGACCCTAGGAGCCCGGGGCTTGCAGGAAAACAAAAAACAAAAAACGGCCAGAAGGGGAAAAAAGCAGCAGGAATTTCCACCTCGTGCTTGTACGTTTATTTTCCTTTGCATAGTGACCATGTTGGTCTGAACCCGGTGGCCTACAGAGTGAAGGTGACCTGGCATGGCTGAAGGCCTGCTGGCTATCGGGGAAGTTACAGCCAACCGTGCAACGGAGGCCATGGGTTGGAATCCAGGTCAGCCCCCCTACATTGTGGGAATGGTGGAAGATCCTGAAGTACTTGTTTCCGGACCTAGGAAGTGTGGAATATGATCATCTCATCCTTGAATGAGTAGTTCCTGCAGGATGCAAGTAGGAAATGATAAGCAAGACTCATGGGGTATCCATTATTTTTTATGAAGGGTTGATGAAGTGTGACAATAATCATCACAGTCAAGAAATGGAGGCATTGGGGAAGATCTGAGAATTGGTAGTCACAGGGTAAATTGGATTCCATCACAGGTCGCCATGTCTCCTACTTTATTCAAATGTGTACTTATTTGCATACTACCTTCAGCTTATAAATGGACAACGATTGTGCTCCACCTCACTCCGGGCCTCGATCTCAGGTCCTGGGAATGGCCTAGATCCTTAGTGGCTCACAGGCTGGTGTGCTCACATGGACCCATTCGCCTATTGGGCCTGCTAGGAGCCAAGTTCAGATTCCAGCAGTGCCAAAAGATTCATCCTGATGTCTGAAGCCAATCATTGCACCTGTTTTCCTTTCCTGTGCGAGTCCTGGGTCTCCTCTAAGATGGAGAATGCATGGGCCACCCTGTGGCCATAGGAATAGGTTGTCATCCATGCCAGCCCAGTTATACCTGTCATCATATACTCAAGAACATACACAGTACATCCATGAATAACACACAAAATGGAAAGGATAACTAACCTCAATGCAGGAGGAAGTCCACACATGGATGTGAATAGACATCCCATGTTTCAATGATGCATTGAGGATTATTGTGGGCTCCCTAGGACTAGATCTCAGTTCCTGGGAAAGGCCCAGCTCCTTAGTGGTTCACAGGCTGGTGTGCTCACATGGATCTATTGGTCAGTTGGGCCTCCTAGGCCCCAAGTTTGAATCCCAGCCCTGCCAAAAATTCACCCTGATGTGAGAAACCAGTTGTTGCACCTGTTCTTCTGTGCTGTGCAAGTTCTGGGTCTCAGCTACGATGGAGAATGCATAGGCAACTCTCTACTCATGGGAATCAGTTGTCATCCAGGGCAGCACAGATATACCTGTCACCATACTCAATAAAATACAGAATACATCTATGAATAAGACTCAAAATTTAAAAAAAAAAAACTACCTTGAAGGCAAGATGCATACCACCCCAGTATGGAAGTAGAGATCCTATGTTTAAAAGAGGTGGGCTTATTATTTTGTCCAGTGCTGGGGCTTCAAATCAGGCCCTGGACCAGGCCTGACATCCTAGTCTTCAAGGATGGTGAGCTTCCCCTTTCCCCACAGTGCAATGGGGTTACCCAGATTTGAGTTCAAATAGCAGCACTGACAAAGTTTCATCCTGATGTCAGAAGCCAGTCTTTGCACCTGTTTTTCTCTCATGTGGAAGTCCTTGGTCTCAGCTAGGATGGAGAATGAATGCATAGGCAACTCTATAAACATGGGAACAGGTTGCCATCAATGTCAGCACAGTTATATCTGTCACCATACTCAGTAAAATACACAATACCTCCATGAATTAGACACAAGTTAAGGAGAAGTGCACCGAACCAAGATGCTGTCTATACCAATATGTTAATACAGATCCTGTTTCTATTATGAATTTATTCCTATCCTGGCTCTCTCTGGGGCTCGATGTCAGGTCCTGGGAACAGCCTAACTCCTCAGTTGCTCACAGGCCAGTGTCCTCCCCTTGACCCTTTTACCAATTGGGGCTGCTAGGCTTTGAGTTCAAATCCCAACTCTGCCAAAACATGAATGCTTCTTTCAGAAGCCCATTGTTGCACCTGTTTTCCTGTGCTGTGAAGTCCTGGGTCTCAGCTAGGACACAGTATGCTATATAGGCAACTCTATACACATTGGAATAGGTTGCCATCCTTATCAGCACAGTTATATCTGTCATCATATGCAATAAAATACAAAATGCATCCCTGATTAAGACACAAAATAAAGAGAATAACTACACTGAATGCGTGATGCATTCCACACATGTAAGTAAATAGAGATCATCTCTGTAAATTATGAATTTATAACAATAATGACCCCCACCAGGGCTCAACCTCAGGTCCCGGGATGGACCTAACCCTCTATTGGCTCAGAGGCTGGTGTACTTACCATGACCCATTCACCGCTTGGGTTTTCTAGGCCTTGAGTTCAAATCCCAGCACTGTCAAAAGATGAATACTGATGTGAGAAGCCAAGTGATCCTCCTCTTTTCCTATGCTGTGAAAGTCCTGCTTCTCAGCTAGGAATGGAGCATGCTATATAGGCAACTCTATAGCCATGTGAACAGGTTGACATCCATGTTAGCACAGTTATAACTGTCACCATACTCAGTAAAATACACATTACCTCCATGAATTAGACACAAATTAAGGAGAAGTGCACCGAACGCAAGATGCTGTCCAAACATGTATATAAATAGAGGTCCTATGTTTAAATTATGAATTTATGCCTATCCAGGGCCTCCCTGGTGCTCAATGTCAGGTTCTGGAAACGGTCTAGCTCCTCAGTTGCTCACAGGCCAGTGTCCTCACCTTGACCCTTTCGCCAAATGGGCCTGCTAGGTTCTGAGTTCAAATCACAACACTGCCAAAACATGAATCCTGATGTGAGCAGTACATCAGTTCACCTGCTTTCCGGCCCTGTGAAAGTCCTGGGTCTCATCTAGGATGGACAAGGCATAGGCAACTCTATAGACAAGGGAATAGGTTGTCATGCATGTCAGCACATTTATATCTGTCATCATACACAATAAAATACAAAATGCATCTCTAAGACACACAATAAAATAAATAACTACATTGAAAGCATGATGCATTTCACACATGTATGTAAATAGATCCTATGTGTAAAATAGGTGGACATATGATTTTTGCCAGTGTTGGGGCTTCAATTCAGGCACTGAGAGCAGGCCTGAACTTGTAGTCTTCAAGGATGGTGATCTTCCCCTTCCCCCACAGTGTAACAGTTACCCAGACCTGAGTTCAAATCCCAGCTCTGGCAGTAAAATGGGGCGAATTTGGAGCTAGGGTGCTTCCTTCAAAATTTTTTAACAGACTCAGAGCTTAAACACAAGTCGTGGCAACTCTGCTTCAGTTCCAATCATCCTGGGCTGCAGCCTCTGGACCTACAACTCATCATCGCATCCTAGGATCCCAGGGCTTGCAGAGAAAAAAAGCCACGAAGGGGAAAAAAAAGTGGCAGGAAGTTCCACCTGGCGCTTTTATGTTCATTTTCCTTTGCATGTTGACCATGCTGGGTCCGAACTCGGCGGTCTGCAGAGTGAAGGTGACCTGGGCTTCAATTCAGGCCCTGGGAGCAGACCTGACCTTATAGTCTTCAAGGATGGTGAGCTTCCCCTTCACCCACTGTGCTATAGTGTTACCCAGATCTGAGTTGGAATCCCAGCTATGGCAGAAAAAATGGTGCTAATTCTGAGCTAGGGTGGTTTATTATTTATTATTTTTATTTTATTTTATTTTTTGCCAACCAAGCAATTTGAACTCAGTTCAGGGCAACTCTGCCTCAGCTTCGATCACTTTAGGCTGGTGGGCTGCCATAGGCGCATAGCCGATCCTGTGATCCTAGGCCTGGAAGCCTTGCAGGAGAAAGAAAAAAAAAACCGCACTGGAAAATAGCTGCGGGATGGATTTTTTACATTTTATTCCTTTGCATGGTGACCAACCTGGGTCTGAATGACAAAGCTACAAGTTTACTTCACTTTGCATTGGCCAAGGCTAGTGGGCTATTGCGGAAGCCAGAGGCCCATATGTCATCGAAGTCCCTGATATTGAATCCTGGTCCTGACACCTACCAGTGGGGAGATTTCCCAAGAGACTTGTTCCTATGCACGGGAATAACGATGGAATGTTTGCAAACTCATGAATGTATAAGTTTCTGCGGGCATCGGTCTATTCTAAAATGGGATGCAATGATCCTAGGATGCTGATTGATCTTAATGAATGGTTTATTAAGCATGAAAACAATACTACTCCTTCAATGGCAGCATAATAATACATAAGAGTTGGTAGGAATGTAGTTGATGTCATTGAATCCTAAGTAGATGTCTCTGGAATTCTATACAAATATATATTTATTGGTATACTGCCACCTGCCTATCCATGTATGGCTATTTTGTCCACCCTTGTGGCTCAATCTCAGGGTCTGGGAACTGTCTGGCAGCTTCCTTGGCTAGAGGTTGCCGTGTTGAATTAGGTCTGCTAGGCCCTGAGTTCAGATCCCAGCACCTCAAACAATTGAATTGTGGAATAAGAAGTCAAGTGTGACACCTATTTTCCTTTTCTCTGAGAGTCCTGGGTGTCAGACATGATGGAGAATACGTCTACAAATTTAGATACTATGTGATGGGATGCCATCAGTATAATAAATGGAAAGCATATCATCACAGTCAATAAATGGTAAATAATTGAATAAAACAAAAATACAATCAATAACCACAACTAACAGGATATGGACTGAACATCTATAGTAAATACAAATACTATCTTTACAATAAATATAAATAGTATGTTTTCCAGGGCTGAGGCTTGAATTCAGGCCTAGGCACCAGGCCCAACTTTATTGTCTTCAAGCATGGTGAGCTTCCCCTTCGTCCACAGTGCTACAGAGTTACCCAGACTCTGAGTTCAAATCCAAAGCCTGGTAGAAAAAACAGCGTGAATTGCAAGCCAAGGAGCTAATTTTTATTTTTTTTTTTTTGCGAAGCAAGGTCTTGAACTCAGGTCATGGCAACTCTGCCTCAGCTTCCATCATCCTAAGCTGGGGTGCAGCCACTGGAGCCACAGCCAATCCTGGGATCCTAGATCTCCAAGCCTTGCAAGTGGAAAAAATATGCACAGAAAAAAAGTGGCAGAGCCGGGCGCCGGTGGCTCACAACTGAAATCCAAGCTACACAGGAGGCTGAGATCTGAGTATCAGAGTTCAAAGCCAGCCTGGGAAAGAAAGTCCGTGAGAATCTTATCTCCAATAAACCACTAGAAACCCGGAAGTAACACTGTGACTCAAGCGGTAGAGTGTTCGCCTTGAGCTGAAGAGCACAGGGACAGTACCCAGGCCGAGTTCAAGCCCTATGACCGACCAAAGAAAAAAATGTTGCATGATTGCATTTTTACATTTTCTTCTTTTGCACCATGATGATCTGGATCTGAATGACAGGGCTCCAAAGGGTACTTCATCTTGCATTGCTGAAGGCTAGCAGGCTATTGAGGAAGCCATAGTCCCGCACAGGAACATAGGTCTAGAGTTCAAATCCCAGTCATGCCACTTCCAAATAGTGGAAGATCTTAAGAGACTCATTCCCATCCATAGGAATAACGATGGAATGTTATCAGTGTCACAGTTGAATGAGCTAATTGTGAATGCTACTCATATAAAATTAGACATCATAATTTCAGTAGACTGATTTTATTTAATATGAAGCATTAAAAGAATATAATTTCTTACAGGGATATAATAATTTCAGGACCTTGATTTACTTAATAGTTTATTAAGGATGAAAACAATACCATTAATTACATAGAGGCATAATAAATAGCCAAGAATTGGTAGAAATGTAGTCTATATAACTGAATAATGTGTAGACATCTCTGGCACTCTATAAAGATATATATTTATTAGCATAATACCATCTACATGTCAATCTGTTCTTATTTTGTCAACCCTAGGGGCTTGATCTCATACCCTGGGAACTGCCTGTCAGCTCAATTTGCCCTAGGATGGCGTGCTGACATGCACCCATTAAGGAATTTGGCCTTATAGGCTTTGTGTTCAGACACCAATACTCCCAAACAATGAATCATGGAGTAAGAAGCTGATGGTGACACATTTTCTTTTTCTGTGAAATTCCTGGGTGTCAGGTATGAAGTGGAATACATATGCAGACCTATATCCTATGTAATCAATGTAATCAATGTTCTATGTGCCATAATACTCAATAAAATAAATGGCCAATACATGAATAAAACAAAAAATAAAATGAATAACTACACTGAATGCAATAAAGAGTCAACATATGTATGTAAACATAAATAATGTATGTAAAATATACATGAAAAAGATGTTTTCTAGTGCTGGGGATTGATTTCAGGTCTAAGAAACAGACTTGAATTTCTTGACTTCACAGAGGTGAGCTTCCCCTTCCCACACAGTGCAACAGAGTTACCCAGACCATGAGTTCCAATCCCAGTCCTGGCAAAAAAAATGGCACATTCATACAATGTGACACCCAATTCTTAGATATTTCATTATGCCTCCATTTAATGAATATGATTGTTTAAATGTTTCATAAAGTGTTAGTTTAAAATTGATCAGAGTTCTAGGATATAATTGTGTATTATTTTATCCTAGAATCGTTCAAGAACTGCCCATTCAATCATGACATATATCACATTCCATTGGTATTCATATGGATAGGAATGAGTTTCTTAGGATCTCCTGCCATTTGCAAGTGGCAGGAACAGGATTCAAACTGTGGGCTCCAGCTTCCACCATTTAATCCTCAGGATAGGGAACTCACAAGTCTGTCCAAGAACATCAGCAATACCAATGATTAGGCAGGCACCCATGGCTCTCAGTAGTTCTTAATACTTACAAGTCTGTGATAGGAGGATCATGGTCAAAGTCACCCCTGTCCAACTTCAATGCCAACAAAGTCAGAAGTAGAGTCGTGTGGCTACAGAGGTTGAGGGCTAGCCTTGAGCAAAAGCAGCTCACAGACTGTGCCCAGATCCAGAGTTAAAGGTCCAGGACTGGCAACAAACAGACATACAGAACAATCTGTGCAGCCATCCAGCTAAAGCAGGTCACCTTCGTGTCCCCAGCAGGATTGGACAGAGTTTCCTTGGAAAGCAGCTGCTTGACTCCGCCCATTCTGCCTGCATCACAGTATTCTGGTCACACCCCCATTCTTTCATGGTTCTTTCTGAACAATGGGATACAAGAATGGTGGCCACACCCAAATTCCATGCTGCCCGGAAGCACCAGGATTCCCTCTGTTGGTTGACACCACTACCAGCAGTGAGGAAGGTAGAGGTGGCTAAGTGGTGAGCAAGAGACTCCAGGCGACTTTGGAGTACAGTACGAAATTGACATCCTTATCCGTGAGTGGGAGAAGAGAGGATTTCCCAGAGCCTGGGATGGTAGCCAGGCCATCTTTCCCATCCCAGCACTCAGATGTCTGAAACAACAAGACTCCATGAGAAAGCTGTGGGGATGAAACTGCCACCAGAACACCGGTAGAAGAATCCTCCTGACAGACCTGCAACATTCAAGAAAACAAAGAACATGAAAAAGGGAAGGGTCCGGCCAAAGGTGATGCCCACCACGGGCCTCCCGTGCCTTTGGATACAGTCACAGCCACGAGGTTCCAGAGTGTCAATGGTCCTGATACCACCAAGGATCTGCAGAGGTGCTACCGACATGTGGTGCCCACCCTGGACCCCAGCAAAAGAAGAAAACAGGCACTCTATGCCAAGATCCAACCACTGAAGCAGGAAAAGTCAGACCTGCAGGATCAATGGAAGAAAGAGAGGGAGAAGATAGCCCAGGTGCATGCAGCACCTAAAATGGAGCTAGAGATCCACAAGGCACCCATACAGAGGTTGATTTCCTCAGAAAGCAATTTACAATGTGCATCCACCTGCATGCAGCAGGTGGCCAATGACACAGAAAGGGAGCACGAAGCTCTCACCAGCTGCCTGCAGGCCACAGAGCAGTGCGTGGCAGAGCTGGAGATGTCGGCTTCTGTGTTTACTGATCACAGAATGAGACTGAAATGTTCTTTGAAGAGCTGCATGAGGTGACCCTTCTGCTCAAGGAAGGCGAGAAGCTTCAATGACCTGGAGCAAGTGAACTCAAAGTTACAGGAGAAGCTGGACGTGCTCTGGACAACAGGGAGAAAGGAATCTGCAAGTTCTAACAAGCACTTGTGGGGCATGAGGAACTGAAGAGACTACTAGACAACGTGAGCTGACTGGTGAGCACAGCAAATCTAGAGATAGACAACTTCACAGAAGACCTGAGCATTGAGAGGACCACGTGGAAGGAGGAGGCCCGGCAGCTGACCCAGCAGGTGAACCAACTGACCAAGGAGAAGGAGCGAGGGTCGAGGCAGGTGTTCGGCCTAGAGAATACTGGAAGAACCATGGCCCATCTCAGGCTGAGTGGCAGTTGCAGGCCCAGGCCTACTGCACCCAGATGGAGTTGAAAAACCTGGAGGAATAACTTCACATCCAGATCCAGGAAAACCAGAGGCTCCATCTCCAGAACGCAGAGCAGCAGGAGCAATTGTGCAGACTGGAGAAGGTCAAGGATTGGCAGGAGATCCCCGAGACCCCATGATGTGCATATGTGTGTGACAGACAGCTGGAGGAACAGCTGGCCCTGCTGTGGGAGGCTCTCCACAGGGTGAGTGGTGAGGAGGAGGAGCTCGCCAGCATCCTGGACACAGAGCAGCGGGTGAAGAAACACCTGCGGGAACAGCTGGTCCACACAGAGGAGAAGAGAGAGGAATGGAAAGAAGTGGCTGAGAGAGAAAGAAAGCCAAGCATCTCAGGACCAGCAGGAGCAGTCCCTGGCCCTGCTGCAGGAGCTCAGAGCCATCTATGAGCAGTACATCACCACCAATTAGTGGCTTAGCTCCGAGAAGGAGGCAATGCAGCAGCACATAGAGAGGCAGACCCAACTCCTGGAGCAGCTGAAGAAAGTGCACAGCCCGACCAACTGGGGAGACCAGGTGGTGCCCTCAAAGTGGCAAGACACTCTCAAGTGCCTGAAAGTAATCAGACCACAGGAGGAGCGGCTGCAGGCCCAGCTGAGCTTCCTGGCGTTCCCTGGGGAAGGGGAAGTCTAAAACCCTGGAGAAGCAAAAGGTGAGGAGTCGACTCCCCCCCACATGACCATTGCAGAGGATGGAGACATTCCCCAAACCGAGAGGGACATGGATTTGTGAGCACTCTTAGTGGCTGAAATCCACAGGGGGAAACTCCTGCAGCAGGAGTGGCAGGCCTGCTGCAGGCACCAGGTTCACCTGGCAGCTCAGTGCCAGAGAAAGATCGAGCCACAGGCACTCCATCCATGTGCTGGCACCACAGCTGTGTGGGGATGGGAAACAGGACGCGTGGGAGTCCAATAAGAAAATATACTTTGTCCACGACCTGCCTGATAAGATGGACTTTCATAGTCCAGCGGGTGATCTTCAACATAGATGCAGCCAGCTGTCGGCACACATCGCACTGTTGAGGAATCCCTCGTGGCATGTAAAGAGCAGATGTTCATTGTGGCTGAGCTGTGTCAGAAGAAACCTGAGCGTGTGTACCAGCTGTCCTAGGAGAAGATGGAGAAATGGAGAGAGCTGTGGGAGCCGTTGTCACTTCTCACAGGGGAAGACATGGACAACAGGCTCCAGATGCCAGCACAGACTGAGCCTCCTGTCACTGCCACCGCTTTGGATGACTCCAGGCTCCAGGGCTGGTGAAAAGAGGGAGGAGCAGAAAGGTTTTAAAGAATTGCCACTTCAACACAGTGTGGAAACTAGCAGAAGGGAGATCAAGATTCCCAACCCCATAGAGGACTCCCCCACAAAGCACATCCTGGCGCAGCTGCCCCACATCCAGAGCCACCCACAGCTCATGGGCTCAGGTGAGGAACGGTCCCTCCCTTTCTTCTGTAGACTGATGTAGATGATGACTATGTGACATGGTGATTCTCCAAAGCCTCAGCAGCCACCATAAGTAGGTGGCCAGGTGGCCTTCTCTCAGGCCTCCATCTGCTGGGTCATGGAAAGGGTAAACTGTGGGTTGGGTAGGGCAAAGGCTGCTGGGAGGTGGCCCATATTCAAGGGACATCTATTGGTGGCCAGGGAAGAGGCCCATTCTATGCTTATCACAAAGAAGGAATTGTTTTCAAAGGGAAAACAAGCCTCCAATAAAGATTTGTTTTTCCAGTCCTGGAGCTTGAACTCAGGTTCTGGTCACTGTCCCTGAGCTCTTTCTCTCATGGCTAGCATTCTACCACTTGAGACACAGGGCCACTTCTTGTTTTCTGATGGTTCATCGATGATAAGAGTCTCACACACTTTCCTGCCCAGGCTGGCTTTGAACCGTGATCCTCCAGATCTCAGCTTCCAGATTAGCTAGGATGACAGGCATGAGCCACCAGTGCCCAGCATTTGATACCTTTTGAAGGCATCTTGGCGAGTCTGTAAAAGGAGACCTAAAGGGCCTGGATAGACCTTGACCCAGTCAAGGAGCTGGATGGGGGAAGGCTGACCTTCTAGCCATTCTCTTCCCCAAAATTAAAGATGCCAGGTGGTGTTGGATGCATCAAACACCTAGGCCAATAGCCACCAGACTCAGTGGGGAAAAGGTAGAGAATACCCAAAGATTTCAGTGTAGAAATCTTTGATTTTGCATGCATGTGGTGTGTGCGCGCGCGCGTGTGTGTGTGTGTGTGTGTGTGTGTGTGTGAACTCAGGGCCAAGGCTCTATCCCTGAGTTTTCTTGCTCAAGGCTAGTGTTCTGCCACTTGTGCCGCAGCCCCACTTGCTTTTCGATGGTTAATTGTAGGTAAGTCTCAAGGACTTTCCTGTCCAGGGTGGTTTCAAAGCATGATGGGAGCCCCAGGGAAACAAGAGTAAATACAACTGATACAATCCTTATGATGGACAAATCCTGCCTCCTGGTGGCTAGAGGTGGAACATGCGTCCCTCTGCCATCATGGAGGACTATCGTCCTCTAGAGTTCAATTTGGGGAAGTGACCAGGGCCAACCTGACTTTCGCTCACCCTGAGTGATGATTCCAGAGCAGATCTGTTCCACCCTAGGCCAAGAGAGCTCCAAGAGGCCCTGCTCCCAGGGGCACAAGGAAGTGAGAAGTCAGCTCCAGACCCAGCTAAGAGCCTTTGCCCATGGAAACCCCAACTTGGCCTTCCTGATTACCATAAGGCCTGTCAAAGAACAACCCCCCCAAAAAACCAAACCAAAATTCGATCTGTGAATCAAAGTGGTAGAGCTCTAGCATTGAACCAAAGAGCTCAGGGACAGAGGCCCCAAGCTTTGAGTTCAAGACCCCCAGCTGACCTTCCTCCATATAAAACACACATTAACTAAATGTGAACTAGTAGGATTTGTGAAGTGTTTCTGAAGAATGATGATACTGCAGAAAGCACCCTAATTCTAATGACAGCTGAACTTGTGACATACAGGTATGTGCTGAGTCCTTCACAGGGTGCTGTTTTCTGAGTCCTTCCCACATAGGGTGTTTTTTCTGAGTCTTCAAATACCATTCTGTGTGTTGAGTCATCCCAAAGGATGTTATGTTCTGAGTCCTTGAGAAGAGTAGGCTGTGCTGGATTTTTCAAAGGGTGCCGTGTGCTGAGTCCATTACACAATGTACTTTATTCTGAGTCCTTCAAAAGTGTGGTATGCTAATTCATCCCAAATGGTGCTATGTGCTGACCCCTTGAGAAGGGAGGGACAGGTGAATTTTTCAATGGGTGCTGTGGGCCCAGTCCTTTACACAGGGTACTTTTGCTGAGTGCTTCAAAGAGGGTTGTGTGCTGAGTTATCTCAATGGGTGTAATGTGCTGCATCCTTGAGAAGAGAGGATGAAGTGAGTGCTATGTGCCGAGTCCTGTAGACAGTGATCTGTACTGTCTTTCAAATAGCGGTGTATGTTGAGTTCTTCCACAAGGTGGTATGTGCTGAGTCCTTCAAAACTGTGCTATGTGCTGAGTTTTTCAAAGGGTGCTCTGCACTGAGTGTTTTACACAGGGTGCTACATACTCAGCCCTTCAAAGGGTGGTGTGTATGGAGACTTAACACAGGATGCTATATGCTGAGTCCTGGGAAAGAGTGCTACGTGCTGAGTTTTTCAAAGTGTGCCATGCACTCAGTCCTATACACTGCATGCTATGGATTCCCTCCTTCAAAGGGTGCTGTGTGCTGAGTCATCCCAAAGGCTATTATATGCTAAGTCCTTCAAAGGGCACATTGTGCTGTCTTTTACTCAGGGTACTTTGTGATGTTTTTTGAAGTATGCTGTGTGCTGAGTCATCCAAAAGGGTGCTATGTTCTGATTCCTTGAGAGGTAGTTTTCCCCAACAATCTCTCTCAGTCTCTCAGTCTCTCAGTCTCTCTCTGTCTCTGTCTCTCTCTCTCTCTCTCTCTCTCACTGGGTCACTGTGCATGTGCTTGATATGTGGAGTGGAGAGGCTTTGAGGAGAGTCTCCTCTTGTCGTGGGGCTGAGGGGAGACTCGATCCCCTGAGCAAGTGCTAGGGTAGGTGGGGAGTGCTGAGCTGAGGTGAGGCTGTAATTCCCATGGCCTGGAAGCCTTAGGGCCCAGTCAGGGCTGCTCTTGTGGGCAAGGGTAAGGGGCGGAGCCAAGGGGAAGAGGGGACTGGGCCAAGGGGAGGAGGAGGCAGGGCTCAGGGGCCTCACTGTGGAGGCAGCAGTGGCCAGGGTCTCGCAGGGGCAGGTGCTCATGTGCAAAGGGTGTGAGGCAGCCTGCGAGAGAAGTGGAGGTAGAGAGAGAGAGCAGAGAGTAGCGAGGACAGGCACGAGGGGAAGTGGCTTCACAAGCTCTGTTCGTGGATCAATAGAAAAATAGCCAAAACGAGAAAAAGGCAACAAATGTACAGCCAAGAAGAATATAGTTAGAATAAAGGTAGAGGCAATAAAGGTGCAGCCAAGTGTATAGGAAGCCTTGAACCAACACCCCCTTCCTGCAGGCATGCTTCCATGAAGCTTATGCTTTGTCTGGCTTGATCTCTCACGTAGATTCAGCAGGAGGTGTCATGGAATTTCTTTCTTTTTTATTTTTTAATTGAAGCTCATGAATGTCTTGGTGCACAGATGAGACAAATCTAAAGATCATCCGGAAAATGACTGGAAATATAAGAATAAGAATTGGGTGAATTGATCTGACAATGGCAATTATAATTATTACATGAATCCAATCCAGAGGATTGAGGGCCTCCACGTTATGCTTAACACTGCCAAAGATTGTAAAATTTTTACATCTGAATGAGCTTTACTAACTGCTGTAATTTTGTCCTGTAAATCCTCCATAACATTAGAGATATCTTTATCTATCCAAACTCTAACAAATGATTTTTGGTGGCATTCCAATTAAAAGAAAAGTTATATTTTAGAGCAGTAACACAGATATATTTAAAACTAGCCTGACATTTAACTGAGAGTTGTGTTTTTAAATTTTGAACTTCCTGACCTATAGACAGAACCACTTCCTCCAGAGCATTTATTTTCATTTCTAACTTTTTATCTATAATTTATTGTTTTACTAGGGCTAATTAAACATTTTTGCTTAAATCAGTAACAAAATGAGCAGTGTTTACTTCATTTACTAAGGCTGCTGTAGAAATCGCTAAAGAGCTAATTATTGTTATTAAAGCACTTATTCCTAAAATCAAGGCCTCAACAAAGAGTTTTGGCTGCAACATAATATCCAGAGTTTTCAACATTTGTAAAGCAGAATTTTTAAACCAAGGGTCATTTTATAGATCTACATGTAACATTACATACGAAGGTCTTTTTAAAATAAAAATTACAGAATATGTTTTACCCAGAGAAGAAGTAAAACAATTAGTAAAAATAAAATCCTTACAGCTAATATAATAAGATTTTCCTTGATTAATAATTTTTAAATTATCTAGTTTTCCAGCTAAAATTCCCATAGGATAACCCACACATGCTCTTACCCCAATTGCAGTACTCTTAGTTTCCTTGGGCTTTTTCAGTAAAATCATGTTTTTTGCTGCAAAAAGTCTGAACAAATCCAGCTGAATGCCCGTTTTATTGTGAAAGGGAGAGTGACTCACCAAAATGGAAGCCACCCACCCTGGAGTGAGCCATCTTTTCAGGGGTTCCCCGTGCATATCAGGAGCATAGCCACTAAACTTTGATGAATTATGTTTTAATTAGGAGGCATAATCATAATCAGGGTTAGCAATGGAAAAATCAAAAATACTATCTGGTGCCCAATAGGGTTATAAAAAAGAAGCCTTTTGAAATCCACATTCCGACCATTTTGGTGAGGTAATTAATGCATCCCCAAACTGATCCTTGTCATGATATTTTTGTAGGCAGTTACCTAAATGTATATTCCTCTTGGGAATGAAAAAGGATTCATTATAATTATGAAAGTCTAATGTCATCATGCCAATTTCCCACATCAATCTTTTTTTGAACTTTTTATCATTGGATTGATCAAGGGCATCAGTCAAAAAGTTCTATAGTTTATAGGCAAACACCCAGGGAGATTTTCTCCTGATAGCGTTATACAAATTGGAGTGGTATCTGTCATTCCTTCATAATTAATTGTTTGAGAAGTCATATGAGAATTAGAATAGTTCTCCAAACTCCCTAGCAGGTCACTATTATTTGTCATTACTTATATTATATCTTCGTCCCTCCCATCCCACGGGATATAGAAGAGGAGGATTAGGAACATATGCCTAGAATTGTTCTCCGGAAATAGACACTGACTGCATAGCAATAATGGCAAGCATAGGAAGAAACATATTTTCAACAGTGATAGTCTTTCCCGTAGAAACCACAATCTCCTCCGCAGAATGGGTGAGCTTCTTAATTTGTTCCCAGGTTGGTGGTTGAGCTTCTTTTGTTGTCTTTGCCTGTTGAGGAGAAAAGTGAAGACTTTTGAGCTTCTGCATCGTTTTCTTCATTTGCATCTTCTGTTTTTTTTTTTGCTGGGTTTCTCTTATCTTTGTAGGGGTACACGAGTCGGTTGAGATTCCAGATGGGTGACTCGGCATCCTGTGGAAACACACATGTATACCCTCTTCCCGAGGTGATTAATACATCAGGCCCTTTCCAGGTGCCTGTGAGCAAATCTTTCCTTTTAACTTTTGGCTGAACTTTAAATCCAATTTCGCTCCAATATTTTTGCATAAGTGTAAGTTTTTGTTCATTAGTATTAAGGTGATTAATTACAAATAAAGCATGATGGTTTCTCTAGTTAATAAGTCAGCCATCATATTTCCAAATGAAAGAGGTGGGAAACCACCATCTATTCCCAATAACGTAAGCTGGACCAAACTTAGTCATAACTGTTGTGGCAATCTTTCTTTTCCTTTTATTATCAGAGGTCCCTTTTTCTATAACTCTCTGTGCTTTTGGGATAAGTCCTTCTGGTTTAGTTTAATTCATTAATTCTGCCTATTGTAACATATCTGGAAATTTTATATTTCTATATTTACTATGAGGGAGCCGCAAAACTGCTTTTGAAGTTGCAGGAGATTCTGGAGGCAGCGTCCCATCAGATGATATATTGAATGGGGAATTGTCCACATCTAATCTTTGGTCCTAGTCTTTATTATTTAGAGAAGCCGTCTCTATTGGACTGGAAAGAAACAACATGCTCTGTTCGCGGATCAATAGAAAAATAGCCAAAACCAGAATAAAGGCAGCAAATGCACAGCCAAGAAGAATACAGTAAGAATAAAGGTAGAGGCAATAAAGGTGCAGCCAAGTGTATAGGAAGCCTTGAACCAACACCCCCTTTTGCAGGCATGCTTCCATGAAGCTTATGCTTTGCCTGGCATGATCTCTCAGGGAGATTCAGCGGGAGGTAATGTGGCAGATCGGGTCTGCTCTTAATCATGCAATAGGTGTGGGATAATGAAACAGAACATGGTTCTCTTTCATCATTACCCAATCTCCATGATGAAGGAAATCCTTCACTCTATTCAGTTTTGCAGCTGGGGAAAATGAGGCATGGAGAAGCCAGGTGATCTACTCATGACCCCCAGTGCACAGGAAGCTTGGCCTGACTTCTCTGCCATGCTCCCTAGGACAGTAGGTGCTATGCAGTCCACTTCTTATGGTGGGAAGTCCACTGCTTGTCAGTCGTGGGGCTTGAACTCTGGGCCAGGGCACTGTACCCAAGCTCCTCAGATCAAGGCTAGTGCTCTGCCACATGAGCCACAGAATCACTTCCGGTTTTCTGGTGGTTCTTTGAGGATAAGAGTCTCACAGACATTCCTGCCTGGGCCAGCTCTGAACCATGATCTTCATATCTCAGCCTCCTGTGTAGTTAGGATTATAGGCCTGAGCAACTGGCACCGGGCATAAGTGTAATTTTGGCCTTATTTCTCTCTCTGTCTCTCTCTCACACAGGAACTGGTTGCATGGGTGTTGGAGCAGGTGGCCCAGCATCCCTATCTGGCTGGAACCCAAAGTGGACCTCTCATTCTGGATGTGGGCTGTGGGTCAGGAGCTGTGTCGGTCACCCTGTTGAACCAGCTTCATGAGGTAAGCCCCTCTGTGCACTGGCTGGACCATGATGGTTATGCATTGTCCATCCCATGAGTGCTTCCCCAAATCCCTCTGCTAGACCATTGAAGGAAATTGGATGAGGAGGCATTGTCCCCCTACCCAGCACTATCCTGGGCCTCTGACCCTCACCCGCACCTATCTAGTTAGACCCTGGTTATAAGACAATGAAAACACTCAGTGTCTACTATCCTTTGCTAGGGTGTGTCATTTCGGTTAGGGGGGCGGAGTGCAGAAAAAAAAACCCTAGACCTGAAACCTCCCGGGAGACGTTTGTTCTTGTGACAGAGCCAAGTCATTGCTGTGGATAAGGAGGAAGCCACCATCAGACTGACCCAGAACAATGCTCAAAGATAGGAAGGCTGTTAAAGTATCAAACCCACTCATGTCTGCTTCCCACTCCCAACAATGGGTGCACTGTGGGTGGCTCAGCCCTGGGCCTAAGGGATTATAAATGGATGGTGGCGGTCAGGAGCTGGTGGCTCCTGCCCATGATCCTGGCTATTTGGGAAGCTGAGGTCTGATGGTCGTGACTCAGAGCCAGCCCGGGCAGGGGAGTCCGTGAGATTCTTATCTCTCAAGAACAACCTCCCCCTCAAAACCCACACACAAAAAAGCCAGATTTGGTGTTGTGGCTCAAGTGGTAGAGCCTCAGCCTTGAACAAAAGAAGCTCAAAGATAACGTGAATCCAAGCCCTAGGACTCACAAAATAATAATAAAATAAATGAAATGTGTATACCTCTTATCTGACGACCAAGACAGATGGATTCAGTCTTCTCCCTGGTACCTTTAGCCAAAGATAAGGGGCTTCCCTTGATGTTCCCCAAAACTTCTCTTTCTCTCCTTTATCTGTCCAGGTTCGGTTGCAGTGCATAATTCGGATCATCCCCCTGGATGTGACCTTAGGTACCCTCCCCCATTCGTCTTCCTTGGGGTGACTATTCTGGATGCACTCCCTGCTGGAAAGATGAGGTACCAGAGAGATAGGGGTAGGTATCCCTGACACACTCCCACACACCCACACCCACACACCCACACACACCACTAGGCCTACTCAGACTAGCCTTTTCCAAAGACACTTTATCTCCTTGGATTAACTGACCTGGGAGAGGATCTTGATCCCCTGAAACTGATTATTTTAACTTGGGCTTGCTAGTTGAAACGGGAGCAAAAAAAAAAAAGCCTTTGGTGCCCGTCACCCGGGGCTAAGGCTCACACTGTCATCCTAGCTACTCGGGAGGCTGAGATCTGAGGATCACAGTTTGAAGCCAACCATAAGCTAGAAAGCCTGTGAGACTCTACTTTCCATGGAACCACCAAAAAGCCTGAAGTGGAACTGTGGCTCAAGTGGTAGAGCCCCAACCTTGAGCATGGAAATTCAGAGGCAGCTCCCAGATCCTGAGTTCAGCCCCACACAAAGAATTGGCCCCGTCTTGTTGCCCACAGACTGCCTGAGCTTCGAGGGCCCTATCTCGGAGTGTGGTACAACACCTGTCCTTGGGTGGTGTATCAGTGCCTTCAGAAATCCGGTGGTGGAAGCCAGCCCTTCCCCTTTGTGCATTCTCAACCCACACTGGACAGAAGGCAGGGTATGATAAGGCCAGAAGCATGCAGAGCAGAGAGGTTCCAGCACTGCCAAGGTGATCAGAATGGGCTTCTTAGAGGCATCACTTGAAAAGGGGGTCTTGCTTAACAAGGAGGAGCTGACAGGAAGCACAGAGAGCAAAGTTGCAGCAGATCATGGACAACATAGCAGAGCGTGTTCATTTCCAGCCAGGACTGTTGGTGAGAAACACGGTAGAGATGTGCAAGACTGTCTGGAGACAGGCCTGATGGATCACAAAAGAATAGCTATGCAGGGCTGGGATTGTGTCTTAGAGGTAGAGGGCTTGCCTAGCATGCAGGAAACCCCGGGTTCGATTCCTAGGTCCTGCATACAAAGAAAATCTCAGAAGTGGCATCGTGGCTCAGGTGGAAGTGTTCACCTGGAGCCAAAGAAACTTGAGGATACCACCCAGGCCCCAAGGCTAAGCCCAAGGGCTGTCAACATAAAACAGCTCTGCAAGGGACCTTGGTGACCGGTGGATGGCTATGCCCTGTAGCTCTTAATAGATCATGCATGCTTTGTGTTTCCTTCTTTGACAGAAGTGAGCTAGACACTCCTTCTGCCCTGGACACCCCGGGACACATTATCAGCAACCCTCCCCACATCTTCCACTGGGACATGCAACAGCTGGCCCCAGAAATTCTCAGGTACTGGTTGATTGGGGCAGGGGGATACAGGGAAGGCACCAGAACTCCTAGTGGGTCTGATCTGTCCTGGATGACCAGGCCATAGATAGGAGGCAAATGGTAGCTTAGACAGGGCTAGTGATGTGGAGGGGGCCCTTTAATGCCCATGGCCCCACCCAGATTCTGAGCATCCCTTTGCTGTCCCTGAGGGAGGTAGAGGGGTGTCTAGTTGGTAGCATCTAGAGGAGGACTAGCTGGAAATTCTGAAGGACAAGACACCTTAAGCCGTGTGCAGGTGGCTCACACCTGTCATATCACGCCTGTCATGCTGGCCACTCGGGAGGCTGAGATCCAGAGGATCTCATTTCCCAGCCCAGGCAGGAAAGTCCCATGAGAGCCTCATCTCCAATCTGCAACTGGCAGTGGTACTGTGGCTCAAGTGGTCGAGCACTGGCCTTAAGGAAAATTAGAATTCAGGGATAGTACCGAAGCCCTGAGTTCAAACCCTGCAACCAAAAATCAAGGAAAGGAAGGAAGAAAGACACCCCTTCCTAGCTTGCAAAAGATGTTGAAGTAGTGAGGTTGCTGTGGTTGGGAGACCAGGTGCTGGCCTCACTGTACAGACATTTCTAAGAACTCCCCAGGTTTGCCCCAGTGTGAAACCACAGTAGGATGGGTGGTGCCTTACCAAGAACTCCATAGGTCGTGGCCTGTCGCAGGCAGGGAGTAGGTGAATGGGAGCAGGGGTGGGATATTAGGGTCAATTATATGCTCTCCATCCATGGAAGAATGGTTTTGGATGCTGGTGTCAAAGTCTGAACTGAAGGGTTGCATGTGGTTTGTGGCCTGACCAGATGGGTTTTCCCTGGGTCTAAGAAGGTGGCTGAAGCCAGGCGCCGCTGGTGGCTCACACTGTGTCATCCTAGATACTCAGGAGGCTGAGATCTGATTGATGATCGTGGTTAAAACCCAGCTTGGGAAGGAAAATCTGTGAGACTTTATCTCCAGTGAACCACCAGAAAGCCAGAAGTGGCACTGTGGCTCCAGTGGTAGAGGGCCCACCTACAGCTGAAGAGCTGAGGGATTGTGCACAGGCCCAGAGTTCAAACCCCATGACAGACAACCAAAAATAAGGTAGCTGAGATTTCTGCATAGTCGTGTGTACATTTAGGAAATTCCAGGCTGTGTTATGAGCCATTCCAGATATGTGAGAGGCCATGAGTTTTGTCTACAGTGGTCTGAGGATAGTAGTACCATCTTCTTGGGGGTGGGATGTTCAGATTGCTCAGGGACTTCTGAGGCCTTGGGCTACTTGTGTGTGTGTGTGTGTTTGTGTGTGTGTGTGTGTGTATGTGTGTGTGTGTGTGTGTGTGTGTGTGTGTGTGTGTATTTTTCCCTCTTCTTTCTCTGACCACTTCCTGGGTGCCTGTTTGACTCTTTCTGCCTCAGATGGTGCCCCTCCTCCATGACGACCTTGTCCTTTAGCACTCTATCAAGGTCAACAATGAGTCCTAAATTGCCAGAGGCCTGCATTTCAGCTTTATTTTGAGACCCAAGTCTGGCCTGTCCAAATCTTTGGGCACCTCCAGGGGATTCTGGGCCAGCAGGGCCGGCTGGCATAGTGTCTCCCCTGCCTCTGGGGGTCCTTAGTCATGCGATGTCCTGTTCTTTTTCTCAGCTGGGTCTCTGGCTGCATGTCCCTCTTTTTAGGCTGGCAGTGAAGTGGAGGAAAGGGGGTTTCTGGTGGCTCTGGCCAACTTGAGCTTGATAGCTGAATGAAGGCTGCCCATGCAAGGAGGGTCCGGGGATACATGGGAGGTGAGGCCAAAGTGGCTTGGAAGTTTCCGTTGGTGTCTAGGAAATGTCAAAGTAACTTGTCGCAGGAAAGTCTAACTTCCTGCCCCAGCTTGGCCTCTCAGGTCGTTCTAGACAATTCTGTATGCCCAGAATACAGAGACACAGACTTTAGATTCTACGTACAGGGAACTGGGGCATGAGAAACTGGTATGGCCAATACCTCAATGTTCTGGGGCATTAGCCTTGACCTGGCTATGCCCCTCTTGTTAAAAGTTCTCTTAATCCAGTGCTGGCCACACACCGGCCACTTGTGGTAGTGCTATGAAAGTGGCAGGAGTGGAAGTGAGATCAAGGGTGACCGAAATCTGGATTTATGGCCTGATTGGGTGTGAGGTAGAGGCAAAGGGTGTCTGTAAAAAAAAATCTTAGAGCTGGAACTCAGGGCCTAGGCACTTTCCCTGAGCTTCCTTTGTTCAAAGCTAAAACTGTGTCACTTGAACCACAGCTCACCTTTCATCTTTTTTAGTAGTTTATTGGAGAGAAGAGTCTCACATACTTTCCTGCCTGGGCTGGCTTCAAGCTGCCATCCTAAGAGCTCAACATCGTAAGTAGGTACGATTGCTGGTATGAACCATTGGGACCTGCTAAGGATGTTGTTGTGTGTGCTTTTTTGTGCATGAGTGTGTGTGTGTGTGTGTGTGTGTGTGTGTGTGTATTTGCGTGTGTGTGTGTGTGTATGTGTGTGTTCGTGTGTCTACCGAGGCTTGAACTCAGAGTCTATGTGGTATCCTTTAGCTTGTTTGCACAAGGTTGGTGCTCTACCACTTGAACTACAGTACACATCAGCTCCCAGCAGCCCCTGACTGTGTCTGGGCCATGGCAGTAAGTTCCATGGGACCTGCCCCTCCATCCTTGCACAGGGCCACAGGACCAAGGGAAATGTCACTATGGATGCTCTTTTGTAGTCGGCCCACGACTGAAGACCTTCATTGGACCTCATGCACTGGTGAGCCCTGGAACTCCAGGGATAGCGAATGCTACAAGCACCAGCCAGCCGGCTGTGGATTCCTGAATCCACAACTCTTTCATGAGCCCAACTCAACACCCACCAGAGGTGTGCCTGACAGATTTGCACTCTTGTGATATCTACATGAGTAGGCTTTACCTGCCATGCCACCTTCTTCTGCCCCTCCTGGCCCAGAACTGTGGTCTGAGACATTGATTTACTGCTCAGACCCACACTGCACCCATGACAGATTTCATTCTGATGAGCCAGACAATGACCTCCATGCCCCAAGGCTGGACACTTCTCTGATAATGTGGCTCAATCTGTAGGCAAAAGCCTCCAAATGGGCTGCTTTCAAGACTTGTAGGATACCTAGACATTGGGAGAAACTCAGGGGCCCACTGGAAAATACTCTGCTTAGAGCCACAAAGTGAGATCCAAGCAGGCCAAGTGTTGGTCATGGGTTGCTGTCACCTAGCTTCAGCTTACCACTTGAGCCAGAGGGCCACTTCCAGGTTTCTGGAGTTTCAGAGTCCCCGGACTTTCCTGCCTGGGCTGGCTTTGAACCGCGACCCTCACATCTCAGCCTCCTGAGGAGCTAGGCGGATAGGCATGAGCCACCAGTGCCTGGCTGATCTGGCCTTTCACAACAGTGGACTAGGAGCTCCTGAAAGCTTTTCTTTATTTTTTTGCCAGAACTGGCCTTGAACTCAGGGCTAGGCTCTGGTCTCCTAACTTTTTCCCTTGAGGTTGGCACTTTACCACTTGAGCCATAGCGCAATTTCTGGCTTTGGGTAGTTCACTGGCAAGAAGAGTCTCACTAAGTTTCCTCCTCTGAGCTGGCTTTGACCCACGATCTCTGAACCCAGTCTCCTGATTAGCTAGGATTTACAGGAGTTGAACCACTGTTAACATTGGGCTAGAAGCTTTTCTTAAGCAAGAGTTCTTCCCTGCGTTTGCCTTGACTCCTCAATGCAAAGGATGCCTGAGTGTCAGGAGCTGTGAAAAATAGGCTTCCAGCCACAAGAAATGGCTGAGGTCCATGGAGAAAAGTCAAGCTAAACTTCCCCCTGGGCCTCATTCTGGGACCCCATCCTCTTCCCTACCAGTGACTCAAGTACAAACCTTGACCCAGACTCGCATGTCCTGCCAGATTTGTCTGAAGCCACAGAACCTCCATTCCACCCACACCACCTGCTCTACACCACACCTCAGGACCTTTGCCCATGTTGTACCTTCTGCATTAGGCTCTCTATCCTGTTTCACGCCTTAGAACTTCTGTGGAATTTTGGTACTGGTTATATCACCTGCTGGAGCAAGTCTTCCCTTCCTTTTTCCCTCGAGATATGGAAATTGTGCAGGCTAACTGGCAAATGCTCTATCTTGGGGTGTGTGTGTGTGTGTGTGTGTGTGTGTGTGTGTGTGTGTGTCTGTGTGTCTGTGCCAGTCCTGAGGTTTGAATTCATGGCCTGGACACTATCCCTGAGTGTTTGTGCTCAAAGCTAGCACTCTACTCCTTGAATCCCAACTCTTCTTCTGGCTTTTTGGGTGTTTAATTGGACAAAATTGTTCATATAGACTTTGTGCTTGTAATTGTCATCCTCAGAACTCAGCCTCCTGAATAGCTTGAGATTACTGGGGTGAACCACAAGCACCTGCCCCACTACCTCTTTCCTCTAACCTCGGCCCTCCTGAGTCCCAGAAGAATATGTCTCACCAGGCTCCCTTTTATTTTTTTGCCAGTGTTGGGGCATGAACTCAGGGTCTGGGCATGTTCCTTAGCTTCTTTTGCTCAAGGCTAGTCACAGTGCCACATTTGGCTTTTTCTGTTTCTGTGGTACTGAGGAATTGAAACCAGGGCTTGGTGCCTATTAGGTAAGCACTCTACCGCTAAGCCATATTTGAAGCCCAAGGCTGACTTGTAACAGGAGTTATGAGGGTGGGATTTATTGGCTTACCCTTTGGCATAGAAATCGCTGACTATTTCATAACTTTGCCAAGATTTGGGACCAGTCAATGACTCGGCAATGAGGAATGATGAATGAGTGAGAGCCACCAGGCCCCACAGGCCTAGGCTCACATCCTACAGAGGGATAGAGAATATAGATCCAGAAACTTCGACTACTCCTGGAGGCAGTGGCTGGCTGCTAGGTGTCCCAATGGGACACCTCAGCTAGAACATAATGCATCCATTGCACACACCAGCCCAGGCAAAGCCTTCGGGGCATCAGTTATTAAATGGCAGAGGGATGCTTTGTTCAAGCTGCCGGCTCATGCTTAATATTCTCTGAGGGCTTGTCCCAGCCGGCCCAGGGGTGGCTGGGCATGGGCAACCTGCTGAATGCCCATCATCCATACATCATCCATCCATACACAGAGACATGGAGTTACTGCTCCCTTTTTTTTGGGGGGGGGGTGCAGGTGTGGGGTTTAACTATGAGCCTAGGCCTTGTCCCTTAGCTACTTTTGCTCAGGGGAAGCACTCTGCAACTTGAGCTACAGCCCCACTCATGGTGTTATTTTTTTTTTTCCTGTGATCTCTTAGAAATAAGACTGTTGCCGACTTTCTTGCCCTGGCTGAATTCAAATTGGCATTCGCTACATCTCAGCATCCTGAGGAGCTAGGATTACAGGCAGAAACCGCTGACACCTGGGTTTCTTTTCTTCCTGTTGTTCTTTTTTTAATCGTGACAATTTGAAATCTTCATGGTGTCATTCCAAGGGTTTGCATTCGAAGTAAACTACCGAGTCCTGGAGTTCAAATGCTAGGACTGCTACCCACAAATGGAGGGAGATCCTGACAAACTCATTCCTATTTTTGTGAATGCTAATGGAATGTTATAAAAGAAATAATTAAATTTGCAGTTAATGCATGATTCTATTTTAGAATGCCACACAAATATCATTGGATTTATGTCTTCCATTCTAGCACCATAGTATGATTCCCGAAATGGAAGGATATTGACTAATTTTTAATTAATGCTTTTATAAGTATTCTACCATGATACTTCATTAAATAGTGGCATAATGTAATAACTAATTATTGGTAATAATATACATAATTGAATATCCTCACATTCCCTCTTTTTCTCTATATTACACACACACACATATATATATATTTATGTATGTATATATACACACACACACATACATATCTATCAATGTGTATATTGGGCACTACTCTGGCTTGATCTAAGGTCCTCAGAATTTCCTGGCAGCTCAGTTTGCTAGACGCTGGTGTGCTAAGACTGAGACCCCATTTATGAATTGGGCATTCTAGGCTGTGAGTTAAAATCCAGCAAGACCAAAAATTTATTCATGAAGTAAGAAGCCAATTTGACAAATTTTTGTCTTTTCTGTGAAAGTCCTGGGTATCAGTACGATATATAATCCATATGCAAATATAATCTAGTTGAAATGATGTAATAAGTGAAGTGTTATATGTATAATACTAAATAAATAAGGGTAATAAACCTTATACGCATTAAACCCATGTATGTAAATAGATCTCATATATGAATATTATGCTAAGGCTTTAATTCAGACCCTGGGAACTGGTCTGAATTTCTTGTATTTAAGGTCAGTGAGCTTCGCCTTCACCCACAATGCTACAGAGTTACCCAGACCCTAAGTTCAATCCCAGGCCTGCCAGATCAATGATGCAAATTGCACGCCAGAGCCTTATTATTTATTTATTTACTTATTTACTTATTTGCCAAGCACGGGGCTTGATCTTAGGTCTTGGCACCTCTGCCACAGCCAACCCTGGTTTCCTAGGACCCGAGTTCAAATCTCGGGGCTGGTAAAAATAATAAGGAAAAGGATAAAATTGAGAAGTTCAAGAAGGTGGTATTACTTTTTTTTTTCCTTTGAATTGTGACCATCCTGGGTCTAAATGACAAGGCCCAGAAAGTACACATGACCTTGCATTGCTGATGTTTGGTGGGCTATTAGGGAAGCCATAGCCGAAACCGGCAACTTAGACCTGGAGGTCGAATCCTGGGACTGCCATTAATGAATGGCGGGATGGTTTAAGAAATGCATTCCGATGTTACATCCGTACAAATGGAATGTTATAAAAGTAAGAATTGATTTAGTATTAGATAGCTAGCTCACTAGGTAGGTAGGTAGGTAGGTAGGTAGGTAGATGATAGATAGATAGATAGATAAAATAAATAGATAGATAGATAGATAGATAGATAGATAGATAGATAGATAGATAGATAGATAGATAGATAGATAGATAGATAGATAGATAGATAGATAGATAGATAGATAGATAGATAGATAGATAGATAGATAGATAGATAGATAGATAGATAGATGATAGGCGAATATGGTCTTAGACATCAGGAGGAAAGAAGGAAACAATTCCCAGTCATGAGACCTTCTGCAGTGCTCTAGGCCACCAACATCGCCATCACACACCACAGAGCAGGAAGACTGTCCCTATCCCACTTCTCAGGCAGCAGAAGAGCCAAGAGGGCAGAGCCAGGTTCTAACTCAGGTGCTTGGAGATAGTAGAGAAAGGGCCCTGCCTCTCCTTGGACTGGGGATTTGCATTAATGATGTGGAGAATGAAGGAAGGAGAATGGACTGGAAGAGGTAGAAGAAGGGCCTTCAAATCTGACAGAGTCAAAAACCTACTCCCTAAGATCAGAGAGAAGGGTTTTTCTACTCTGTTCCTCCCCTCTCCCCCATGAAACTGGCTCTCTATTATTAACTTAAAGATACACTGAGGCTCCCTTCACTTGAGGGAAAAATTTTAATTAGTCATTGTTTGAAGAGGCTGAGAAAAGCCTGACCCTGGTGTAACTCTAACAAATGTTTGAGGTTTCCTCTTTGCAGGCTATGCCTGGAATGAGTAAAGTGGTTTTGCAGCTCACTTCCCTGTTGAGTGTGTACATTCTGCCTCCTAATCCTGCAGGCCTAGGTCTCTTCACCTAGCCCGGCTTTTGAAACTGTTTTCTGTCCTTCAAATTCAGTGTTACACTGGAGTTCTTCCTGCTAACAGGGCTAAGGCTTGGATCCTGAGAACTTCATTTGAACCCAGGATGGGTCAACAATGTTTCTTTCCTGTTTCTATAGCTTGAGAACTCTAAGAACATTTAGAGTGCAAGTAACCTCTCATCACCAAAGGAAACACACAGGAAGCTCTTGAACTTCTGACCTTTCAGAAGTGGAAGTCAGAGTGTCGTAGACTTTCCTACCTTGGCTGGCTTCACCCTGTGATCCTGAGACCTCAGTCTCCTGAGCTAGAGTTATGGGCCTGAGCTACTGGTGCTGTGCTAGGTTCAGAACTGTAATGACATTGACAATATAAGTCAACTGCTTATCACAAAGGGCTTGGGGAGCATATTATGCCTTTCAACATTGGACCTTTCAGATCTCTGTAGGACACAAGGTTATAATGTTAGAGTCTGAGAGGCTGGGCATATGGATCTGCTATACTTGAACCTTGAGCCCTGACTCCAACTCTGGTGTATATCAATGTTCATTTTCCAGAAAATGTTCTCATAATTAGCAAATTGGAAAAGTACTTTGATTATCCCTCACTCTTTTTCCAGTTGTTTTTCTTATACTGAAGCCTGGGTGCTCTCCCTGCACCCTTCAGCTCAAGGCGAACACTCTACTACTTGAGCCACAGTGCCATGTGAGGTCTTTTGGTGATTCATTGGAGATAAGAGTCTAACAGGCTTTCCTTGTGTAGGCTGTCTTGGAACTGTGGTCTTCAGATCTCAGTCTCCTGAGAAGCTAGGGTTCCAAGAATTCCCCACCAGCAACTGGCCTATTGTTTTTGCCAGTCCTGGGGCTTGATCTAAGGGCCTGGGTACTGTCTCTGAGCTTCTTTTTCTCAAGGCTATCACTCTATCACTTGAGCCACTCCACAGCTTCTGGGTTTTTCTGAGTATGTGGCACTGAGGATTCAAACCCTGGCATTCATGCATGCTGAGCAAGCTCTATACCACTAAGCCACATTTCCAGCCCCACTCTTAAAATTTTATCCCGCAACTTGCCTATCCTCAAGAAAAGGCTTCTGAGTATAAATCATCTAAAGGAATCCCTATAGTAAGTTGTCAAAAGATAACTAAGACAAAGCTCATACTTGGGAGAGACTCTAAACATGTGATGACTGTGACTAATGCCTCCATTTAATTATGTATCATTAAATGTTTCAACATTTAATATAGTATTAATGAATAACAAGTCAATGATCTGATTTATTGTGTATAATTTTATACTAGATGTACAAAACATAATAAATATTATGTGTATAATAATACTAAATACAATAAACTATAAAATGAATAAAATAAAATAAATACAAAATCAATAATTATAATAATCAATATATAATATTCATGCACATGTACATATATATCATATATTACACATGTATAGAAATATTTTTTACATTGCAGGGCCTCAATGCAGGCCCTGGGAACTCTAGCTTGAATTTCTTTTCCTCAAGGACAGTGAGCTTCCCCTTCACCAATAGAGTAAAAGAGTTACCTGGAAATGAGCTCAAATCCCTTCAATGGCAGAAATACTGGCTCCAATTCCAAGACAATGACTTAAAATTTTTAATGGAAGCACTTATGTTTATTCAGTTCCATACTGAACATTAAAAAAAAGCAATGTAGAATTTTGTACAGTTATTCAGATATCCTTCCCTTACCCCCAAAGTGCTTCTTTGAGCACTACATTATTTATGTATGTTTTTTATTATAAAAATGTTGTACAGAGGGGTTACAGTTACATTAACAAAGTAATGAGTACATTTCCTATTGAGCATTGTTGCTTCCTCCTTTGTTCTCCTCCTACCTGTTTGATCTTCATCTGTCCCGCGGAAAATGAATGGGGTCCATGGAAAGGTAAGTGTGCTGCTAGCCCATTCGCCAGCCTCCCATATCCCCGGACACAGTCAGATGCAGCAGGGAGTCAAGTCAAGCAGGAACTCGTTTATCACCATGCAGCAAGCAATTTTTAAAGCAAAAAACCGCGTGGCATGGAAAGGGAAGAAAAGGAACCAACCAATCACTGTAGAGGTCACCCTATCATGCACCTAAGCTTTCTCGACTTTCTCTGCTGTCTTTCTAGCTATTCAACTACAGACGTCACTTTGCCTGGTTGTGGTACACAGTCAGATTTTAACATAAACAACTCCGACTCTGCCCACTCAACTGCCTCTCAGCGCCACCTTTGCTGTCCATGTGCCCTACAGATTCCCCCTTTTATAATGGCAAACCCACCTCTTTGCTGAGGTTCAGGTCAGGGCACCTCTTATGAGGTTTGCCCAATTGGCACCTCCTCTTTCCGTGGTTCACCTAAAATATGGAGTAATCTTCAGCACTGAGCTTATCATAATAGACACGGAGAGCCATGCGTTGGATCTCTTGGGTTCCACCCTTTTCGATATAACCGCAACCCCCACATCCTGCTCATTTCCCAGTTAGTTATCCTTTTTCCCTCCTCAGTAAAGTTAATAAACGTCAGCCCCACCACAGTTAGAAATGTCTGAAGCAGTTCGATTACTTCTGGGACATATATAAAGTCACTATCTTATATGGTTGACCTCTTTAAAGCATGGGAGCAGCATGGATATTGGGGTTACCACACATGAGGCACAGTGCATCCTCGTGGGCCCCCACACTCAGGCCATCCTTGGGAAAGGGGGTCTCAATCTCCAACACCCCAGGATCCTCTAGCCAGGTCAAAGATGTCAAAATGAAGCCCAGGCCACCAGGTCGAAGGGACAGCTTCTCTATTGGTGCTGTTGTTGATTTCTCCATTTGATCACTGCCCAGGTCAGTCATTGAGGTTGATGTGGATTCCGTAGCGCCATTGCCAGGACTAGGAGAGTCAGGACAGCCAATAGCTGGAGTATCACCATCTGCAATTGTTAAAGAACGCAAGAGCTTCTCAAGGGCTGATTGCCCTTGGAGATGGTCAGTAATTATCTTTTTAGCTTTCCCTCTTTTAAACACAAGCCTCGACCAGCATAGCCATTTTACTTTCCTTGTTGGTTAGATTATCCTTGGGCTTCTTCCTGTACAGAAGAAATGGGTAAAACTTAAAGTTCCTGGCTGGGATCCAAATGGGGGCTGTCTCTCCTATGGGAAAAACATATCTGAATCCCCTGCCCATGGTAACTAGGGGGTCAGGTCTGCTCCATTGTTGTGTCAGGGGGTCCTTCCACCTGACTTTCACTTGGGGCTTAGGATTTAGTTGTCCCCAGTGCTTCTAAAACCTGGATTCAATTGCCCCTTTTGAAAAATTTAAAATGTTAATGGTAAAGAAAGCTATCTGTAACTATATATGGGGGTTAACTCCCACTTATTTCTATAATTACTTGGCCTTGGAGATTATAGGGATTTCTGTATGAGTAATAGGCCATCTGTCAAAGAACTATGACATTGCTTTACTAACAAAACAATGTCCATTATAGTTTTAACTTGTGCTAGTAGACCCAAGGTAGCAAAGCATTGAAGAAAATGTGCTTCTGAATGTTTAGTTCTTTCTCCTGTATGTGCTGTAGCCCAACATGCTCCTGAATAGGTATCTATAGAAACAAATATATATTTAAGCTTACCAAAGGCTGGAAAATGAGTCACATCAGTTTGCCAGAGGACATTGGGTTTGAGGCCTCTGGGATTTACCCCTGGTGGTTGTAGCGGGGGTTCTTTTAAGAAGGGCTGGCATGTTTTACGGGTATGTACTATCCTTTTGAGGTCCTTTACAGGAATCTGAGGAAATCTATGTTGAAAACCTCTCCAATTATTGTGGGTTAAATCATGTAAACGGGTGGCCTCTTGTAACATTAAAGCTTGTGGGCCAGTAGCTAACTGGTCTGTCCAATTATTGCCCATGGATAAAAACCCAGGAAGTTTTGAATGCCCTCTTAAATGTTGAATATGAATAGGGGCTCCCCGTCCATCTAATAGGCAATTAAGGGTGTCCAAAATGGGAAAACAGGGTTTCCATCCAGCTTAATATGTGCCTGGGGAATATGAGGGAGCAAGTTAATCATATAAACTATCAGAATACAAATCAAGGGGTTTTTGAATGTCCCGAAGGACCATAATTACAGCAAACATTTCTTTTTATTGTGCTGACCCTTGACAAGGTTGAAATCTTTGTTGGCTTGGGGTCTTTTGCTCCTCCTCAAAGGCTGCATACGCAGAGCCTGTTTTACCTCCATCAGTAAAAACATGGAAAGCACCAGGAATAGGTGTAGGAGAAAATAGAGAAGGCATTATGAGGGGAAGTCACCATAACATGACGGTCCATTTAGATGACCCATAATGGCAGTCAATTTGACCTAGAAACCCTTCCAGGGAGAGAGCAAGTTGAGCATTGGCTCAAGTGAACACTCAACGTCTGCCATCCGAAAAGGAAAAACAATGGAGTGAGGGTCAAGGCCATAATGCCTTTGGGATTGGGTCCTTCCCTTGACAATAGCATCGGCAAGTTGGTCTGTCTGAGAGTACACCTGAGGTGTGTCCCCAAGGGGAGTGTGAACCCACTCTAATGGCCCCCCCCTTTGACTTAAAACTGCAGAAATCAATGTAACACCTGCAAACAACGAGAGGGAAATGGGCTTAAGAATAGAATACCTTTTCAGGGAAAGTTCATCTAGGGCTCTTTGGAACTGTAAAAATATTGCCCTATGGCTGCTTGTAATTATAATAACTTCTTGGGGTGTCCTGTCTTTTAGTCGGGTGAATAAGGGCACAAGACTATTTTAGGGATGGGAACCCATGGAAACAACCAATTTATTTCCCCTAAAAGACTTTGAAGTTGGGTTAGGGACAGAGATGCTGGAATATCCAGCAAAGGCTTAAGGGGGCAGGCCTGAGTCAAGGTAAGGTGGGATCCGAACACCTTAAAAGGAGGTACCATTTGAATTTTATTTAGGGCTATGGTAAAAACTCCCTTTTTTAATATGGTGAGAACCTGGGCTAGAAGGCCCTCCAGGCGGCCCAGGTATTGGTGCCCCAGAATTATGTCATCCATGTAAGCATAAGCAAGAGAGGTGTCTGAACCCAGCACAGGCCCTAAAAGTGTGGCCAAGTATTGTTAGCAAAAGGCCACGCTATTGGCCATTCCCTGTGGCAGCAACGTACATTCAAACCCCCGATCAGGATGGGAAAAAATTAAGAGAAGGGATGGAGAAGGCAAATTTCTTGCAGTCATCCAGATGCAAGGGGATCAAAAAAAAAAAAAACTATCTTTAATATCAATTACAACCAAGGTATATTCTGAAGCGGGAGTCCAGGGCATTCCTCTTAGGGAATTCCTACTAGCTCTATCCTTTCAGTTACCTTATGTAGATCTTGGAGCATGAACTAAGCCCGGATGCTTTTCGGATAACAAATATACAGGTGCGTTCCAAGGACTCACAGAAGGAAGTATCTGCCCAAGTTTTATCTGTTCCTCCACCAAAAAGTGGCGTGCTACAAGTTTAGGTTAAGTCAATGGCCACTGCTTCACCCAAATAGGGCTTCTAGGTTTCCACCTAATGGGAGGTACTTGGGGGACAATTGCCTTTAGGATTGGGGGTGCACCCAAGTGGGTTCCTTATGTTCTTCTCTGTACTTATGAAATTTAAAAAATTCTTTTTCTTAACTCCCTCTAGATCCTGTTTAAGTCTTTGTGATTTTACTCCATCCAGGATATCATCATAGGATGCTTGATGGTCTGTAGTGACCACAGCATCCATTTGTCTTAGCATGTCTTGCCCTAGTAAATTGGCGGTGAGGTTTTTTGTCACTAAAGGGCATATCTTTCCCTGCTCTCCATCTAAGCTAGTCCATTTCATAAGGGCGACCGACTCTTTGGACTGGGATTTGCCCCCTACACCCAATATCGGGGGCCCGTGTGCAAGCTTCCAGTCCTAGGGAACTTCCTCCTCCCTGAGTATGGTTCAATATGCCCTCACGTCAATTAGGCAGTGAAACTGCTTTACACCTATGAAAATACTCATTTTAGGGTGGAGTCCTTCCCTCAGGGGGATGGTCCAATGGGCCTGGGTCGTCCTGCCATGAGGCTGCCTGGGCCTTACAGCAGAGGGGGATCCTCCTTGAGCTAACGGGGCTGGAGGATGCCCCTCCCCTAGCTTAAAGGCTTCCTATCTAAATCAAATTTGGATCAACAATCCTTTTTCCAATGGTATCCCTTCCTGCACCTTTGGCAGGGTGTAGGGAGTGGTTTGGACCCCCCGGGCTGGTTGGCAATGGGTGGAGGGCAGGGGGGATTGTTTTGAACAGTCCCGCTTAAAGGAGACCTCCTGTCGGCATTTAAAACAAGTCCCTCTCACTGATGGCCTTGGGGTTCCTTGGCCCTGGGATGCCAGAGCCTGGGTAAAAGCCTGCAGATGTCTGAGCCTGTAAAGGTAAAGATAGTGATTGGGCCTGAGGCTGTTGTGTTCCACATCCTGGGAGGCCACCACCCATGTGCTCAGGGAACACTCTCTCAATCCCATGCATTCTGTGTGGTGGTCTGCATTCATCCCTTCAGAAACCAGTAGCTTTACAAACTGATCTCGGAGGTCCCCTGCTGGTGACTTGCGGTGAACACTCTGTTGGACTCGGTCTATAATATCAGGTAGAAGCTCACTCAGGTTTTGTCTCACTCCTGCTATGGGGAACTTAGTGGGTCCTTCATCCAATTAGTACCACTCGGCAAGTCTGTCCTGCCTCACGTGGTCGCAGTACGGGCCAGTTATTGAGTGATGTCTGTATCTTATTTTTATATATTATATTATTACCAATTATTTGGTATAAAATTATACCTCCATTAATTAATCAAAGTAGGAGACTTAATAAAGTATTAATTAATCAATGACCTATATTTATTGCTTACAATCATATACTGGAATGACTAGCTAATTTGTAATTTAATTAGTACATTTCAAACATTGTATTTGTATTCCTATAGATAGGAACAAGTTTCCTAGATCTTCAGCCGTGTGCAGTCCCGGGATTGAACTCAGGGCCTAGGTGTCTGGGTTGGACTCAGGCTTCACTGACAGCCTCCAGCCTGTGACCATGCAAGGTCATGTACAATTTTCAAGACAAGTAATTGAGACCCAGGAGGGTCACAGTACTAAGGAATCAAAGGTAAAACTGTTGTATAAAACTTCCTGGTCTTTTCCTCCTCCGTTTTTGTTGGTTTGATGGGGTTTTTTGGGGTTTTTTTTGTTTTTGTTTTTTTGCAAGAACTGGGAGTTGAACTTGGGTCCTAGGATACCTGAATCATCTGTGGGTGTAAAAGCTGCACCCAGCCTAGGGTAATCATGGTTTAAGACACAATAAAATGCTTCCTTGAGCAAAAGATGCTCAGGGAAAATATCTAGGCTCACAGTTCAAGCCTCAGGAATTGCCACAAAAAAAGAGCCAGTAGCTCCATGTGTCTGTGAATGTATCCTTGTATTTGTATCGGTGAACATCCAGATTCTTTATGAAGAAAGGCACCCAGATAAGAAATTTGCTTTGAATAGAAAGATTTCATAGCACAGAGAGTACTTTCAAGATGGTGCATGTTCCTTGGCACCCCTCAATGTTCCCAGTGTAGCCTGAGGGGTTCTTCATACCCCAGGCTGCTGGAGAAAGTCTGCCTCATTGTTGGAACAGGCAGAGAAAAAGCCACACTCCTGTACAGCTCTGTAACAAACAATTCATGTGGGGCAATTAGTGAGGATATGTGTGGGCAGGCTCTGAAGGTCAGGAGAAAAAGGCCTCTTATTACCCCAATGTTGGGTCTTCGTCCGTCCCACAAAAGACGGAAGGGGTCCTAGGAAAGGTAAGAGTGGCGCTTGCCCATTCCCCAGCCTCCCTCAGACCAGGAGACAATCAGACACAGCGGGGAGCCAAATCAAGCAGGTAGAAAAACTCTTTTATTCCATCCTGTAATGTTTTCAGAGTGTCTGCTTTGAGTTCAAGGTCTTTGATCCATTTGGAGTTGATTCTGGTGCAGGGTGATATATAAGGATCTAGCTTTAGTTTTCTACAAGTAGTTAACCAATTTTGCCAGCACCATTTACTGAAGAGGCTGTCTTTCTTCCATTCTATTGTTTTAGCTCCCTTATCGAAGATTAGTTGGCTATAGGTCTGTAGGTTCATTTATGGGTTTCAATTCTATTCCATTGGTCCTGATATCTGTTCTTATGCCAGTACCAAGCTGCTTTGATTACTATGGCTTTATAGTAGAGTTAGAAATTTGGTATTGATATTCCTCCAGGAGTGTTCTTTCTGTTGAGGAGCGTTTTTGCTATTTGGGGTGTTTTATGTTCCATATAAATTTTTGGATTGCCTCTTCTATTTCCTTGAAGAATGAGGTTGGAATTTTGAGAGGTATTGCGATGAATTTGTAGATAGCCTTGGGAAGTATTGCCATTTCCACGATGTTAATCTTTCCAATCCAGGAGCATGGGAGGATTTGGCTATTTTCTAAGTTCTTTTTCAAGATTTTAAAGTTTTCATCATAGAGGTCCTTCACTTTTTGGTTAAGTTAATTCCTAGGTATTTTATTTTTTGTGGGGCTATTACAAATGGAGTTGCTTTCCTAATTTCAGCCACACTTTTCTAATTGTTGACATACAGAAAAGCCATTGATTTTGGGCGGTTAATTTTATACCCTGCTACTTTGCCAAAGTTTTGAATCAGCTTGAGTAATTTGGGAGTGGAGTCTATGGGATTCTTTAAATAAAAGATCATGTCATCTGCAAAGAGGGTTTTCTGAATAGAGACCGGAAACACAACAAATCAAAGAAAGTTTGGACAAATGGGATTGCATGAAGTTGCAGAGCTTCTGCATGGCAAAGGACATAGCTAGCAAGATCAACAGAAAGCCCACGGATTGGGAGAAGATCTTCACTACCCATACAACAGAAAACGGTCTCATACCTAAAATAAACTTGGAACTCAAAAAATTAAATCCCCCAACATCAAATCTTCAAAGAAACAACTGCCCAATAAATAAGTGGGCTAAAGACTTGAAGAGAAACTTCTCTGAAGAAGAAAGAAGGATGGCCAATAGACACATGAAGAAATGCTCAACATCCCTAGCCATAAAAGAAATGCAAGTCAAAACAACATTGAGATACCACCTCACTCCAGTTAGAATGGGAAAAATCAAGAATTCTAACAACAACAGATGCTGGAGGGGATGTGGACAGAAGGGAACCTTACTTCATTGTTGGTGGGAATGTAAACTTGTTCAACCACTTTGGAAAGCAGTATGGAGGTTCCTCAAAAGACTTCACATAGAGCTCCCATATGACCCAGCAATCCCACTTTTGGGCATTTACCCAAATGTTTACAAACAAGACCACACTAAAGCTACCAGCACAACTATGTTTATTGCAGCATTATTTACCATAGCTAAGATATGGAACCAACCCAGATGCCCCTCAGTAGATGAATGGATCAAGAAAATGTGGTATATATACACAATGGAATTCTATGCCTCCATCAGAAAGAATGACATTTCCCCATTTGTTAGGAAATGGAAAGGCTTGGAAAAAATTATATTAAGTGAAGTAAGCCAGGCCCAAAGAAACATAGGTCCCATGGTTTCCCTTATTTGCAATATCTAGTATATGTATGAGTCAAGCAGAAAAGGTCAGATAATATGATGTTAGAAAAATGAACCTTTAGATATGTATTTTAATGTTTTTTTTCTTTCATGCATTTGTTTCTAATGCATTTATAAGATTATCTCTTTGTTGCTTTGTATGTCCCTCCCCCACAGTATAACACCTGTTTTCACTATATTTGATGTCAGAATAACTTGTGGAGGAGTTGGGGAAAAACAAGTCATTTAAGGTTACAGGTGGACCTGTTGCTACAATGAGAAGTACAAGTTGTCATGTCGAAAACGAGCTTTATAACGTTGGTGCGGGGGGGGAGGGGGGAGGGGGGAGATTGGGGCGGAGGCTAGGAAGGGATGTGAAGGGTAAACAAAGAGGTGGCTGCAATGCTTGATAAGAAATGTACGCATTATGCTGCCGATGTAATTGTAACCCCTCTGTACAGTATGTTCACAAAAAAATTAAATTAAATTAAACAAAAAAGAAAAAACTCTTTTATTAACAGAGAGCAGCCCTTTTTAAAGCCAAAAAGGGCGGGTGGCATGGCAAGGGTGGAAGACGAACCAATCACTGTCAAGGTCACCCCCTATCATTAACCTGAGCCTTCACGGGCTGGTTAGGCACTGATCGGAAGATCAATTGGGCTCTGCCCAATCTACTCTCTCTCAGCGCCATCTTGGCTGCCCACGTGCTCTACAGTAAATTTGGCTCTGCTCACTCTACTCTTTCCCAGTGCCATCTTTGCTGCCCATGTGCTCTACAGTAAATTAGGCTCTGTCCACTCAACCCCCTCTCAGCGTCATCTTTGCTGTCCATGTGCTCTACACCACAAGCTATCTTTCCTCCCAGTGCTCTGTTTTGACAGGAAATCTTCATTTGTGCCATCTCCCGTGGCAGGCAATGTTCTCTGCACTCATCCTGTCTTTGTAAGCCTATGTTTCTGTGTTGAAACAAACTGCTACCACTAATTCAAGAGTCCTTCATTATTGGCAACGGTGCCTCCGTGTGTGTGTGTGTGTGTGTGTGTGTGTGTGTGTGTGTGTATGTGTGTGTGTGTGTGTGTGTGTGTGTGTGTGTGCATACACCAGTCATGGTGCTTGAACTCAGTTCCTAACCACTTTGAGTTTTTCTCCTGTACAAGGACAGCACTCTACCAATTGAGCCACACAGCCACTTCAGGCTTTTTTTCCCCTTGGGATGTGGTACTGTGAATTTAACCCTGGGTGAAACCCAGGGTGAAACGCATGCAAAGCAGTCTACCTCTAAGATTTTTTCCCAGTACTCCACTTCTGGTTTCTTTCTTTCTTTTCTTGTAAGTTGGAGGAGTTGAAGTCTCGGCCTGGGTGCTGCCTCTGACCTCTTCAGCTCATGTGTAGTGCTCTACCACTTGAGCTACAGCACCCCTTTAGGCTTTCTGGTAGTTTATTGGAAATAACCATCTCAAGGAATTGCCTGCCCAGGCTGGCTTTGGACCATGATCTGGGATAATTTTGAACCAAGATCTTCAGCATCCTGAGCAGGCAGGATGATAGACCTCAGCTAAAGACACCTAAGCCTTGACACTTTCCTGCAAAGATGTCCTAGGCTCCACATGGTAGAACGTTAGCCATGAGCCCAAGAAGAAAGTCAGCAACTAGGCTCTGAGTTCAAGGTTCATGATGGAGAAAACTAAACCAAAACAATTGTCTGCAGGAGACAAGTCACTAGAGCTCGGTGTACACATAAATTAGGCCCTGCCTTGGGGACATATATGAGCCTCTGCCCAATTATCTTACTTCTGTAGCTCTTATAAGGACCAGATGAACCAATAAAACTCATGAAGGACTCAGTATATAGGACCCTGTGAAGGATTCAGCACACAGTACCCCATAAACGACCTAGCACCACTGGAAGGACTCATCACATAGCTGTATCCCACAAACTGTCATTAGAATTAGGGTGCTTTCATCAGTATCACCATTCTTTCAGATACATGTCACAAACCACACAAGTTCACATCTAACGGTTTAGAAAGGTCTTTTTTGTGGATAGGGTCATCAGCCTCGGGGATTGCACTCATAGTTTGGAGGTACTGTCCTGAGATCTTTTCCTCAAGCCTACATCTCTACCACTTTGAGGCACAGCTTATAGTCTGGCAGACTTCCTGCCAGGGCTGAGTTTTCAACCTACCAGTGTCTGATCTCATCCCCCGAGCAGCTAAGGGTGAGCCAGCAGTGTCTGGTTCCATGGTGCTGGGTTGCAGCTGTTAACCTCTGGCTAAGTCAGGTTAGATGCCAACCATCAGCTTCAGACTCCCAGCTTGCTCTGTGATGAGGTATTTGCAGTGTTATCCTTATATAGTTGCAGTCAGAACAGTCTATCTTTTTTTTATGCCATTCCTGGGTCTTGAGTAAGAGTCTAGACACAGTCCCTAAGCTTTTATGCTAAGCTAGTGCTCGGCTGTTTGAGTAACAGCATGACTTCTGGATGTTTCTGTGCACACAGTAGAGAGGAATAAAACCCAGGGCTTTGTATGTACTAGGCAAGCACTCTACCACTGAGCCCCAGGAATGACAAATGTAGAAACAGATATATATATATATATATATATATATATATATATATATATATATATATATATATATATATATGCATGTATGTATAAAACAAGACAAGGATATCTGTATATTATTTGATTTTATATACTATATTACTACCACTTATCGATAAATTATTCCTTCCTTTATTTAAGAATGGTGGTTGAATACATAACAAAGTATTAATTGAAAATTATAATTATTGTGCATAATTTTATAATAGAATCATACACTACTAATGTAATTGTTACTTTACAACATTCCATTCGTATGGATGTATATCGGAATGTATTTCTTAGGATCTCCCACCATTCGTAGGTGGCAGTCCAGAGATTCGCACCCCGGGCCTAGGTTGCTGGTTTTGGCTATGGCTTCCATACTTCCAAACTTCAGCAGTACAAGGTCATGTACACTTTCTGGGCCCTGTCATTTAGAAGCAGGATGGTTGCAATGCAAAGGAATAAACTATGTAAAACCGCCTTCTGGAACTTCTCAGTTGTACCCTTCTCCTTTTTCACCCCCACTCTTTGTTCTTCTTTTTTTTTCAGTATTGGGCCCAGAATTCTGAATCTGGGTGCTGTCCATCAACTATTCAGCTCAAGACTATCGCTCTACCACTTGAGCCATAGCACTACCTCCACCTTTTTTCTGCTTATGTGGTGCTGAGGAATCAAACCAGGGCCTTGTGCATGCAAGCTAATCACTCTATTACTGACCCACCTTCCCAGCACTTCTCCTTTTTTTTTTTTCCGAGTCCCAAGATTTGAACTCGTGTCATAGGGTCTTATGATGGGCTGTGGGTCCAGAGGCTGCACCCCAGCCTAGGATGATAGAAGTTGAGACAGAGTTGCCACGAGCTGAGTTCAAGCTCCAGGCCTGGTCAAAAAAAATTAAGGCCCTGGCTTGGAATTTGCACCATTTTTCTGGAAGACCTGGAATTTGAACTCAGGGCCTGGGCAATTCTGTGTCACTGTGGGGCAGAAGAAGCTCACTATCATTGAATACAACAATTTCAGCCCAGTCTCCAGGGCCTGAATTCAAGCCCCAGCACTGATAAATAATATTCATATATGAGATCTATTTACATACATGGGTTTATTCCCTATGACATTTATTACCCTTATTTTTTCATGAAAAGGTCAGTGTAGAGAAAAAGCCCTTTGCAAACTGAGCTGCCAGCCAGTTCTGAGGACCTGAGAACAAGCCATAGTAGTGGTTGATAGATATAGATATAGATATAGAGATTGAGATTGATATAGAGATAGATAGATAGATGTGTAGTTGGCTATATATGAGAGAGAGACTATGTGCAGATATTAAATTATATATATTATGAATTATTATTAAATTATACCTCCATTTAATGAAGTATCATGGTTGAATATTTATTGAAGCATTAATGTAAATGTAGTCAGTATTCCTTAATTGGGACTATCACACCGTGGTGCTAGAATGGAAGACATAATCCAATACTTTTTGTGTGGCATTGTATAAGAGAATCATGAATTAACTGCAAATATAATTATTACTTTTATAACATTCCATTAAACATTCACATGAATAGTGAAGATTTTCTTAAGATCTCCCTCCATTTGTAGGAGGCAGTCCTGGCATTCGAACTCCAGGGCCTGGGTAGTTTACTTCAAAATGCAAACCATTATAATGACACTGTGAAGATTTCAGTTTGTCACAATGAAGAAAGAACAAGAAGAAAAGAAAGCCAGGTGTCATTTGTGCCTGCCTGTAATCCTAGCTCTTCATAAGTCTGAGAGGTAGAGAATGCCAGTTTGAATTCAGCCAGGACAAGAAAGTCCACAGCACTGTTATTTCTGTGGGATCCCAGAAATAAAAAAAAAATTGCCATGAGTGTGGCTGTAGCTCAAGGACAGAGCGATACCTTTGAGCAAAAGGAGCTCAGGAAATGTGCCTAGGCTCATAATACAACCCCTGAACCTGCCAAAAGAAAAGTAACTCCTTGTCTCCCCATATATGTATGCATGTATTTCTATCGGTGAAGGTCCAAAATCCCTATGATGAAAGGCACCAAGCTAGGAAAATTGCTTTGAATAAAATGATTTGGTAGCACAGACAGTGCTTTCAAGACAGTGCATGTTCCGGGGCTCCCCGATACCAGTGTAGCCTGAGGTTTTCTCGACACCAGGGACTGCTGGAGGAAGTCTGCCTCATTGTTGGAACAGGCAGACAAAATCATCACACCTGTACAGCTGTGTAACAAACAACTCCATCTAGGCCAATTATTGAGCAGGAGTGTGGGTGGGCTCTGAAACCTAGGAGAAAAAATGCCCCTTTGAAACTCAAGCTATCTCTCTCCTCAGTGCTATTTTGACAGGAAGCCTCCATTTGTGCCACCTCCTGTGGAAGGCCAAGTTCCCTGCACTTATCCTGTCTTTGTTAGTCTATGTTCCAGTGTTGAAATAACTTGCTACAATAAATTCAAGGGTCTTTCTGGCAGACAACAAGGAAGCTGAACCTTATAAAATGATTCATGATTGGCAACGGTGCCTTCCTAGTTTCTGGAAGCTTGCTAAATCTAAGCACATGTGTAATATCACAATACTTCCTGTCATCTAGAGCTGGTGAAGCTCATCAAGTTTTAAAACCTTTGACCTCTCCTAGTTGGGCCCTGGGTGGCTAGGTTTTGGGGTTGAACACAGGGCCTGGGTGCTGACCATGAGCCCAGAACAGAAGCTCAGTGCTTTACCATTTGGTGTCACAACATCACTTCTGGTATCTGTGTGTGTGTGTGTGTGTGCGTGTGTGTGTGTGTGTGTGTGTGTGCACGAATGTGTGTGCATACACTTGTCCTGGAGCTTGAACTCAGGACCTGAACACTGTACCTGAGTTTCTCCTGTACAAAGATAGCACTCTACCACTATAGCCACAGAGCCACTTCAGGCTTTATTCTAGTGATGTGGTACTAAATAATCAAGCCCAGGTATTCATATAATGAAAGCACTCTACCCTAAGACACATTCCCAGCAATGGACTTCAGGTTTCTTTCTTTATTTTCTTGTAAGTCAGAAGAATTGAAGTCTAGGCCTTGGTGCTGTCCTTGCCCTCTTCAGCTAAATACAAGTGCTCTACCACTTGAGCTACAGCACCCCTGCAGGTTTTTGTTAATTCACTGGAGAGAAGCCTCTCAAGGAATTCCATGCCCAGGCTGGCTTTGGAAAGTGATCCTCAGATCTCAGGCTCCTGAGTAGCTAGGATGACGGTGTGAGTTATTGGCACTCAGCTGCCACCTCAAGTTTCTAAGTGGTGAATAGGAGATAATAGTCTCATGGGACCATTTGTGTCTGGGATAGTTTGGAACCGAGGTTGTCAAATACCAGCTTCCTGAGTAGGTAGGATGACAGACCTCAGGTACAGATGCCTAGACTGTAACACTCTGTTGCAAGGGGGTTCTTGGCTCCACATGGTTCAGTGGCTAGGTCCTGAGTTCAAGGTTCATGACCAAGAAAAATAAACCAAAACAATTTTCTGCAGGAGACAACTCAGTAGAGTTAGGTACATACACAATTTGCACTGACATTGGGACATATTTGAGCCTCAAGATTCTCATCTGCACAATCATCTGACTTCTGGAGCCCTTACAAGGACCAAGTGAAAGAATTTACCCCGTGAAGGACTCAGCACACAACACCTCATGAAGGACTCATCACATAGCTGTATCCCACAAGCTGTCAGTGTTAGGGTGCTTTCCTCAGTACCACCATTCTTTCAGAAACACATAACAAACCACATAAAGTTCACATCTAATGATTAAGAGGGATGGGTTTTTGGGGGGAGGTGGAGTCAGCCACGGGAATTTCACTGAAAGTTTGGGAGTACTGTCCTATGATCTTTTGCTCAAGGCTAGAACTCTACCACTGTGTGCCACAGCTCAGAATTTCACCGACTTCCTATCAGGGCTGGGTTTTAAACCCACCAGTGTCAGATCTCAGCCCCCGAATATCTTGCATGACAAAGGTGATGGAGCCAGCACCATTTGGTTCTGTGGAGCTGTGTTTCAGCCCTTTACCTCTGGCTAAGTCAGGTTAGATGGCAGTTGTCAGCATCAGACTTCTGGCTTGCTCTGTGATGAGGTATTTGCAGTGCAATCGTTATATAGTTGCAGTCAGAACATTCTATCTTTTTTTGGTGCCATTCCTGGGTGTTGAGTAAGAGTCTAGACACAGTTCCTAAGCTTTTATGCTCAAAGCTAATTCTCCGTTGCTTGAGTGACAGCACAACTTCTGGATTTTTCTATGCACATTGTAGTGAGGATTGAACCCAAGGCTTTGTATGTACTAGGCAAGCATTATACCACTGAGCCCCAGTAATGCCAGTAGTGACAAAAGTATAAACAGATCAATTGTGTAGATTGGTAGATAGATAGATAGATAGGTAGATAGAGAGATACATAGATAGATACATAGATAGATGTATATATATATATATATATGCATAAAGAGAGAGGGAATGTGAGGATATTAAATTATATACATTATTACCGATTATTAGTTATGAAATTATGCCTTCATTTAATAAAGTATCCTGGTTTTATACTTATAGAAGCATTAATTAAAAAGTATTCAATATCCTTCCATTAGGGGAAATCACACCATGGTGCTACAATGGCAGATATAAATCTAATAATTTTTGCATGGCATTCTAAAATAGAATCATGAATTAACTGCAAATTTAATTATTACTTTTATAACATTCCATTAGCATTCACATGAATAGGAATGAGTTTGTCAGGATCTCCTTCCATTTGTGGGTGGCAGTCCTGGCATTCAAACTCCAAGCCTGGGTAGTTTTCTTCGAATGCAAACCATTGGAATAACACCGTGAAGATTTCAGATTGTTATGATTACAAAAAGAAGAAGAAGAAAAGAAAACTAGGACCCAGGGGCTCCTGCCTGTAATCCTAGCTCCTCAGGAGGGTGAGATGTAGAGAATGACAATTTGAATTCAACCGGGGCAGGAAAGTCCGCGACTCTCTTATTTCTAAGAGATTACAGAAAAAAAAAAAAAAAAAAACATGAATGGGGCAGTGGCAATACCCTTGAGCAAAAGGAGCTCAGGGACAGGGCCTAGGCTGATAGTACAACACGGAACTGCCCCCCCAAAAGGAGGCAATAACTCCATGTCTCTGTGTATGGATGGATGATGCATGGATGATGGGCATTCAGCAAGTTGCCAATGCCCAGACCCCGAACCTGGGCAAGCTGAGACAAGCCCTGAAGAGTACTAAGTGTGAGCCGGCAGCTTGAACAAAGCATCCTTGTATGCCATTTAATAACTGAAGCTTGATGTTCTGGCTGAGGTGTCCCATTGGGATAATTAGAAGCCGGCCACTGCCTCCAGGGAGAACACAGTTCCTAGACTGTAGGAGTTGTCAAAGTTTCTGGCTCCGTATTGTCTATCCCTCTGTAGGCTGTGAGCCTAGACCTCTGGTGCCTGGTCACTATCACTCACTTATCATTCCTCATTGCCTAGTCACAGGCAGCTCCCAAATCTTGGTAAAGATATGAAATAGTCAGCGATTTCTATGCCGAAAGAGGTATGTCAATAAATCCCACCCTCATAACTCCCATTAGAAGTGAGCCTTGGGCTGCGAATGTGGCTTAGTTGTAGAGTGCTTGCCTAGCATGCACTAAATCCTCGGTTCGATTCCTCAGTACCACAGAAACAGCAAAAGCCAAAAGTCGCATTGTGACTTAAGTGATACCCTTTAGCAAAAGAAGCTCAGGAACTTGCCCAGACCCTGATTTCAAGCTACAAGACTGGCACAGAAAGATGTGAACCTGGTGAGACATATTTTTTCTGGGACTCAGAGGAAGGCCAAGGTTATATGTAAGAGGTAGGGTAGAAGGCAGGTGCTGGTGGCTCAACCTTGGAAGTTACTCAGGAAGCTGAGATCTAAGGATCCGAATTGCAGGCCAGAAAGTCTATATGAGAACCTTTTCTCCAATTAAACACCCCCAAAGTCAGAAATAGAACTGTAGTTCAAGTAGTAAAGTGCTAGCCTTGAACACAAAAGCTTAGGGATAGGATAGCATCCAGGCCATTAATTCAAACCCAGGAGAGGCACACACACACAGACACACACACACACACACACACACACACACCACACACACACACACACACACACACACACACACACACACACACACACACCAAAATAGAGCATTTGCCAGTCAGCCTGCAAAAATTCCATCTCTACCAACTCAATATAACAAAAGAGGTAGAAGGGAAGCAAAGACTTGTTCCAGGAGGTGATATATCCAGTGCCAAAATTCTACAGGAGTTCTAAGATGGAGATACAGGAAAGAGAGCCTCAGGCAGTAGGTACAGCATGGACAAAGGTCCTAAGGTGTGCTGTAGAGCAGGTGGTGTTGTTGGAATGAAGGCTCTGTGGCTTCAGAAAAGTCTGTTAGGACATTCAAGGCTGGGTCAAGGTTTGTACTTGAGTCACAGGGCAGAGGGTGGGGTCCTAGAATGGGGCCCAGGGGGAAGATTAGCTTGGCTTTACACCAGAGACCCCAGCCATTTCCTGTGGCTGGAAGCCTATTTTTCACAGCTCCTAACCCTCAGGCATCCATTGCATGGAGGAGTCAGGGCAAACGCAGGGAAGAACTCTTGCTTAAGAAAAGCTTCTAGCCCAATGCCACCAGTGGCTCAAACCCTGTAAATCCTAGTTACTCAGGAGACTGAGATAGAGATCGAGGGTCAAGCCAGATCAGGAGAGGAAAGTTAGTGAGACTCTTCTTGCAAATGAACTACCAAAAACCAGAAATGGAGCTGAGGCTCAAGTGGGAGAGTGCTAACCTTGAGGGAAAAAGTTAAGAGACCAGAGACCAGACCCTGAGTTCAAGCCCAGTACTGGCACAGAAAAATAAAGAATAGCTTTCAGGAGCTCCTAGTCCACTCTGGTGAAAGGCCAGATCAGCTGGGCACCTGTGGCTCATACCTGTCCTCCTACCTCCTCAGGAGACTGAGATCTGAGGATCGCAGTTCAATTCCAGCCCAGGCAGGATAGTCCGGGAGACTCTGATATTCAAGGAACCTCCAGAGGACCGGACGTAGTTCTGTAGCTCAAGTGGTAAGCTTAAGAGCTGGGACAGAGCCCAGGTTCAGAGTTCGAGCCCTGTGACCAACACCTGGTCTGCTTGGACCTCACTGTGTGGCTCTAGGCAAAGTAGTTTCCTGTTGGCCCCCTGAGGTTCTCCCAATGTGTAGGTGTTCTACAAGTCTTGAGTGGAGCCTGTTTGGAGGCCATTGCCTACAGAGCGGGCCACAGTAACAGAGAAAGATCGAGCCTTGGGGCATGGAGATCATCAGAATTGCATCTGTCATGGGTGCAATGTGGATCTGAGCAGTAAATCACCATCTCAGACCAGGATTCTGGGCCAGGAGGGGCAGGAGGTGCAAGATGTCACACCAAGTAATGTCCACTCATTCGGGTATCACAAATGCGTGAATTTGTCAGGCACACCTTGGGCAGGTGTTGAGTTGGGCTCATGAAAGCCTTGTAGGCTCAGGAATCCACAGCCAACTGGCTGCTGCTTGTAGCAGTCACTATCCCAGGAATCCCAGGGCTCGGAGTCCTGCTTTCCTCACCAGTGCTTGGGTACAGATTAAGATCTGCAATCGTGGGCCAACTACAAACGAGCATCCCTAGTGTCCTTCCCTTGGTCCTATGGCCCCATGCACAGATGGAGGAGTAGGTTCTATGGAACTTACAGCCATGGCCGAGACCCCTCAGCCCAAGAAAGACTTAGGGAGAAACCACTTGATTTGGCTTGAGAGTTTACTTTGACTATGCCTCAGGACTGCCCCCAGTTCTAGCTCAGCTCATCATTACTACCTTCCTCTGTATGTGTGTGTATGTGTGTGTATGTGTGTGTGTTTGTGTGTGTGTGGTGTGTGTTTGTGTGTGGATGAGCAAGTATGCATCTTGGTACTAAGGCTTGAACTCAGGGCCCAGGCTCTGTCCCTCACTTTTTTCATTCAGGGCTAGCTCTCTACCACTTGAGCCACATCTTTTCTTCCAGCTTTCAGGTGGTTCTTGGGAGAGGAGAGTCTCACAGACATTTCTTGCTGCGCTTCCTCTGAATAGCAATCCTCAGATTTCAGACTCCTGAGGAGCTAGGAATATGAGACATGAGCTATTAGCATTTGGCCACACTTACCTTCTTGGCTAAATCAGACTACCTCTCTCCCAGCTAAGCACCAGTCTACAGCCACCACTCCTATCCCAGGCTTCAGACGAAACATAACCTTCTCCCCTGAGGACAAAGAAATGGGATCAGTTTGACCTTTGTGGTTTCCACACAATCAGGGGCTGGTGGGAGCTGTTATGGAGGTCAGAGATCTTGGCCAGGACAAGTAGACAGCTGTTACAATAGAAGAGAGTATGAAAAGATACCCTTGCAGCTGAATGCCAGTGGCTATAATCCTGGCTACTCAAGGCTGAAATCGGAGGATCAATCAAGATTAAAAGCTAGCCTGGGCAGATTCTTATCTCCAATAAATCACCAAAAAGATGGGAAGTGAGCTACTGTAGTTCATGTGGCACAGCACCAACCTTGTGCAAACAAGCTAAAGGATAGCACCTAGGCTCTGAGTTTAAGCCCCAGGAAACACACACACACACACACACACACACACACACACACACACACACACACACACTCACACACACACAACCTTAGCAGGTGCCCGTGGCTCATACCAGCAATCCTAGCTACTCAAGGGGCTGAGCTCTTAGGGTGGCAACATAAAGCCATCCCAGGTAGGAAAATATGTGAGAAACTTCTGTCTACTAAACTACTAAAAAAGATAATAGGTAAGTTGTGTTTCAAGTGTTAGAGTGTTAGCTTTGAGCAAAGGAAGCTCAGGGACAGTGCTAAGCTCTGAGTTCCAGCTCTAAGATTTTTTAAAGACACCCCCCCCCACCCGACTCCGGCCATAAATCCAGATTTTGGTCATCTTAGATCTCATTTCTGATCCTGCCACTTCCACAGCAGAAGTAGCTGGTGTGTGGCCATGGGCTAAGAAGTGAACTTACACAAGTGGGGCATAGCCAGGTCAAGGCTAATGCCCCAGTACATTGAGGTACTGGTACATACCAGTCCCTTATCCCACAGTTACCTGGTCCTGGAATCTAAAGACTGTGCCTCTGTATTCTGGGCATCCGGAATTGTCTAGAAGGACCTGAGAGGCCCAGCTGGGCCCAGAAGATAGACTTGCCTGTGATAAGGTACCTTGACTTTTCTTTGATACTGACTAACACTTCCAAGCTTCACCTCCCATGTAGCCCCAGATCATCCTTGCTTGGGCAGCCTTCAGTAAGCTATCAAGGTCGATCTGGCCAGAGCCACTGGAAACCACCCTTCCCCCACTCCACTGCCAGCCTGCTGGGAGTGGGATATGCAGCCAGAGGAAAATGACTGAACAACGCATGACTGACCCTGCCACCCCAGAGGCAGGGGAGAACACATGCCAGCTGACCCTGCTGATTCAGAATCCCCTGGAGGCAGCCAAAGATATGGACAGCCGGACTTGGGCCCCAAAGAAAAGCTGGTATATGCAGGTCTCTGGCAATTTAGGACTCATTGTAGACCCTGATAGGGGGCTGAATGCAAGGTTGCTAGGGAGGAGGGGCACCATCCGAGTTCAGGAAGAGGCAGACAGGCACCCTGGAAGTGGACAGAGATGAGGGAAATACACACACACACACACACACACACACACACACACACACACACACACACGAGTAAGGCAAGGCCTCAGCAGTCCCTGATCACCTGAACATCCTAACCCCCAGAAAGATGGCTCTACAGTCCTCATATCAAATGTAGACAAAACTCAGAGTCTCTCACACATCTGGAATGGCTCATAACTCAGCACGGCACTTCCTACTGTACTCACTGCTATGAAGAAAAGTCAGCCACCTTATTTTTGGTTGTCGGTCATGGGGTTTGAACTTTGGGCCTGTGTGTAGTCCCTCAGCTCTTCAGCTGAAGGTGTGCGCTCTACCACTGGAGCCATAGCATCACTTCCGATTTTCTGGTGGTTCACTGGAGATAAAGTCTCTCAGACTTTCCTGCCCAACCTGGCTTTGAACTGTCATCCTCAGATCTCAGCCTCCTGAGTAGCTAGGATGTCATTTGTGAGCCACCAGCGGCGCCTGGCTTCAACCACCTTCTTAGACCCAGGGGAAACCCAACTTGTCAGGCCACAAAGCACATGCAACCCTTCACTTCAGACTTTAGCACCAGCATCCAAAACCATTCTTCCTTGGATAGAGAGAATAAAATTGACACTACCCTCCCACCCCTGCTCTCATTCGTCCACTCCTTAGGTAAGATAGGACACAACCTCTTGAGTTCTTGGTAAGGCAATGCACACCCTGCTGTGACTTCGCACTGGGGCAAACCTGGGGAGTTCTTAGAAATGTCTGTACAGTGAGGCCAGCACCTCTTCTTCCAACCACAGCAACCGCACTCCTTCACCATCTCTTGCAAGGGGTGCATTCTTTTTTGTTTTTTGTTTTTTGGTTGAGGGGATTGAAATCATGGCTTGGGTACTGTCCCCAATGATGATTTTTGCTCAAGGACAGTGCTCTACCACTTGAGCCATGGCGCCACTTTTGGTTGGAGATTGGAGATGAGACTCTCATGGGACTTTCCTGCCTGGGCTGGGAAACAAGATCTTCTGGATCTCAGCCTCCCAAGTAACCAGGATGACAGGTGTGAGCCACCAGAGCGGGACTTATGGTTTCTCATTCCTTAGAATTTCCAACTCATTCTCCTCTAAACACTACCACCTAGACACTCCTCTACCTCCCTCAGGCATGGCAAATGGAGGCTCAGAATTAGGGTAGGGCCATGGGTATTAAAGGGCCCCCTTCACATCACTACCCCTCTCTAACATCTCATCCGCCTCCTCTGGATGGCCTGGTCTTCCGGGGCAGATCAGACCACTAGGTGTTCGGCAGCCTGCCCTGTATCCCCCTGCCGAACCCCACCAGTACCTGAGAATTTCTGGGGCCAGCTGCTCCCTGTCCCAGTGGAAAATGTTGGGAAGGTTGCTGATACGTGGGTCCAGGAGTGCTCAGGACAGAAGGAGTGTCCAGATCCCCGCTGTCAAAGAAGGAGACACAATGCATGGATTGATCTACTAAGAGCTACAGGGCATAGCCATCCACCTGTCACCCAGGTCCCGTGGAATGCTGTTTTATATTGACAGTCCTGGGGCTTGACCTCGTGGCCCAGGCACTGTCCCTGAGTTGCTTTTGCTCGAGGCCAGCACTCTTCCACCTGAGCCAAGGTGCGACTTCTGGCTTTTTCTGTGTATGCGGAACCTAGTAATCAAAACTAGGGTTTCCTGTGTGCCATGCAAGCCCACTACTGCTAAGACACAATCCCAACCTTGGAAAGCTGTTCTTCTGTGACCCCTTGGACTTGTCTCAGCACAGACTTGCACATATTTACCGAGTTTCTCAACAGCAGCCCTGGCTGGAAATGAACACACTCTGCTATGTTGTCCTTTATTTACAGCATCTTTGCTCTCTGTGCTTCTTGACAGATCCTCCTTGTTAAGCAATACCCCATTTCAAGTGCTGTCTCTATGAAGCCCACTCCAAAAACCCTGGCAGAGGAGGATCTTTTCCACTCTGCAAGCTGCCAGTATTGTCATGCTCTGCCTTCCAGTTGATGTGGGTTGAGAGCACACAAAGGGGAAGGCCTGGCTTCCACCATCCAATTTCTTTCTGAAGGCTCTGATATACTACCCAAGGACCGGTGCTGAATTTAACTCTGTGACAAGGCACTCGAGGCCCAGGCAATCTGGGGGCAACAAATGGGGCCATTTCTTTGTGTGGGCTTGAACTGAGGGTCTGGAAGTTGTCTCTCTGAGTTTTTGTGCTCAAGGCTGGTACTCTATCACTTGAGCCACAGCTCCACTTCTGGCTTTTTGGTGGTTCCATGGAGAGTAGAGTCTCACTGACTTTGCAGCTTATGGCTGGCTTCAATTTTTGATCCTCAGATTTCTGCCTCTCGAGTAGCCAGGTTGTTAGGTGTGATCCTGAGCCAGAGGTGACAGGCACCAGGGCCTTTTTTTTTGAGATTTTGTTTATCTCATGTCAACTAGCAAGCCCTAGTTAAAATAATCATTTACAGGGGATCAAGTTCCTCTCCTAGGTCAGTTAATCCAAGGAGATAAAGTGCCTTTGGAAAAGGTTAGTCTGAGTTGGCTACGTAAGTGTGTGTATGTGTTTGAGTTTCGGGGATACCTACCCACATTACTCTGGTGCTTCATTCTCCCAGTGGTGAATATATCCAGGATCTCCACCCCAAGGAAGGTGGGTAGGATAGGGTACATAAGGTCACACCAAGTATGATGATCTGAATTCTATCCCAGAACTGAAGCCGGGAGAGATAATAGAGAGAAGGAGAGGTTTAGTGGAACATCAAGGGAAGCCCCTTACCTTTGGCTACAAGTACCGGCGAGAAGACTGAATCCATCCTTTTTGGTTGTAAGATAACAGGTGCCCATTATTCATTTATTTTTTTTTTTTTGTGAGTCCTAGGTCTTGGATTCATGCCCTGAGCTTCTTTAACTCAAGGCTGAGGCTCTAACCCTTGAGCGACAGCACCACATCTGCCTTTTTGTGGGGGAAGAGGTGGTTTATGGGAGATTAGAATCCCTCAGACTCTCCTGCCTGGGCTGGCTCTTAGTCATAACCATCAGTCCTCAGCCTTCCGAATAGCCAGGATGATGGGTGAGAGCCACTGGCACCTGACCGCCACCATCCATGTATAATCCCCTAGGGCCAGTGCCGGGCCACCCTCACTGCACCCCCCTTGTTGTGAGTGGGAAGCAGACATGGATGGGTTTGATACTTCAACAGCCTACCTACCTTTGAGCATTGTTCTGGGTCAGTCTGATGGCGGATTCTTCCTTATCCACAGCAATGACTTGGCTCTGTCACAAGAACAAATGTTCCCCAGGAGATATTAGTTCTCAGGTCTTTCCGCTGCACACCGCCCCCTCCCCGAAACAACACACCCCAGCAAAGCGAAGTAGACATAGAGTGAATTCATTTTCTTATAATCAGGGTCTGGCCAGATAGGTGGTGGTGAAGATCAGAGGCCTGGGATCGTGCTGTGCAGTTGGACAATGGAACACTTCCTCATCCACTTTCCTTTAAATGTCTTAGCAGAGGGTATTGGGGAAGGTCTCACCAGATGGACTGACAAGGAATAACCATCACAGTCTATCCCGGGCTCCTCCTTGAGGAGCTTACCTCAAGGAGCTAGTTCAACAGGCTGAGCGAGACAGCTCCTAAACCACAGCCCACCTCCAGAATGAGAGGGACACCGTGAGGCACAGCCACATGGAGACCCTGGGCCACCTCCTTCAACACCCATTCAACCAGTTCCTGTGAGAGAGTGAGAGAGAGAGAGAGTCAGAAATACACTTTAGCCGCGTGTCTGTGGCACAGGCCTATAATGGTAACTACACAGGAGGCTGAGATATGAGGATCATGGTTCATAGCAGCCCAGGCAGGTATGTCTGTGAGACTCTTATCTCCAAAGAACCACCAGGAAACCGGAAGTGGTGCTGTGGCTCAAGTGGTAGAGTGCTAGCCTTTATCTGAGGAGCTTGGAGACAGCGTCCACGCCCAGAGTTCAAGCCCCACAACTGAAAATAAGTGGACTTCCCACCACAAGAAGTGGACTGAATAGCACTCATTGTCCTAGGGAGCATGGCAGAGAAGTCAGGCCGAGCTTCCTGTAAGCTGGGGGAAATGAGTAGGCCATCCAGCTTCTCCGTGCCTCGTTTTCCCCAGCTGCAAAACTGAACACAGTGAAAGATCCTTTTCCTCATGGGGATAGGGTAAGGATGAAAGAGAGCCATGTTTTGTTTCATAATCCCTTACCTGCATCACGATAAATAATAGGCCCCATCTGAGCTCTTTCCAGGTATCTTCCTGTCATATGCTCACATAATTGCCAAGAACCATATCTGATGACCACTCCCTCAATGCCTGGTTCTGCCCCACAGATCCCCCTGTGTTGATCCCTTCTTTCCTCACAACTGTCCTGTGAGGAGACTGAGGTCAGAGGGTTGAGGCCCAATGCAGAGCTTCAACTGTGGTCAAGAATCAGCTGCCATGGATTAAGAGTTTGGTACAATCCATCTAACCAACCGATGACTGAGCATGGCGTTATATGTCTAGCATCCCAACTAGAGAAGGACCAGGCATGGTGACCAATTCCTGTCACAGGAGGACCGCAATCCAGCCCAGCCTGAGCATATATTGAGTCTCTATCTCAGAAATGACCAAGACAGAAAGGCTTGGCTCCTGTGGTAGAAGACCTGACTGGAAAGCCTAAGGCCTTGAGTTCAAACCCTAATATACCGAAAATAATCAGAGGCCCGCTGCCAGAGGCTCATGCCTATAATGCTAGATACTTAGGAGGCTGAGATCTGAAGATCACAGGTCAATATTTAAAATAGGGTTGGCCTCTCCCATCAGACGTCATGATGAGAAGACCCAGAGTCTGACCCATGCAAATATGCTCCATACTAACGGGGCTCACATCCATACTAAGTGCTGGCCAGGTTCCCTGTTGCCCTGGGGAGCCACCCCCTGTGGGCCCCACCCCCAGGTCCTCCCAATCTCCCTCTGTCACCAACCAGGCCCAAGGGAGTGAACAGTTCCAGGGCACAAAAATCCCTTCATCTTATAATTTAGCGGTCCTGAGTCCCCTTCAAGTCTCACCCTTCCAGGCCCCCAGACCTCAGCCATAAAGCCCATTCACCCCCCCCCCCAAAGACAGCGGTTAGAAGTTATCTAAGATTCAGTTGCTCCTTGTTACAACCCACTTCTACACACACACACACACACACACACACACACACACACACACACACACAAAGCCAGCTCAAGTGGCTCCTGTCTGTCATCCTAGTTACTTAGGAGGCTGACATCTGAGGATCACTGTTCAAAGCCAGCTCATGCAGGAAAGTCTGTGAGGTTCTTATCTACAGTGAACCACCAAATAGCCAGAGGTGGAGCTGTGGCTCAAGAGTCAGAGCACTAGCTTTGAGCACAAAACTCAGGCACAGCACCTAGGCCCTGAATTCAAGGCCACATTTTCTACCTCCAAACACACACAGACGCAGACACAGACAGACGGACACACACACACAGACATAGACACAGACACAGACACAGATACACACACACACACACACACACACACACACACACACACGTATAGCCCAAGGCTTCAGCAGTCCCTGAGAACGGAACCATGAAATCCCTCCATTAGGGTCACATCCCATCCCCAAGAAGCTGGCACTCTCAACTTCAGACCCACTGTAGAAAAAACAATGAGCCTCTCACATATCTGAAATATCTCACAAACCAGCATAGAATTTCCTACTATACACACAGCTATACAGAAAACTTAGTCACCTCTTAATTTGTTGTTGGTCATGGGGTTTGAACTCCAGGCCAGGGTAGTGTCCCTCAGCTCTTTAGCTGAAGATGAGCACTCTCCAATTGAACCACAGCACTACTTCCTGTTCTCTGGTGGTCCATTGGCCATCGAATCTCACAGACTTTCCTGCCCAAGCTGGCTTTGAACCATGATCTTTACAGCTTTATGAGTAGCTAGGATGACAGTTGTGAGCACCGGCGGCGCCCGGCTTCAGCCACCTTTATATACCCAGAGGAAACCCAATTTGTCAGGCCACAAACTTCTTGCAAACCGTCACTTCAGACTCTGACACCCAGCATCCAAATCCAACCTTCAATGGAGAGAATACAGACACAACAATCCCACCCCTGCACCCATTCACCCAATCCCTGCCTGCTACAGGCCACGTCCTCCTGAAGCTGTGGCTTCAAACTGGGGCAAAATTGGGGAGTTCATAGAAATGTCTGTACAGTGATGCCATCACCTAGTCTCCCAAACACAGCATCCGCCTGCCTGCCCCCCCCGCCTCCCCCACCCTTTACAGGCAAAGATGTCTTACTTTCTTCCTTTTTTTCTGTTGTGGGGGCTTGAACTCTGGGTCTGGGTGCTGTCCCTCATCTCTTCAGCTCAAAGCAAGCACTCAACTACTAGAGCCACAGCACCACTTCCGGTTTTCTGTCAGTTCCTTTTGACAAGAGTCTCAGGGTCTATCCAGACCCGGCTGGCTTTGATATGGTCCTCAGATCTCAGCTCCTGAGTACCTAGGACGACAGCCATGAGCTACTGGCATCCAGTGAAAGATATTTTCCATGCTTGTCATCCTATCCCCTCAGGAGACTGAGATCTGAGGACTGTAGTTGCATGCCACCCTTGGCAGCAAAGTCCATGAGAACTCATTATCTTCAATTAAACACCCCAAAAACGTTGGACGTGGAGCTGTGGCTCAAATGGTAGTGTGCTAGCTTTCAGCATCAAAGCCAAGGGATAGGACCCAGTTCCTAGTTTCATGCTTTATCTAGCAGAGACCCACCCAAGAAAGAGAAGCAGTTGGGCACATGAGAGCTCAAAGTTAACATATAATATTCAAAACCCCCAGAACAGACCCCATCATGCCCTGATTCTTTAGATTCTATGTCCTACATCATGACAGTCTTAGATGGGACTGACCATGCACCTAGTTAGGACATTCAAGTGCAATCTCATACTGAGGATCCCCTGACCTTATCAAAGACTCAGGATCTCTCACTGTACTGCCTCAATACTGAGCAGTGAGATGAGTTCTAGTTATCCAACCACAAGATGTGGGAACGAAAGGATTTCTGGGCCAATGGTCCCTCTCTCTTGGAAAGGAGAAAAGGGCTCATCCATCCCAGGAATGTTCCTAGGTGGTGAGTATCCTCAAAGAAACAACAATGCTCAGAGCCTAGTGCCTCTAGTTTTCCCACCAGCCTCTACCCAACCTTTCCCCACCTTCAGTTGGCCCTCTCTGAGTCCCAGATCTGCCATCTAGACTAAAGGCTGAGCCAGCAAAGACACCCACCTCTGCCTCTGAGAATGGCAATCACAGGGTCTTAACGCCCACTCGAGGAAGACTTGGGGCACCACTGAATCCGACTCCCGCCCTCATTCCCTGTCTGTCCTGTGCCAGTGGCATGCTTACCTCTTTCTCTGGTCGAGAAATGAACACCGTGGATGTGACCTTCAGATTGAGCCTGGAAATCCCAGTCCCCAAAGTCATACTGCACAGGCATCCTGAGGTGGGTGATAGCCAGGTGGTCAACGGGCACCAAGACATTTAATTGCAATGTGGCTGGGTCAAAAGCTCTATCAGTGATGGTCTAGGTTGACAGGCGAGGTCCTGACACACCTGAACTGGGATCATCCTCCCTCTTCATCTTCCTTTTTATCCCTTGCTCCCCCCTCTTGACACTCCATCACCCCAACACCTCCCTAGCCCTTAGACATTTCCTTCTTATCTGACCAGAAAATAAACTCCTTGGGGCCGGAGATGATTGAAACCTGGTGACCCACCCTGAGCCCAAGGGTCTAATCGAGGCTGCTTCCCTCTGCAGTCGGTGACCACCAGGCTTCTGGATGTCATGAAGTTGCTGAGGGGTCTGTGGCTTGGTCCTACATACTGCCTTTATGATCTGAAACTGTCCCCACAGAGATGTGAATGGTTGGCTCCTTGATCCAGGGACTCCAAACCAAGGCTTGCATGTTCTTCCTTCTTCCTTCCTTTCTTCCTTTTCTCTCTCTGTAATTCCCTCCTCTTTCTCTTTCCTTTCTTTCTCTCACTCCTGGGCCTTGAACTCAGAACCTGGGTTATGTGACTGAGCCTTTTTACTCAAGGCCAACAGACTACAGCTTCAGCCACACATCCACTTCTGTTGTTTTCTTTTTGTTAGTTAGTTGGACATAACAGTCTTACAGGCTTTCCTGCCCCGGCCTTAAGCCTCTATCCTCCCATCTCAGCCTCTTAGTAGCTAGGATGACAGGTGTGAAGCATCGGCATCCAGCTCAAACCAAGGATTCTTCATGTACTGTGGAACCAGGACTGGAACCTTTCATTGTCTATGGACCCCCCAGAGCCTGGCTCACACTCTAACTATTTTTTGGATAAATAAATGAGCATCTTCCTACGACAATACTACAGAAAAGTCCCATCTGATACAGCTAAGCATCCTGGTGGGGGGGAAGCCTGATATAGCTCTCCCACAGTTCTCTGTCCTCCCACTTCCCGCCCTCCTGGTGCCACTGCACTTAACTGTTTTGGCTCCAAGGAAGTGAGCCACGATGTACTCGCTGGATTCCGGGGCCTCTGGGATGCCTATCTTCTCAAAGATCTCTGTCCAGTGGCTGACCATCTCTGTGGCACTCAATTCCCCATACAGGTGTGAACGAGGTTGCCTTGAGCTGAAGGCCTGGCTGAAGGGGCCTCCTCTTCTCCCCCTGGGGCTAGCCAGGATGGTCTACCATATCCGGCCCCCAAGATTCATGTTTCAGAGAAAGGATCCTCGAAGGATCCCGGGTTTTTGAATCTCCAAGAGTCCAGTGCAGATGCTGGGAATCATCTCTGCTCACAGCGGGCAAGCTGGGGATGGTGTGGTCACAATCTCTGCCCCCCCTCGATGTCCTCGATTGTGGTGGTCACCCTAGAGAGAGCAGGAATAGAATCAACAGCTGCCAGAGAAAGGCAGTCAAGGCATGATGTTCATAGCAGGAGACCATCTGGCTAGGGAACTCTGCCTGTGGTGCTTTGAATGTCATTGTTTGGTGGCTGAAACGGTAGGTCTAATTTGGCCCATAATCCCAGGTGTTAGTGGAAATTGCCAGCTTCATGATAAAACCCTGGAAAACATGGTATTTAATTTGTCCCAATCAAAGGATTCCAAAGTCAGCTGTCCCCTTTTCCTTCTAGACAGCCTACAGCAGGTTACAGAAACTGGCATTCAGAGGAGTTCCTGGAAGATGGCGGAGGAGAAGCTCGAGGCTCAACAAGCTCTCGCATAGAAAGCAGTTTTAGAGTTCCAGTGAACAGTCCTAAGCCAGAGAATCACACCAAGTGTGCCATCACAGGACAGAGAGTTAGGCCAGAGAGGGAAAATCCAGGCAAGGAGACAGATCTGAGCTCTTGCCAGCAGCGGCCGCCGCTTCCGCTGCAGCGGTGGCCTTACCACCATACCTGAAAGAGAGAGAGTCTGGGACAAAAGAGCCAAACGTGGCCGGCGAGCAGATTCCACTCAACACCAGCAAGAACCGACAAGGAGCAGCCATCTTCATCCTGCAGTTCGCAGACCAGAGAAGACCCAGGAACCAAGACTCGGCGTGAATAGAAGCCTGACGTCCTCACTCCTTCGCAGGGAGCAGAGGAGGGAAGGCCACCCCTCCCCCCCCAGTACCGGAGATCTCCATCTTGGCTACCAACAAAGCTTGGCGGAGCTGCTAGCTCCAACTCAGGCCTTGGAATAAAAGGAGACACTTATCAGGTCACAAGAACTTAACGGCGTGAACTGCCAGACTCAGCTCCACCCAGGGAAAAGTCACCCAGTTCGGGTGCCAGCCCTAGGGGTGGTTTTCTTCACTGGGAAATCAGAACCAGAGGCTTCCCCTACCTTTAGCAGTCTCTACATCAGTAAACAGAAACCCTGAGAGTGTCTGCAGGCTGGGCTCTGTGAGTTTCTCACAAACTAGCCCCTGGGAAAAGCTACTGTTTGCTGAAAGGCCTCAACTCTACCCAGAACCTAGCCTCATCACAGCATCTCCAAACTTGAGGAAAAAGCCATCTCCCTCTTTTGTGATAATAGAAGCAGACCCCCCTCCCATTGAACTAACTTGGGAGGAGGATCGCAAAATCCTGGGTAAAGCAGAGCATTTTTCTGCCTGTCCAAACAAACTGACTTAAGAAATCAACAAAGCCACAGGACCACAAGCAGACCATAGACTGCAACCAGAGGCTGATTACAGACACAAGGGAGATACAGGATTTTTCCCAACCCTCCCAAAAAAAATCGAAGAACGTTTTTTTTTCTTCTTCTTCTTTATACGTTTTACAACATTTTTTTTTTCTTTTCTAAAACTTTATTTTAATTTTTAACTTTTTTGAAAAAAATTGTTTTCTAGAAACTTTTTCCCCCTTATAATCTTTATTTTAGTGATACATGTGTGTGTGCGTTTTTCTTTCTTTTTATTTCCCTTTAAAATTTTTTTTCTTTTTGTTTTTTGCTTAGCTTGACTGAACTTCTGATATTTTTTTTCTTTCTTCCTTATCTTTCTGACCTTTTTCTCTCTTTTGTTCTTCTTTATGGGACTTAATTGTTGTTCTGTATATCCTCACATAAACCCGTAGTTGACTCTAAAACCCTATCCCCCATTGTGTACACACTTAAGCCACAAATTTATTACTCAATTCAAAACCTCTGAGACTTAAATTCCTTAATAGCAGTACTACCTCTTTATAACTATATAATATTTTAAGTATTTTTATTTTTAAGTTTTTCACATCTCCTTTATATCCCTCCCTTTCTCTCATTATATTCACGTTCTTTGAATAGTTTGTTCTCGTTTCTGCATATTATTAATTTTTATTTTTTTATTTTTTTCCTGGTCTCTTTTTTTATTCCTTTCTCTTTCTTCTTGCTTTCTATCTCTCTACTTTCATCCTATCCAACCTATTTCCTGCTTTGAGTCTAGGACTTAGTTAAGTTAACTCTCCCTGTACCTTCCCACATCACACTATTCCTATTTTTTACCCACAACTCTCCCTAACCCTAATAATTTCTGGTTTATCAAATTCTTAGTTGCGGTTCATTGCCCATTAATATATAGATGTTTGATGTTGAATAGAGGTATCGGTTGAACTACATTGTATCTGCAGACTATTGACTGTGCAAATTCAGACTGTGGTTGATGCTTGCCTTAAGTTACTGTTCTAGCACAAAACTGGTGTTATTTTCATCGCAAATGGGCAGAGTAAGCCGGAAAACCACAAGAAAAATGGCATTATAATCAGGGGACAGAACAGATAATGAATAATCCAGAGGAGAGTTCCCAAATAGCTCTACAAACACTGCTGACAAACATGATAAATGAAAACATTGAAAACATACAAAGAACCCTGTATGAGCGTGATAGGGAGAGAGAGGAGGCAAACAAAAGGTCAATGCAGGAAAAGATTGAAAATCTACAAAAGACTCTGTATGAGCGTGATAGGGAGAGAGAGGAGGCAATCAATAGGTCAATGCAGGAAAAGATTGAAATCCTGCAAAGGACTCTGTATGAGAGTGAAAGGGAGAGAGAGGAGGCAATCCAAAGGTTTATACAGGAATATCATGAGCGTGAGGAAGCTACTCAAAAACTGATACAGGATTTGCGTGAGCAGCTTGAGAATACTCAAAGAGAAAGGCAGGAATGGCGTGAACAGGCTGACAACATTCAAAAAGAACTACAGGAATGGCATGAATGGAAGGAAGCTAAGCAAAGAGGAATACAGGAATTGAGAGAGCAGTATGAGAATACACAAAGATCACTAAAGGCATTCATGGGATCCATTAACAAAGAGCTGAAGGAAGTCAGGGAGACCACAAAGGGAATGCTGAATGGAACCCAACAGAAGGAATGGGAGTCCAAGGAAACCATAACCAATCAACTAAGTGATTTGAGAATAAACACTAAACACCAAATTAAGGAAGTAAAGAAGTTCATACAAGATGTAAAACAAAGCTTCAACAAAGAATTTGAAGCCATCAAAGCTGACCAATTTGAAGGAAAAGAAATAAAAAACAAAGTAGAAAGTCTTGAGAGCAGGTTAGAGCATGCAGAAGATTGAATCTCAGGGATTGAAGACAGCCTAGATATTATAGAGGAAGAACATCCATCCATCCAAGACAAGTCCAAGAAATATGATAGATTTATCCAACATTTGGAAGACACCATCAGAAGGCCTAATCTAAGGATAATGGGTGTAGAGGAGCCCCTAGAAACAGAAGTTAATGGTCTAGGAAATTTGTTTAACAGGATCTTAGCAGAGAACTTCCCAAACATGCAAAAAGATAGGCCTATTCAGATACAAGAAGCTTTTAGAACTCCAAATAGACCAGATCAGAATAGGACACCCCACTGTCACATTATAATCCCCACAGGATCAACTCAGACCAAGGAAAAGATCCTTAAAGTTGGGAAGGAGAAAAGATTAATCACCTATAAAGGGAAACCAATTAGAATCACCTCAGATTTCTCAGCAGACAATCAAAGCAAGAAGAGCCTGGAATGATGTATGCCACGCCCTAAAAACAAACAACTATCAACCAAGAATACTGTACCCATTCAAACTCTCCTTCATAATCTAAGGCCAAATAAAAGCCTTCCATAGCAAAGAATAATTGAAACAATATATCTCCACCAAACCAGCCCTACAAAAGATTCTTAAAGATGTCCTACATATAGAAAACCAACAAGACCAAATTAAAGGCCAAGAAACTGCACCCAAAATGAGAATCCAAGAACCAAAGGAAGAACCCAGCTTTTGCAACGCCCAAGAAGGTGGATAACATGGCAGGAACTCCCAAATACCTCTCAGTCCTATCTCTTAACATTAACAGACTTAACTCTCCAATTAAGCGACATAGACTGTCTAGTTTGATTAAAAACAAGATCCATCTATCTGCTGCTTTCAGGAGTTTTTATGTTGCACATAAAAACAAACACAATTTCAATTTTAAAGACTGGAGAAAAATCTACCAAGCAAACGGCCCCCATAAACAGGCAGGAGTTGCAATCCTAATATCAGATAAAATAGACTTCAAATTAAAATTCGTGAGAATAGATAAATAAGGTCGCTACATACTAATTAAGGGATCTCTCCTTCAGGAGTATATTACAATTCTAAATATCTATTCGCCAAACAATGGAGCACCAAAATTTATCCAAGAAACACTACTTTCCCTCAAATCCCACATAGATCCAAAGACATCAATTGTTGGGGATTTTAACACACTGCTCTCCCCACTAGATAGATCAACTTGGCAAAAACTCAACAGAGAAACCGCAGATTTAAACACCTGTAAAATCAACTATATTTAACAGACATCTACGGAATATTTCACACAGTAACATCATAACACACGTTTTTCTCAGCATCACATGGAACATTTTCAAAAATAGACCGCATTTTAGGCCACAAAGCAAACTTTTCCAAATTCAGAAACATTAAAGTTAGACCTTGCATTCTCTCTGACTACAAGGAAATAAAATTAGAACTCAACAGCAAAAGCCACCAAAGAAAGTCCGGTAACACATGGAGGCTGAACAACACACTGCTGAATCACGAGTGGGTCATGGTAGAGATTAGAAAGGAAATTCAAATGTTCATGCTATTCAACAAAAATGAGCACACAAATTACCAGCTCCTCTGGGACACAGCAAAGGAAGTACTCAGAGGCAATTTTATAGCTCTGAGCTCCTATATCAACATATTGGAGAGATCTGAAACCAACAATTTAATGACACATCTGAAACTCCTTGGAAAAGAGCAGCAAGATAAACTCCAATCCAGTAGATGGAAAGAAATAATCAAAATTAAATCAGAATTAAATGAATTAGAATCCACAAAAACTACAGAAAAAAATCAACAAAACAAAGAGTTGGTTCTTCGAAAAAATTAACAAAATTGACAGACTCTTAGCAAATCTTATCCGAAAAAGAAGAGAACACACTCAAATAAATAAACTCAGAGACGAGAATGGAAACATCAGCACGGAAACAACCAAGATTCAGAACATCATAAGGGAATACTTCTCAAAACTTTATGCTAATAAGTTTGAGAACTTGACAGAAATGGACCTTTTCCTAGCAAATATTGACATGCCAAAACTAAACCAAGATGAGTTAAACCATCTTAACAGGCCCATATCAAGCATTGAAATAGAAACAGCAATAAGAGACCTCCCAGGTAAGAAAATTCCAGGACCAGATGGTTTTACAGCGGATTTCTACAAGGCCTTCAAAGCAGAGCTCACACCAGTACCCCTCCAACTCTTCAATGAAATTGAAAGAGAAAGTTCACTACCGAACACATTCTATGAAGCCATCATAACCCTCATCCAAAAACCAGGCAGGGACTCATCAAAGAAAGAGAACGATAGACCCATTTCTTTGATGAACATTGATGCAAAACTTCTCAACAAAGTTTTGGCCAAACGACTCGAACAATTCATCCAAAAAATCGTACACCACGATCAAACAGGATTCATTTCAGGGATGCACAGCTGGTTCAATATACGCAAAACACTTAATATTATTCAGCACATCAACAGGAGCAAGGATAAGAACCACATGGTTATCTCAATAGATGCAGAAAATACATTTGACAAGATCCAACGCCCCTTTATGATGAAGGTTTTGGAAAAATTAGGAATCCATGGAACAATCCTCAATACAATAAAGGCTGTATATGACAAACCTACAGCCAGCATTATACTTAATGGTGAAAAAATAAAGCCATTTCCTTTTAACTCAGGAACAATACAAGGATGACCACTCTCTCCACTTCTCTTCTTCAATCTAGTATTAGAATGCCTAGCTACAGCAATAAGACAAGATGCAAACATAAAAGGGATCCAAAGAGGGAAGGAAGAAAAAAAAACTCTCCCTTTTTTGCAGGTGATATGATCTTGTATTTAAAGAACCCCATAGACTCCAATCCCAAATTACTCAAGCTGATTCAAAACTTTGGCAAATTAACAGGGTATAAAATTAACCCCCCAAAATCAATGGCTTTTCTGTATGCCAACAATGAGAAAAGTGTGGCTGCAATTAGGAAAGGAACTCCATTTGTAATAGCCCCTCAAAAAATAAAATACTTAGGAGTTAACTTAACCAAAGAAGAGAACGACGTCTATGATGAAAACTTTACAATCTTGAACAAGGAAATCAAAACAGAACTTAGAAAATGGCAAAACCTCCCATGCTCCTGGATTGGAAAGATTAACATCGTGAAAATGGCAGTACTTCCCAAGGCTATCTACAAATTCAATGAGATACCTATCAAAATTCCAAACTCATTCTTTAAGGAAATAGAAGAGGCAATCCAAAAATTCATTTGGAATAATAAAAGACCCAGAATAGCAAAAACGCTCCTCAAGGCAAAGAACACTGCTGGTCGAATATCAATACTAAATTTCAAACTCTACTATAAAGCCATAGTAATCAAAACAGCTTGGTACTGGCATAAGAAGAGACCTCAGGACCAATGGAATAGAATTCAAAACCCAGAAATGAACCTACAGACCTATAGGCATCTAATCTTCGATAAGGGAGCTAAAATAATAGAATAGAAGAAAGACAGCCTCTTCAGTAAATGGTGCTGGCAAAATTGGTTAACTACTTGTAGAAAACTAAAGCTAGATCCTTATATATCACCCCTGCACCAGAATCAACTCCAAATGGATCAAAGACCTCGGAGTCATAGCAGACACTCTGAAAACGTTATAGGATGGAATAGGAGAAACCCTGGGTCTCCTTGGCTCAGGGTGAAATTTTCTTATTAGAGACCCGGACACACAACAAATCAAAGAAAGGTTTGACAAATGGGATTGCATGAATTTGCAGAGCTTCTGCATGGCAAAGGACATATCTTGCAAGATCAATAGAAAGCCCACAGATTGGAAGAAGATCTTCAGTAGCCATACGACGGAAAAGGGTCTCATTTCTAAAATATACTTGGAACCCAAAAAATTAAATCCCCCAACAACAAATCCTCAAAGAAACAACTGCCCAATAAATAAGTGGGCGAAAGTATTAAAGAGAAATTTCTCTGAAGAAGAAAGAAGGATGGCCAATAGACACATGAAGAAATGCTCAACAACCCTAGCCATAAATGAAATGCAAATCAAAACAACATTGAAATATCACCTCACCCCAGTTAGAATGGCTATAATCAAGAACTCTAACAACAACAGATGCTGGAGGGGATGTGGACAGAAGGGAACCTTACTTCATTGTTGGTGTGAGTATAAACTTGTTCAACCACTTTGGAAAGCAGTATGGAGGTTCCTCAAAAGACTCCACATAGAGCTCCCCTATGACCCAGCAATCCCACTTTTGGGCATTTACCCAAATGTTTACAAACAAGACCACACTAAAGCTACCAGCACAACTATGTTTATTGCAGCATTATTTACCATAGCTAAGATATGGAACCAACCCAGATGCCCCTCAGTAGATTAATGGATCAAGAAAATGTGGTATATATATTCAAAATGGAATTCTATGTCTCCATCAGAAAGAATGACATTTCCCCATTTTTTTAGGAAATGGAAAGGCTTGGAAAAATTGTATTAAGTGAAGTAAGCCAAGCCCAAAGAAACATAGGTCTAATGGTTTCCCTTATTTGCAATATCTACTACATGTATGAGTCAAGCAGAAAAGGTCAGATAATGTGATGTTAGGAAAATGAACCCTTAGATATGTATTTCAATGTTCTTTTTCATGCATTTGTTTCTAACTCATTTATAAGATTATTTCTTTGTTGCTTTGTGTGTCCCTCCTCCAGAGTATAACCCCTGCTTTCACTATATTTGATGTCGGTGTAATTTGTGGAGGAGATGGGGAAAAACAAGTCGTTTAAGGATACAGGTGGACCCGTTGCAACTTTGAGAAGTAGAAGCTGTCATGTTGAAAACGAACTTTACAACTTTGGTGCGGGAGGGGTGGAGGGGGTTGGGTGGAGGGGCGGGAGATTGGGAAGGGATGTGAAGGGTAAACAAAGGAGGAGGCTGCAATGCTTGGTAAGAAATGTACTCATTATCTTGCCTATGTAATTGTAACCCCTCTGTTCAGGATGTTCACAAAAAATAACAATTAAAATTTAAAAAAAAGGAACTGGCATTCAGAGAGCCCTTGCTAACTGCCACGGCCTGATACCGGGCTGGCTCCGCAGGGGGAATGCACGTGCCTACCACTGCCCAGCTGGAAACTGCCCAGGCGGGACACAGATTGGAGTTTGCAGAACCCCAGAGATGATTGACCACTGGTACAATGCTGCGGGAGGGAATCTATGTCATCAGTGGGGGTCCAGAGCTCCCTGCCCAGATTCCCACGGACACAGTCAATGCCCTGGGTAAGTTTGCCTTCTCATCCTTGGTCGTGGTGAACCATGTGCCATGTCACACCGTTCACCACTCTCCAGACCCTCCTAGCCTCACATCCCCTGCCCTCCTCACCCCCCCCCCCCGCATTTAATTCCTTAATTATGTTTGGCAGACACATTCCCAACCCTTGAATTAGCTCCAACTATACACATGAGAGCAGACTGTCTGGCTAGAAGAGTACAGCTGCATTCACACTTGCCTCATGATCCTTCTGGCTGAAGACAGAAGGACAGGTGTCCACTCTGGTCTGCAATTCACACAGGCCTCCTAGCGGAGACCCACACAGGCCCAGCAGCTACTGTGGGCTAGAGGAAATAGGGAAGAGGTAGGTCTACTGAAAATTTCTCCAAAGGAGCCATGAAACGTTCAAGGAGAAAATAAAAATTATGGCTGGACTCATACTTGGCATTGATGAAAAAAGAATACACACACACACACATACATATAAAATGTTTTTGCTATTTTTAGACACAATGACTTAAATGTTTTCATTGTTCTCCCTGTTCTCCGAACACACACACACACACACACACACACACACACACACACACACACACACACACGCATACACACGTAAATCCAGACCTGTGACAGAAGACTCCTCCATGCAGCACCTGCAATTTGCCAACTGATCACTCACCTGAGCACATACAGGCAAGTATAAGGAGAAAGATGATCTCTCTCTCCTTCTCTCTCTCCCTCTCTGTCTCTCTTCCTCTCTCTCTCCCTCTCTCTCTCCCTCTCTCTCTCCCTCTCTCTCTCTCTCTGTCTCTCTCTCTCCCTCCTTCCCTCTCTCTCTCTCTCTTGCATACACACACACACACACACAGAGACTCACACACAAATAGACCCAGCAGTGTCTCTCCTGAGTTTGTTGGTTCCTCCTCTGGGACAAGGTACAAGCTGGAGCACAGGGATTCCCTTGTCAAACTAGTGGCTCCCACCCAAAGGAGCACCGCTCTAATAACTCAGAACCACTCTGCCTCTCCCTTTCTCAAGGGCCAGACACTTTCCCTTGGGAACAACCAGCATTTACTCACCATTCAACAAAATCCCAGGCCAGGATTCCGTGTGAAGGTGTCCTGAGATAGGTGGATCCTCAGAGCCAGGACTAAAAACAAGCAGGGGGGTCACAGTGTCCCAGAGGGGTGTCTGACCTGGGGTGGGGGCAGTGTTGGGAAATGCATGGGGTCCTAAAGGCTACATACATGGACAGACTCCCTATTTCCAGCCTAGATGCTTCTGGGTGACTTCGGGGATTCTTGTGAAGGACTAGGAGAGCAGATGGACTGTGAGCCAGCAGATGCTGAGAGAGCTAGGAAATGTGATCACCCTGTGAGAACTGTGGACAGCTGACGTGGTGGGCACAGGTCAGGTATATGTGTGTCGGATGGGGTGTGTTCTTCCCAGGTATTCACCTTCTACCTGACTCCAAGTGCCCTCACATAACTAGTGGGCTTTTCTGGGACCCTCCTCAGGTGAAAGGGTGACCGAGCACAGAAGACAACGGCTCACACAGCAAGGAGGGCCTATCTTTTGCATCCAACACCCACCACTCCCAGCAAAAAGCAAAAGACCCAAAAAGGCAGGTGTGGAGGTGCTGCTCCCCACCTCTGACTAAAGCCACCAGGTTCCCAACAGGAAGAGGAAGGGTGCAGATGAGCAGCTGTGTGGCTCCCACTGTTCCAGGCCACAAGCTCTGTGGCGACCCCTCCTAACCCATTCCTGCATCACTCCATTTCCTGGTACACCGGTTACTAGTGTGGGGGTGGGATCCTGGGGTCAACACCCACTCCCACTCTCCAACCCTGGGGTACATTTGTGGCAGGGACATGACAGGCAGTGGGGCATGGGACACACAATAGCAGGACAGGAGAGGGGAGGCAGGAGGGGCGGGTCCATGTCAGCAGGAGAGGGTCTTTTGGCAGGAGGGTTCCCAGGGTGCAGGCCCATGGGGCAGCCACTCATGTGTGCTACTGGGAGAAGCTGTAGGCAGAGGCTCCAGAGGCATGCAGGCCCAGAGTACGAGGACAGGGATCCGAGATCTGCTAGGGGCTGCAAGCAAGCCAGGGGCGTGCCATCTCTGCTGGGCGACTTCGAGAGGCACCATGGGTCTGAGCCAAAAACACCATGTTTGAAACGCAATGCTGCAGGAAGTGGGCAGGCTGGCGTCTGCGGGGCATGTAGGGGCTGCACATGGCCTCTGCTCCTCCTCATCAGCCAACACTGCCCCTGCCTTAGCCACCTTCACTGCCATACTCCCTGGGCAGGGACCTCAGACTCAGGCCTGCCATGGCCACCACACCTCCGAGTAGCTGCCTGTGGCAATGTCCTGCTGCACAGGCTACACATGCTCTGTGCTCCTAGCCAGGATCTGCACTAAGATTTTGGAGGTTGCCAGCCTATAAAGCTGCTTGCCTTTGTGTGTGTGCTCACTCTTCGATCTGCTCTCTCTCTCTCTCTCTGCCCTCACTTCTCTCCTGGGCTGCCTTGCCCCCATGGAGTTCACCGGCCCCGCACTGCAAACACAGTGTGCCCTGGGTCCTACCCCTCCTTCCCTTGCCATGCTCCCTTCTCCTTTGCCCCCACCCCCACCCCTGCTGAAAGCCCAGCCCTGACTGGGCCCTAAGTCTTCCAGCCCACGCAATTGTAGCCTCACCTCAGCTCATCACACCCCCCTAACCCCAGTACCTGCCCGGGGGATCGAATCTCCCCTCAGCCCCACCACGGGAGGAGACTCTCCTCCTTCCCCCTCCACTCTACACACCAAGCAGGTGTACAGTGACCCTTGTGTGTGTGTGTGTGTGTGTGTGTGTGTGTGTGTGTGTGTGTTTGTGTGTGTTTGTGTGTGGGTGCTTGTTGGGGATAACTGCCTCTCAAGGACTCAGAACATAGCACCCTTTGAGATGACTCAGCACACAGCACACTTCAAAAAACAGCCCAAAGCACCCTGTGTAAAGGACTCAGTACACAGCTCCCTTTGAATGACTCAGTATATAGTACACTGTGTAGAGTACTCAGCACACAGCATCCTTTGAAAGAGGGAGTCCATAGCCCACAGTGTAAAGGACTCAGCACATGGCATGCTTTGAAAAACTCAAGCGTACAGCACTGTTTCCCAGGGACTCAGTACATAGCATCCTGTGTTAAGAAACACACAGCCCCCTTTGAAGGACTGAGTACATTGCACTCTGTGTAAAGCACTCAGTGCATAGCACCCTTCAAAAAACTGAGCAGATAGCACAATTTTGAAAGACTCAGAATATACCACAGTGTGGAAGGACTCAGTACATACCACACTGTCAAAGGGCTCAGCCCAGAGCACCATTTGCAGGACAGTACAGAGCACCCTATTTTAAGGTCTTGGCACAAAGCACTTGAAAAATTCACCTCCTCCCTCACTTCTCAAAGGTTCAGCACATAGCAGCACCCTTTTGGGTGAATTAGCACACGGCACCTTTTGAAGGACTCAGCATATAGTACGTTGTGTAAGGGACACAGCACCCTTTAAAAAACTCAGCATGGCCCACTCTTCTCAGGGACTCAGCACATAGCACCCTTTGGGATGACTCAGAAAACAGCACTTTTTTGAGGACTCAGCACAAAACTCCATGTGGGAAGGCCCCAGCAAACAGCACCCTGTGAAGGACTCAGCACATAGCTGTCATTAGAATTAGGGTGCTTTCTTTAGTATCACCATTCTTCAGAAACACTTTACAAATCCTACAAGTTTACTTTAGCCAACCTGTGTTTTATGGGGCAGGGTCAGCTGGGGGTCTTGAACTCAAATCTTGGGGGCTCTGTCCCTGATCTCTTTGGTTCAATGCTAGAGCTGTAGCACTTTGACCCACAGCTCCAATTTTGTTTATTTTGGGGGTTGTTCTTTGTCAGATCTTATGGTGATCAGGAAGGCCATGTTGGGGTGTCTGTGGGCAAAGCCTCTTAGCTCGGCCTGGAGCTGACCTCTCCCTTCCTTGTGCCCCTGGGATCTGGGACTCCTGGTGCTCTCTTGGCCTAGGGTGGAACAGATCTGCTCTGGCAACAGCACCCATGGTGAGCAAAAGTCCGTTTGTCCCTGGTCACTTCCCCCAATTGAAATCTAGAGGACAATGGCATGGCCTCTCATGTTCCACGTCTGGCCAGCAGGGGGCAGGAGTTGCCCACCATGGGGATTGTACCTGTGAGTTGTGTTTACTCTTTTTTTTATTTTTATTTTTATTTGTGAACATACTGTACAGAGAGGTTACAATTACATGGGCAGGATAATGCGTACATTTCATACCAAGCATTGCAGCCTCCTCCTTTGTTTACCCTTCACCTCTCTTCCCAGTCTCCCCCCTCCCCCCCAATCCCAATCTTTCTCCTTCCCCCCTCTCCTCCCACCCCACCGACATTGTAAAGCTCGTTATGGACATGACAACTTTTACTTCTCATTGTTGCAGCAGGTCCACCTGTATCCTTAAACAACTGGTTTTTCCCCATCTCCTCCACAAGTTATACTGACTGCAAATATAGTGAAAGCAGGGGTTATACTGTGGGGGAGGGACATACAAAGCAACAAAGAGATAATCTTATAAATGCGTTAGAAACACATGCATGAAAGAAAAAAATATTAAAATACATATCTAAGGGTTCATTTTCCTGACATCACATTATCTGACCTTTTCCGCTTGACTCATACATATACTAGATATTGCAAATAAGGGAAACCATGGGACCTATGTTTCTGTGGGCCTGGCTTACTTCACTTAATATAATTTTTTCCAAGTTTTTCCATTTCCTAACAAATGGGGCAATGTCATTCTTTCTGAGTTGTGTTTACTCTTGATCCAAGCCACCTTGGACAGGAAAGTGCTTGAGATTCCTACCTACAATTAACCATCATAAAGCAAGTGGAACTGTGGCTCAAGTGGCAGAGTACTAGGCTTGACCAAGAAAACTCAGGGATAGAGCTAGGCCCTGAGTTCACACACACACACACACACACACACACACACACACACACACACACGCACACACACACCACATGCTTGCAAAATCAGAGATTTCTACACTGCAATCTTTGGGTATTCTCTACCTATTCCCCACTAAGCCTGATGGCTGTTGGCCTAGGTATTTGATGCCTACAACACCAACTGGCATCTTTAATTTTGGAGAACAGAATGGCTAGAAGGTGAGCCTTCCCCCATCCCAGCTCCTTGATTGGGTCATGGTCTATCCAGGCCATTTGAGACTTCTTTTACAGACTTGACAAAATGCCTTCAAAAGTCATCACAAGCTGGGCACTGGGGGCTCATACCTGTCATCCTAGATACTCAGGAAGCTGCGATCTGGAGGATCATGGTGCCAAGCCAGCTTGGGCAGGAAAGTGTGTGAGACTCTTATCTTTGATGAACTATCAGAAAACACTCAACTGGTAGAGTGCCAGCCTTAACCAATAAGAACTCAGGGACAGGGGCCAGGCCCTGAGTTCAAGCCAGAGGACTTGAAGAACAAATCTTTGTTGGAGGCTTTTCTTTCCTTTGAAAACAATTTATTGTTTGAGATAAGCATAACATGAGTCTCTTCCTTGGCCACCAATGGGCTATTAGATGTCCTTTGAATTTGGGCCCCTTCCCAGCAGCCTCTGCCCTACCTGACCTTCAGTTTACCCTTCCCATCACACTGCTGATGGAGGCCTGAGAGAAGGCTGACTGGCCACTTATTTCTGGTGGCTGACGTGGCTTTTGAGAATCAGTATGTCACATAGAAAGTCATCATCCACATCAGTCTACAGAAGAAAGAAAGGGAGCGCTCCTTGACCAAGCCTACCAGCTGTAGGTGGCTCTGGATGTGGGGCATCTGCTGCAGGATGTGCTCCACAGGGGAGTCATCTACAGGGTCGGGAACCCAGACCTCTCCTCTGGCAGTTTCCAAGCTGTCTTGAAGTTGCAATTCTTCAAAACCTTTCTGCTCCTCCCTCATTTTGCCCACCCCAGAGCCTGAGGCATCTGAAGCAGCTGCAGTGGTGGGGGCTCATCCTGTGCCAGCATCTGGAGCCTTCTATCCGCTCTTTCCCCTGCAAGAAGGAACAGCAGCTCCCCCAGCTCTCTTTTCTCCATCTTCTCCTGGGAGAGCCAGCACACGCGCTTGGCTTTCTCCAGACACAGTTCATCCAGGATGAACATCTGCTCTTTACACGCCATGAGGGACTCCAAGACAGTGCAGATGTGTGCCAACAGCTGGCTGCATCAATGGTGGTGCTCATCCGCTGGACTATGGAAGTCCACGTCATCATGCAGGTCATGGATGAAGCAGATTTTGTTCTCGGATGCCCCCTGTCCCACTTCCCATCCCCACGCCTGCTCTGGTGGCAGGTCATGGGGCAGGAGGCCTGTGGTTCCAGCTCTGTCTGCCACTGAGCTGCTGTGTGGTGCTCCCTGCAAAGGGGTCACCACTCCTGCAGTGGGAGTTTCCCCCTGTGGATTTCAGCCTCTGAGAGTGCTCGCAGAGCCACATCCCTCTAGGTCTGGGGCATGTCTCCATCCTCTGCGATGCTCAATTTGTGGAGGTGTCACCTCCTCAACTTTTGCTTCTCCAGGGCTCACAACCTATGTTGTCATGCAGGACAATGGCTTCCACAATAACCCGCCATTTTTTCTGCCAGGCCTGGTATTTGAACTCAAGGTCTGGGTAAATATGCAGCACTGTGAGAGCAGGGAATCTGACCATGCTTGAAGACAAGGAAGTCAGGCCTGTTCCCTAGGTCTGAATTCAAGCTTCAGGCTGGGAAAACATACTCTTTATATCCATTTTAAACATAGGATTTATAATTCTATACAAATATTCAGTACATATTCTGTTTGGTGTAGTTATTCATTGTATTTCTGGTTTTATTAATTTATTTAGCAATTATTTTATTGACTCTGATGACACTGCTACCATTTATTACATTGTTTACATCCTATCACAGCATCCAGATTTGTAGATATGATATCCATCATGCCTGACACTCAGGACTCTCCCAGAAAAGGAAAACATGTGTCATACTCGGCTTCTTACTGCAAGATTATATTTTTGGCAGTGCTTGGATCTGAAGTCAGGGCCTAGCAGTCCCAATTCATGAATGGATGAGTGTGAGCACAGCAGCCTCTAGCCAATGAAGCTCTCAGGTGGTTCCCAAGTGCTGAGATCCAGCCCCAGTTTTAGCCAAAACAGTGATACATGGATAGGCAGATGGTGGTATACAAATAAATACATATTGGAAAGGAGCTCCAGATCTGTTTGTCTATGATTGAATGAAACCTACTATGTTCCTACCAACTTTTAGGCATTTATTATACTGCCACTGAAGGAATATTATTCTTTTTATGTTCAATAAACTATTAATTAAGATCAATCCGTATGATAGTATTATTGCTTCCAATTTTAGACTACACTGAAGCATGAAGTTCTCTTTCAATAGGTATTCCTATGCACAGGAATTAGTCTCTTGTGATTTCCTGCTATTGGTAGGTGTCAGGATCGGGATTTGAACCCAGGGCCTATGGTTGACAGGTAGGCCTATGGTTTCCCTGATAGCCCACCAGCCTTCAGCAATGGCTGGTCAGGTCCAATTGCAGCTGTTTCATTCAGAACCAAGATGGTCACCGTGTAAAGATAAAAAATGTAAATCCCCAGCCCTCTGCAGCTCGGCACTTTTTGTGGTATCCTACTTTTTTTTCTTCGTGCATGCCCTCTGGGCCTAGGATCCCAAGATCGGCTATGGGTCCAGATGTTGTACTCCAGCCGAGGGCGATTGAAGCTGAGGCAGTGTTGTACGACCTGAGTTCAACCCCTGTGTTGGCAAAATAAAGATTAAATTAAAAAATTAATTAATCATTTAACTAAATAAAAAATAAAGCTCCCTGGTTTGGAATTTCTGCCATTTTTCTTTCCTAGCCTGGAATTTGAACTCAGGGTCTTGGTAAATGTGTCGCAATGTGAGGGAAAGTTCAGAGTTGCCACTACTTGAGATCAAACCCTGTGCAAAGCCAAAAATAATAAGTTAAGTCACTGAGATCGGCAGGGGGAGTAGATATGGAGATGGGAGGGAAGGGATGGTATGGGGAAAACAAAGGAGGAGGCAACAATGTTCAATAGGAAATGTGCCTTGCTCATTTAACTGTAACCCATCTGTATGATATTTTTACAATAAAAAAATGAAAAAAGTCATGCTCAGAGAAGCCTTTTGGGGGTAGGGGAAAAATGTCTGAATAGATGTACAAAATTCTACACTGCTTTTTCTTAATGTTCAGTATGGAACTGAATAAGCATAACTGCTTGATTTTAAAAAATTTAGTCACTGTCTTGGAACTGGGGGCAGTATTTCCATCATTGCTGGGATTTGATCTCACATTCCAGGTAACTCTTTTGCACCATGGGTGAATGAAAAACTCACTGTCCTGGAGGAAAAGAAATTCAGACTAGAGTTCTGAATGAAGGACCTGCAATAGAAAAAATATTTCTATATATGTGTAATATATTATATATTTACATGTGTATGTTTATTACATATTATGATTTTAATTGATTTTGTATTTATTTTATTTTATACATTTTATAGTTTATTGTATTTAGTATTATTTATACACATAATATTTATTATGTTTTGTACATCTATTACAAAATTATACAAAATAAATTAGGTCATTGACTCGTTTTTCATTAATACTTTATTAAGTGTTGAAACATGATACATAATTAAATGGAGGCATTAGTCACAGTCATCACGTTTAGAGTCTCTCCCAAGTGTGAGCTTTTTCTTATTTATCTTTTGACAACTTCCTAAGGGATTTCTTTAGATGATTTACACTCAGAAGCCTTTTCTTGAGGATAGGCAAGTTGCGGGATAAAATTTTAAGGGTGGGGCTGGGAATGTGGCTTATTGGTATAGAGCTTGCTCAGCATCCATGAATGCCAGGGTTTGAATCCTCAGTGCCACATACTCAGAAAAACCTAGAAGCTGTGGAGTGGTTCAAGTGGTAGAGCGCTAGCCTTGAGAAAAAGAAGCTCAGAGACAGTACCCATACCCTAAGGTCAAGCCCCAGGACTGTGAGAAACAATAGGCCAGATGCCAGTGGCTCGCAACTGGATACCTAGCTTCTCAGGAGGCTGAGATCTGAAGACCACAGTTCAAATACAGCCTAGGCAAGGAAAACCTGTTAGACTCTTATCTCCAATGAACCAACAAAAGACCACATGTGGCACTATGACTCAAGTGGTAGAGTGTTCACCTTGAACTGAAGGGCTCAGGGACAGTGCCCAGGTTTGAGTTCCAGACAGACAACTGGAAAAAAGTGAGGGTCAATCAAATTACTTTTCTTATTTGCTGATTAGGAGAACATTCTCTGGAAATGAACGCTGATGTACACCAGAATTGGAGTCAGAGCTCCAGGTTCAAGTGTAGCACATCCATATGCCCAGCCTCTCAGACTCTAGAATTACAACATTGTGTCCTACAGGGTTCTGAAAGGTCCATTGTTGAAAGGTTTAATATGCTCCCCAAACCCTTTGTGATGAGCCTTGACTTGTATTGTCAATGTCATTACAGTTCTGAACCTAGCAGAGCACCAGTACCTCACACCTGTCATCCTAGCTGAGGTCTCAGGATCACAGGGTGAAGCCAGCCAGGGCAGGAAAGTCTAAGACACTCAGACTTCCACTGTTGAAATGTCAAAAGTTCAAGAGTTTCCTGTGTTTCCGTTGGTGATAAGTACTTGCACTCTAAATGTTCTTAGAGTTCTCCAGCTATAGAAGCAGGAAAGAAACATTATTGACCCATCCTGGGTTCAAATGAAGTTGTCAGGATCTGAGCCCTAGCCTTGTTAGCAGGAAGAACTCCAGGGTAACATTGTATTTGAAGGTGGAAAACAGTTACGAAAGCCCTTCTTTCCTCCTGACATCCAAACCAGATTCATCTATCATCTTTCTCTGTATCTATCTATGTATCTATGTTTCTATGTATCTATGTATCTACTTACCTACCTACGTACCTATCTACCTAGCTATCTCTTTGCCAGTTCTTGGGTTAAACACAAGGCCTTGGCACTCTCTGTAGCTCTCTACTACTTGAGCCACAGAATTAATTCTGGCTTTTCCTGTGTATGTGCTACTGAGGAATCGAACCCAGGTCTTCTTGCATGGTAGGAAATGACTCTCAGTAATCCACATTCCCATCCCCTTCATCTTTTTTTTAATGGTAGTTTTTACGTAAGTATGCTACCATTTTATGTTCCCAAGTTTAATTTTCTGAATACTGATTACTTCTAAGAAACCTCATCTTCTCTTTCCCTGCCTGGTTTGTGCTTGTTCCTGCATTGGCCTCAGTATAAAATGTAAATAAAGGCTGCTGAGGGTGACCTGCTTTAGCTGGATGGCTGCACAGATTGTTCTGTATGTCTGTTTGTTGCCAGTTCCAGATATTGAACTAAGGATCTGGGCACAGTCGATGAGCTGCTTTTGCTTAAGGCTAGCCTTCTACAACTGGAGCCATACGGCCTGACTTCTGGTTTGTTGGCACTGAAGTAGGAAAGGGAGCTCCAGGACTTTTCTGCTTAGGGTGACATTGACCATGATCCTCCTATCACAGCCTTATAAGTATCAAGGAGGAATGCTGAGAGACACTTGTGCCTGCCTTATCACTGGTCTTGTTGATGTTCTTGCACAGACAGTTGAGTTCCCTATCCTCAAGTTTAAGTGGTGGGAGCTGGAGCCCACAGTTCCAATCCAGATCCTGCCACATTCAAATGGCAGGAGAGCCTAAGAAACTCATTCCTATCCATATGAATACCAATGGAATGTGATGTTTGTCCTAATTGAATGAGCACTCCTTGAATCATTCTAGGATAAAATCAAACACAATTATATTATAGGACACTGATTGATTTTAATTAATAAATTATGAAGGATTTAAACAATCACATTCATTAAATGGAGGCAGGATGAAATACCTAAAAATTGGGCATCACATAGTATAGAGATGCCATTTTTTTCTTCCAGGACTTTCTTTTTTTTTTTTTTTTTGTTAGTTTAATTTAATTTTATTTGAGAACATACTGTACAGAGGGGTTACAATTACATGGGCAGGATAATGCGTGCATTTCTTACCAAGCATTGCGGCCTCCTCCTTTGTTTACCCTTCACATCCCATCACAGCTTCCCCCTTCCCCCCCCAATCCCAATCCTTCCCTTGCCCCTCCCTTCCTCCCCCCCCCCCCCCCGCACCGATATTGTAAAGCTCGTTTTGGACATGACAACTTGTATTTCTCATTGTTGCAACAGGTCCACCTGTATCCTTAAACAACTGGTTTTTCCCCATCTCCTCCACAAGTTATACTGACAGCAAATATAGTGAAAGCAGGGGTTATACTGTGGGGGAGGGACATGCAAAGCAACAAAGAAATAATCTTATAAATGCATTAGAAACACATGCATGAAAGAAAAAAAACATTAAGATACATATCTAAGGGTTCATTTTCCTGACATCACATTATCTGACCTTTTCCACTTGACTCGTACATATACTAGATATTGCAAATAAGTGAAACCATGGGACCTATGTTTCTTTGGGCCCGGCTTACTTCACTTAATATAATTTTTTCCAAGTTTTTCCATTTCCTAACAAATGGGGCAATGTCATTCTTTCTGATGGAGACATAGAATTCCATTGTGAATATATACCACATTTTCTTGATCCATTCATCTACTGAGGGGCATCTGGGTTGGTTCCATATCTTAGCTATGGTAAATAATGCTGCAATAAACATAGTTGTGCTGGTAGCTTTAGTGTGGTCTTGTTTGTAAACATTTGGGTAAATGCCCAAAAGTGGGATTGCTGGGTCATAGCGGAGTTCTATGTGAAGTCTTTTGAGGAACCTCCATACTGCTTTAAAAAGTGGTTGAACAAGTTTACATTCCCACCAACAATTAAGTACGGTTCCTTTCTGTCCACATCCCCTCCAGCATCTGTTGTTGTTAGAGTTCTTGATTTTTGCCGTTCTAACTGGAGTGAGGTGATATCTCAATGTTGTTTTGATTTTCATTTCTTTTATGGCTAGGGATGTTGAACATTTCTTCATGTGTCTATTGGCCATCCTTCTTTCTTCTTCAGAGAAATTTCTCTTTAATTCTTTCGCCCACTTATTTATTGGGCAGTTGTTTCTTTGAGGATTTGTTGTTGGGGGGTTTAATTTTTTGAGTTCCAAGTATATTTTACATATGAGACCCTTGTCCGTTGTATGGCTAGTAAAGATCTGCTCCCAATCCGTGGGCTTTCTATTGATCTTGCTAGCTATGTCATTTGCACTGCAGAAGCTCTGCTACTTTATGCAATCCCTTTTGTCCAACCTTTCTTTGATTTGTTGTGTTTCTGGGTCTCTATTCAGAAAATTTCGGCCTGAGCCAAGGAGACCTAGGGTTTCTCCAATTCCATCCTGTAATGTTTTCAGAGTGTCTGCTTTGACTTCAAATTCTTTGATCCATTTGGAGTTGATTCTGGTGCAGGGTGAATTATAAGGATCTAGCTTTAGTTTTCTACATGTAGTTAACCAATTTTGCCAGCACCATTTACTGAAGAGGCTGTCTTTCTTCCATTCTATTGTTTTAGCTCCCTTATCGAAGATTAGATGGCTATAGGTCTGTAAGTTCATTTCTGGGTTTTCAATTCTATTCCATTGGTCCTAAGGTCTGTTCTTATGCCAACACCAAGCTGTTTTGATTACTATTGCTTTATAGTAGAGTTAGAAATTTGGTATTGATATTCCTCCAGCAGTGTTCTTTCCATTGAGGAGCGATTTTGCTATTCGGGGTCTTTTATTGTTCCATATGAATTTTTGGATTGCCTCTTCTATTTCCTTGAAGAATGAGTTTGCAATTTCTTTAGTTAATCGGTATGTACCATTTTCTGAACGTAGTTTAGTATATAAAACTAGTATATATTATATCTGACCAGAAAATCAATTATTTAAACTTTTTTTTATCAGTAATGCTTAAAGCGAATTATAGAGGTGCATCCAAATTACGTATATTTGAAGGCAATGCTTGGTTAGTCCTCTTCTCACATTCCCCATTCCTTTCAAGAGAATAATACACATTTTAAGGAAATACTTAGAATGTTTTGGAGAAATAGGTTGACTTTAAACCAGTGAGTTGCTCTATGATGCATATTGTTATTTTATATCCAGAAAAGCTAAATTCTTACTTTATCATTTTCCTTAGGCTTTATATTCAGACTTAATCTCTGATGGGTGACAAAAATATAAACATTTTTAAACAGTGGCTAAATTTAGGCTGAGGAATCTAGGTACAATGATTGATACTCATGCAGATAGGCCTCATCAGTCATGAGACCCTGATATCCAAATGTTAACCAATGCTTTTGGTGTCATGCTTATGAGATTTTGTGTATTATAAACAGTGGCTATTAGAATTTTTTTTGTAATCAACATCATTTCCTGGGGTAGGAACTGAAGTGAGACATTACACTCAGAACAAAATTTAAGGAGGCATCCAAAATTAGTTACCAAGTTATACATCATTTAACACAATGTTTTAAAAATAGCAAACTAAAGGAAATAATTAATGAAAAAATCAACATTTACAATAAATACAGAATCAGTATGACTGATTTATCTTTTTTATTGTGAAAATACTATACAGAGTGGTTACAATTACATGGGCAAATAATGAGTGCATTTCTTATCAAACATTGTAGCCTCCTCCTAGGTTTTCCCTTCCCATCCCTTCCCATCCTCCTCCCGCACCCCGATCATCCTCCCCCCACCAAATTTGTAAAGTTCATTTTCGACATAACGACTTTTACATCTGACTGTTGAAATGGGTCCACCTATTTACCTATTTAAACGATTTGTTTTTTCCCTTCCCCTCCAAAAATTATACCGACATCAAATACTGTGAAAGCAGGGGTTATACAGTGGGGAGGGACATAAAACGCAACAAGAGAAATCATCTTATAAATGTGTTAAAAAAACAATCGCATGAAAGAAAAAAAAATATTTGAATATATATCTTAGGGTTCATTTCCCTAACATCAACTTATCTGACCTTTTCTGCTTGACTCAGACATATACTAGTTATCAAAAATAAGGGAAACTATAGGACATATGTTTCTTTGGACCTGACTTACTTCACTTGCTATCATTTTTTCCAAGTTTTCCCATTTCCTAACAAATGGGGCAATGTCATTCTTTCTGATGGAGGCATAAAATTCCATTGTGTATATATACCACATTTCCTTGATCCATTCATCTACTGAGGGACATCTTGGTTGGTTCCATATCCTAGCTATGGTAAATAAGGCTGCAATGAACATAGTTTTGCTGGTAGCTTTAGTGTGGTCTTGTTTGTGAACATTTGGGTAAATGCCCAAAAGTGGAATTGCTGGGTTATAGGGGAGCTCTATGTGGAGTCTTTTGAGGACCCTCCATACTGCTTTCCAAAGTGGTTGAACAAGTTTACACTCCCACCAACAATGTAGTAAGTTTCCCTTGTGTCCACATCCCGTCCAGCATCTGTTTTTACTAGAGTTTTTGATTATGGCCATTCTAATTGGGGTGAAGTGGTATCTCAATTTTACCCCAGTTGCAATACGGCTTACATGATGACTTTTCTGGTTATATGTTTAGTTAGGTCTTGATATTTAGTTGTAGAAGTTATGTTCTTTCATATATTTATTTGTCAGATCAAAGAGGAAATGAATTCCTTGCCATAGTCAACATCCATAGAAATGTTACAGATGTATCCTGCAACTTTGCCAAAGTTTCAAATCAGCTCGAGTAACTTGGGTCTTTTTCAGGATCTAACTAAATAGGAGTGCAATTTTTTCAGTACTAGAAAGATTTTGACCACCATTTATTAAACTAGTATTTTCCAGTAACTACTTCTCTCTTTTCATGAGATTTTTATTTCATTTATATCATGTGTTGAAGTTTTCCTTTAGATAACCCACATTCAGTCTTCTACAAAGTGTAATTTGGAGTAGTTTATGTAGACTCATGTACACTGCTCAGATTGTATAGTTGCATATTTTTTTCTTGTTAAATCAGTAGGAATCAGTTTTCAATATGGATATTATTGGACTTATTCATTGCATTTCTGAATTTTTTAAATATGTCATGATTTTGTTATTTTATTCTTTTAATTTTGTGCCGATCTCAATTCTCATACAGTCACATTTGTTTTAAACAATTTTATCCATTCAAGGGATTTGCTATATTAGGTTCATCTAGATGAATTTAATTACAAATTAACACAACCGTATTTTTGAGGCATAGTTATCTTTATGGCTGTACTCCAAGTTAACATGTATTTGAGTTATTTGTACTTTCAAAAAAAAACTGGACACAACATGTTTTTGTTCCTGTGGGAGTTCTACTTTGTTGGTTGTTTTTTCAGTTGTGGTGACTTCAACATATGTGTGCATTATATATAAATTGTTTTGTGTCTATATTTTGTTTCATATAACAGAAAGTTACAAGAAGAATCAGTGATTGAGAACTTTTCCAAATAGAATTCTAAGAGAGACACTTGAAGCTTTGTGACAACTGGGAATTTTCAGGTCATCAAAGCGGAGGGGTTAGCAGAATAACGGAGACGTTGTTTGCCATGATTTTAATTCTTCCTCCTCTTGCCTCACTATTTCTAATAGTGTTACTTCAAAGTCTTTATTGGAAAGAAAATAATTTTGTCTGTATGAACTCAGAATTTTAGGTTCAGTTGGGACACACTAGACATTCATATTTCATTTTAACTTGAAAAATTTTCTTTCCTTCGTTTAAAATCACAGATGTGAATTTATAATGCTAAAATAGCATCTACTAATTTATATGAAATGGTTCACTTCACACTATATGTAATATAGACTCTAACAATAATAGTGAGTAATATAGTATGTAATAATTGACTTTGGGGGAAATCAATTACAGTGGATTTTTGTGAGATACTTAGTAATAATAAAACTTATATTTGATTCTATTGAAAAACTCACAGTTACATCTAAAAGTAACTCATAGTTATAAACTAATGCTGATAAAGTAAGATTGTTTCTTGAAAAAAGCCAGAAGTTTCAATAAGCTTGCTTTTTTAAAATTGTCTTGGATCTGCGCTTTGTTGACTCATGCCTGTAATCCTAGCTACACAAAAGTCTGAGATCTGAGGATAGTGGTTCAAAGCCAGCCTGGGCAGAAAGTCTGTGAGACTCTTATCTCCAACATAACTCTTGAAAACTAGAAATGGTTCCGTGGCTCAAGTGGTATAGTGGTATCCTTGAACTGAAGAGCTGAGGGACAGTGCCAAGGCTCAGATTTCAAGCCCCATGACCGACAAAATAAAAAGTGACATGGATTTTTACTTTATAATTTCATGATTTTTATTGTAAAAATACACACAGAGGTTTACAATTACATGAATAAGGTAATGAGTATATTTCTTATCAATCATTGTTGCCTCCTCCTTTGTTTCCCCTTCCCATCCCTTCCCATCTCCCCCTCTGCACCTCCCCACCCCACGCCAAAGTTATAAAGTTTGCTTTTCGACATAATATCTTGTACATATCATTGTTGCAATGGGTCACCCTGTATCCCTATTTGTTTTTCCCTTCCCCTCCCAAAATTATACCAATATCAAATATACTGAAAACAGGGGTTAAACCGTGGAGTAGGAACAAGCAAAGCAACAGAGAAATCATCTTATAAATACACTAGTAAAAAGAAAAGAAAAACAATTTGAGTCCTTACCAAGGGGTTCATTTCGCCTAACATCAACATATGTGACCGTTTCTGCTTGTCTCAGACATAAATTAGTTATTGCAAATGAGTGAAACCATGGGACCTATATTTCTTTGGGTCTGGTTTACTTCACTTAATTTTTTCCAAGTCTTTCCATTTCCTAACAAATGGGGAAATGTCATTCTTTCTGATGGAGGCTTAGAATTTCATTGTGTATATATACCACATCTACTGAGGGGCATCTGGGTTGGTTTCATATCTTAGCTATGGTAAATAATGCTGCAATGAACATAGTTTGCTGGTAGTTTTAGTATGTTCTTGTTTGTGATCACTTGGGTAAATGTCAAAAGTGGGATTGCTGGGTCATCAAGGAGCTCTATGTAGAGTCTTTTGAGGAACCTCCATACTACTTTCCAAAGTGGTTGAACAAGTTTACAATCTCACCAACATCCCGTCCAGGATCTGTTATTATTAGAGTTCTTGATTATAGCCATTCTAACCAGAGTGATGTTGTATTTCAGTGTTGTTTAGATTTGCATTTCTTTTATGGCTAGGGAGGCTGAGCATTTCTTCATGTGTCTATTGGCGATCCTACTTTCCTCTTCGGAGAAGATTCTCTGTAAGTCTTTAGCCAACTTATTTATTGGGCAGTGGTTTCTTTGAGTATTTGTTGTTGTGGGATTTAATTTTTTGAGTTCCAGGTATATTTTAGATATGAGACCCTTGACCCTTTTATGGCTAGTGAAGATCTTCTCCTAATCCATGGGCTTTCTATTGATTTTGCCAGCTTTGTCCTTTGCCATGCAGAAGCTCTGCAATTTCATGCAATCCCATTTGTCCAACCTTTCTTTGATTTGTTGTATTTATGGGTATCTATTAAGAAAATTTAGTCCTGTTCCAAGGATATCTAGAGTATCTCCTATTTTGTCTTGTAATGTTTTTAGGGTGTTTGCTTTGACTCCGAGGTCTTTGATCCATTTGGAATTGATTCTGGTGCGGGGTGATATATAAGGATGTAGCTTTAGTTTTCTACAAGTGATTAACCAACTTTGCCAACACAATTTACTAAAGAGGCTGTCTTTCTTCCATTCAATTTTTTAGCTCCTTTTTCCAAGATTAGGTGGCTATAGTTCTGTGTGTTCATTTTCTGGGTGTTCAATTCTATTCCATTGATCTTGAGGTCTTTTTTTGTGCAGGTACCAAGCTGTTTTGATTACTATGGTTTTGTAGTACAGATTGAAATTTGGTATTGATATTCCTTCAGCACTGTTGTTTCTGTGGAGGATTGTTTTTGCTATTCGGGGTCTTTTATTGTTCCATATGAATTTTTGGATTGCTTCTTCTATTTCCTTGAAGAATGAGTTTGGAAGATTGATAGGTATCCCATTGAATTTGTAGATAGCCTTGGGAAGTATTACCATTTTCATGAGGTTGATCTTTCTAATCCAGTAATCCAGGAGCATGGGAGTTTTTTTTTTTTTTTTTTTTTTTTTTTTTTTTTACCACTTTCTAAGTTCTGATTTGATTTCCTTTTAAAGTTTTCATCATAAAGATCCTTCACTTCTTTGATTAAGTTAATTCCTAAGTATTTTATTTTTTGTGGGGTATTATGAATGGAGTTGCTTTCCTAATTTCAGCCACGCTTTTCTCATTGTTGGCATACAGAAAAGTCATTGATTTCTGAGAGTTAATTTTATACCCTGCTACTTTGCCAAAGTTTTGAATCATCATGAGTAATTTCTGAGTGGGTCCATGGGATTCTTTAAATACAAGATCATGTCATCTCAAAGAGGGAGAATTTTACTTCATCTTTCCCTATTTGGATCCCTTTTTTATTTGTATCTTTTCTTATTGCTGTAGATAGTCATTCTAATCCTAGATTTAAGAGAAGCAGATGGAGTGGACATCCTTGTCTCCTTCCTATGTTAAGAGAAAATGGCTTTAGTTTTTCACCATTAAGTATAATGCTGGCTGTAAGTTTGTCATATACAGCCATTATTGTATTGAGGAATGTTCCCTGGATTTATAGTTTTCCCAGAGCCTTCATTATAAAGGGGTGTTGGAGCTTGTCAAATGCTTTCACTGCATCTATTGAGATAACAATGTGGTTCTCACCCTTGCTCTTGTTGATGTGATGAGTTACATTAATTGATTTGCATATATTGAAACAGCTTTTCATCACTGAAATAAATACTGATTGATCGTTGTGTGTGAGTTTTGGATGAAATGTTGATGTCGATTGGCCAAAATTTTGTTGAGGTGTTTTACATCAATGTTCATCAAAGAAATGGGTTTATAGTTCTCTTTCTTTGATGAGTCCCTGCCTCGCTTTGGGATGAGGATTATGATGGCTTAATAGAAAGATTTCTGTAGCGAACTTTCTCTGTCAATTTCATTGAAGAGTTTTTGGTGTATTCGTGTGAGCTCTGGTTTGAAGGCCTTGTAATATTCCTTTTTAAATCCATCTGGTCCTGGGCTTTCCTTAGATGGGAGGTTTCTTATTGCTCTTTCTATTTCTATGCTTGGTATGGTCATGTTGCTTGATTTATCTCATCTTGGTTGAATTTCTGCAAGTCGATATTAGCTAGGAAAATGTCCATTTCTGCCAGATTCTCAAACTTATTAGCATAATGGTTTGAGAAGTATTCCCTTATAATGTTCTGAATCTTGGTTCTGTGGTGATGTTTCCATTCTCATCTTTGAGCTTATTTGGGTGTTTTGTCTTCTTTGGTAAGAATTGCTAAGGGTCTATCAATTTTGTTAAATTTTTTGAAGAACCAATTCTTTGCTTTGTTGATTCTTTATATAGTGTTTTTGGATTCTAATTCATTTAATTCTGATTTAATTTTAATTATTTCTTTCCATTTCTTGGATTGGGGTTTATCTTTGCTGCTCTTTTTTAAGGAGGTTCAGATGTCTTATTAAATTGTTGGTTTCAGATCTCTCTAATTTGTTGATGTAGGAAATCACAGCTATAAACTTGAATCTCTGTACTGCCTTTGCTGTGTCCCAGAGGAGCTGGTAATTTGTGTGTTTATTTTTGTTGATTATCATGAACATTTGTATTTCCTTTCTAATTTCTTCCATGACCCATTTGTGATTCAACAGTGTTGTTCAACCTCCATGTGTTACAGGATTTCATTTGTGGCTTTTGGTGTTGAGTTCTAATTTTATTCACTTGAATGCAGTTTCTCACCCTTTACTGTGGTCTTGTTCATTTTCTATGTGTAGGACATCTTTAAGTATCTTTTGTACAGCTGGTTTGGTAGAGATTTATTGTTTCAATTTTTCTTTGCAATGGACTCTTTTTATTTGACCTTCGGTTATGAAGGAGGGTTTAGCTGGGAACAGTATTCTTGACTGATACTTACTTATCTTTAGGGCATGGCATACATCATGCCAGGCTTTTGCTTTATTCATCTCTGCTGAGAAATCTGAGGTTATTCTAATTGTTTTCCTTTTAGAGGAGACTGATCTGTTCTCCTTGACAGCTTTAAGGATCCTTTCCTTGGTTTGAATTGATCCTGTGCAAATTACAATGTGAGAGTGGGATGTTCTGTTCTGGGCTGGTCTACATGGGGTTCTAAAAGCTTCTTGTATCTGAATAGGCCTATATTTTTGCATGTTTGGGAAGCTCTCTGCTAGGATTCTCTTAAATAAATTTCCTAGACCATAAACTTCTGTCTCTAGGTGCTCTTCTACACCCAGTATCCTCACATTCGCCTTCTAATGGTGTCTTCCTAGTGTTGAATAGATCATATTTCTAGGATTTGTCTTGGATAATTGTATGTTCTTTTTCTATAATATCCAGACTGTCTTCAATCCCCGAGATTCGATATTCTGCATGTTCTAACTTACTGTCAAGTCTATCTACTTTGTTTTTTATTTCTTTTCCTTCTAATTGGTTTACTTTGATGGCTTCAAATTCTTTGTTGGAGATTTGTTTTAGATATTGTTTCAACTTTACTTGCTTAATTTGGTGTTCAGTGTTTATTCTCAAATCACTTAGTTGATTGGTTATGGTTTCCTTGGACTCCCATTCCTTATGTTGGGCTCCATTCATCATTCCTTTTGTGGTCTCTCTGAATTGTTTCAGCTGTCTGTTTATGGATTCCATGAATACCTGTATTGATCTTCGTCTATACTCATCCCGCCCTCTCAATTCCTGTATTACACTTTGATAAGTTTCCTCACATTCACACAATTCCTGTAATTCTCTATGACTGTTTTTAGCCTTCTCATGTTATCCCTGTATTTCTCTTTAACCGTTCTCAACCGGCTTATGCAATTCTTGTTTTAATCTTTAAGTAGCTCCCTAATGCTCAGAAGATTCCTGTATTAATTTTTGTTTGCCTCCTCTCGCTCTCTATCATACTCACACTGAGTCCTTTGCAAGTTTTCAATTATTTCATTCACCATGTTTACCAGCAGTGTTTGTAGAGCTTTTGATAACTCTCCTCTGAATTATTCATTAACTGTTCTGTCACCTGATTATCATGAGTGGGAGTTCAGACACTTGGACTTGCCATTTTTCTTGTGTTCTTCCAGCATATTCTGCCAATTTGGTATGAAAGTAACACCAATTTTGTGCTAGAATACTATTTTAAGGTAAGCATCAACCAGAGTCCTGTAGTCGCACAATCAAAATGGCTTCAAATACAATATAGTTCAACAGATACAATCTATTCAACATCAAACAACCATGGATTAATGGGTTACAAACAGCAAAGAAGGATTTGGCAAACCAGAAATTATTAGCTTTAGGTAGAAATGTGGGGAAAAATAAGACTAGAGGGATGTGGATAAATTAAAGGAGAGTAAATTTAACCAAGTTCTAATCTCTGAGAGGGAAATGGATTGGGCAGAATTATAGGAGAGATATTTTAAAGAAAAAATGGGAAAACAAAAATTCAAGTTTAAGAAGTGAAACACAATTTATGTAAGTTTAAAGAAATGATATTAAGAGAACAAAAGAATAGGACAAGAAGAGGGGAGGAGAGAAAGGAGACATGAAAAATTAAAAAATAATTTTTTATATTGGTTACTAGAAAATTATGTAGGTATAAAGAGATAAGACTGCTCGTAAAGAATTTAAGCCTAAGAGGTTGTGAATTGAGTAATACATTTCTGTATTAATTATGTACAAAATGGGGGATAAGGTGTAATAATTGACAACAGGTATATATCTGGGGATGAGCAGAACAGCAATTAAGCCATGCAAAAAGAAAGAGAAAATATGAAAATATTAAAAAGGACCAAAAGGTCAAAAGATATTAAACACACATACACACATACACCAAAAAAATTATGAGAAAAATATTTACAGAAAACACTTTAAAAATTCAAATTTAAAAAAATCATAAAAGAGTTCTTTGGTTTTTTGAGTTTTTTTAGGGGGGTGGGGAATGGCAAGAACCTGTATCTCCCCTGTGTCCATAACCAGTCTCTTCATCGAGTCTCTGGTCTGTTTGTGGTGTTTGGTTTTCCTATAGCTTGATTGGTTTCTTAAGTCAGTTTTTTTGGGCAGAAAATGCTGTGTTAGGCAGGATTTTGTGATCCTCCTCCCAGGCTAGTTCAATGGGAGGGAGATCTGCTTTGAAAATCCCAAAAGAGGGAAATGGCAATTTCCTCTAGTTTGCAGAAGCTGTGATGAGGCTAGGTTCTGGGTAGATTTGAGGCCTTTCAGCAAACAGTAGCTTTTCCCTGAGAGGCTAGCTCCTGAGACACAGAGTCCAGCTTTGAGCCATTCTCAGGATTTATGTTTACTGAATTTCAATTGTTTGTCTAGGCTTCTGTAGGGAGGGACAGACTCTGGCTCTGTTTACATGGTGAAGAAAGTCACTTCTCTGAGGGCCGAGCTCTCGCTGCCTGGGCAGGGTGACTTTCCCCTGGGTGGAACTGAGCCTGGCAGGTCCCTTCTAGTTCCTGTGACTTGCAAAATGACTCTTTTGTTTTCTTCCAAGGCCTGAGTTGGAGTTACCTGCTCAGTGGGGCCTTTGTCAGTATCAAAGATGGAGATTTCCAGTGGTGGAAGGGGAGAGGGCTGGCATTCCCACCTATGCTCCCTGAGAAGGAGTGAGGATTTCAGGGTTCTACTCCTGTCAGTATCTTAGTTCCTGGGCACTCTCTGGTCTGCAATCTGTAGGATGAAGGTATCTGCTCCTTCTCAGTTCTTGCTGGTGTTGAGTAAAATCCCCTGTCCCCTGTGTCTGGCACCTTTGTCCTGGGATCTCTCTGTTGTAGAGATGATGGCTATGGCCGCCGCTGCTGCTGCTGAAGACACGGCAGATAGCAAGTGCTCAGATCTGTCTCCTTGATTCGATTTTTCCTTTCTGGACACACTCTCTGTACTGTGATGGCACATTTGGTGTGATTCTCTACCCTAGGACTGTTCACTGGAACACTAAAACTGCTATCTATGAGAAAGCTTGTTTAGCTTCCAGCTTCTCCTCCACCATCTTCTTCAGAATTTCCTTAACACTTTATTATGACATGATATTGTGACATCATATTGACATTGTGATATTACTCTACCATTCTGTTTTCACACACCTATTATGACATCACATGTTAGAAAACTCATGGGTTTTAGGACTTCTATCTCCTTCTTTGAATTCTTTCCCTCATTGTAAACTAGTAGCAATTGAAATCAGACATGTGATTGTAATATTACAAACTCATAATGACATCACTATTCCATGGGTGACCTCATGACCACAGTGATATCCCAGACCTATTGCATCATCACATTGCCATTGTGACATCATCATCACATTGTGACGTTTTAATCAGTTATGACCTCTTAGCATCTCTGAAACAGCATATGGCCTTTGTGACAAAAAAATTCAGTTGTTTACCCATGTATTCATTGTGGTCTAACAATTGAGATCAGTTATACCATTGTAATATTACAAACCCTTCGAAGCAGAATCACCAGTGTGACATCATTAACCAGTCCTCTCCTCATAACTTTGACATGATGCCCTTGTGATACATAAACCCTTTTTAATCTGATAATCTGTTTTTTTACTTATTTCAGGTATGACATGTGATATTAGAAATGCACTCTGATATCATGAAAATTATGTCATCACTTCGTCAGATATCATGCACATTGTAATCCATTGTGACATTACATACTTGTTCGGAGTTCATAACGTTTGGGCTAATGCATAACTTTGTAGATCTCACAATCCCTATCTGGATTCATATTCTCATTTGAAGTTAAGGAAAATTGAAGTCTAGCATGCCATTGTGACATCATCAATCCATTGTGACATCATAAACCTATTGTGACCTCACCACCATTATGGCATCACCAACTAATTATGACATCAAAATATTATTATGACTTGATATTGTGACATCATTGCCATTGTGATAATATTGTCCCGTTGGGTTTTGCAAACCTATTATGACCTCATAACATTTTACTAAATTCGTGGCCTTTGACACTATTAACTTGTAAACTCATATACTTACGTTGCATAAAACACAAGACAATCTAATAAGGCACATTGAGGATAACTTTATTTACGCTAGTAATGGGCCTGCATTTACCTTGTCCTGCGCTGTACAGTCATTGACAAGCCAGCCCCAAACACCACATCTCAGACCTCCAATGGGCAGCCCTGCACATAGTTAATTAGTGTGCAAACCACCAACACCCCAAATTATCATCTCGAAACTCCACACTTCAATAGGTAAAGCTTTTTCCTTTTCTCTTACTCCCTCCTTCTTTATAGACATGTCCTTCATTTCCCTTTTCCCTTCCATCACTTCCTTCTTCTCTTTAGGCCTCTCCACTATCCACAGGCCTATACTTCTCTGGCCTGGTGGCCAATTGGCATCCTTCTCCTCCTACACTACCTCAAATTCCTCTTCTCCCAAGTCTTTCCCCTCCTGCTATCTCACCACTTCCTTCCTTCAAGGTCTTCACTTGATTTTCTCCAATTCCATTGCGCTGACCATGCAGCCTATATATAGGTTGAACCCCTCCCAGACCCAGTGGGTCTCTTGCCTAACAGTTTTCAACCATCACTTCATGAACTGCACATTCCTCAATAACTTCTTCACAGCTCATTTGAGGATGACATCCTACCTCCTCCAGCAGCATGCCCTGTCCCCGTTTGTGGCATGACCCATGCACTCCTGTGGGCCAGGACATGGGGCCACATTGATTAGTGGGACATGCTGATTATTAGGGCTTTGCTGCTTTATACATCCCCTACTGGTTTTCATGTCAAATCAAATCCTTGATTCCTTCTTACCAAATCCTAAAAATTCCCATCTCTCCACCCAATGAACAGCCTTAAAATGTAAATTTAATTGTAAACAAGTAAATTATAGAAACCACACTATTTATTACTAATTAACACTTAGTAAGTCTTATCCTTAAGGGATCCTCTGAGTGTCTGCACAGTCCATCTTGTAGCCTTCTCTGTATATGGGTCCACTGCCTATTTCACTAGAGACTGATGGATCTAATGCTGTTTTTCGTGCTAATATAATAGGCAACAGTGAAGTTAGCACGACCAAGTAAGGTCCTTGCTACTTCGGTTCCAATTCAGGAGTATGATGCAGTTTTACACACACCAACTGTCCAGGCAAGGAAGAGTGGGTGGAGTTTCTTTCTTTTCTTTTTTCAACTCAATTTCTTAGTTTATTTCATTTACTTGAGGTCTAGCGTTTGAATTTAATGCTGAAGTGAGACTTGTTATAGAATACACTACATTACTCTCCCCAAAGAAATTTTCCTTCCAACTGGATTTAATTTCTTATTTTATATTTGAACTTTTTTATCGTCATCCTAATGTTTATTTATTTTAAACAGTTTTCATTATTATTATCTTTAACTAGTTTTACAAAGAAGTTCCCATCCTACAAAACAGTACATGAATACAAGGTGTCTGACAACATTGTCACTCATCCCTCATAACCCTTCGCTTCTCACACGTTTTGGAAAATTGAGATAGGTGATTACATATATTTCACATGTTTCACAGTATTGTGGAATTGTGATACTTAGTAAAGTCACAAACACTTTTTAATCTTGACAAGGCAAATTATTGTTATCATGGTCTAAAGTTTGTTAATTCTATGAGCTTTGACAATCCAAATTATTTTTCCCACCTCAGATGATGTTTACATTTTTTCCTTTTGCTTAGTGTAGGCTATTCCCTCTTTCCCTCTTTCCCACTCATTCCTCCCTTCCCATCACTGTGTTTGGGTTGGTTAGTTATTTTTCTTCTATGTCCAGTGCAGCTGATGGGCCACTTTGTTGTATGTTGTTCCATTTTCCACTTATTGTGTTCCTCCTCCTGGCTTCCCTCCATTGTGTCCATGTTTCTACCATCTACATGGTCAAGAACATGGAGTCATTAATGGCGATACAACAAAATGAGTGGCTGTCCTTTGTTTCTCGAGTCCTGTTTACTTTGTCATACCTTCTTGCATTTTGGCTTTAGCATCCACATATCAGGTAGACCCTTTGCCGTTTGTCTTGTTGTTCTTGGTTTACCTCACTCAAATAATTTGGTCTAGTTCCATTCATTTCCCTGCATATGCCATCATTTTGTCCTTTTTAAAGGCTGTATAGTATTCCATTGTATATAGGTACCACAATTTTTGGAAACACTTATCAGTAGTGGCTCATCTGGGTTGTTTCCAAATCTTGGCTATTGTGAACAGTGCTGCAATAATCAATGAGGTGTGTGTCTTTGCATACTGGTTCCTGTTGTTCATAGTAGATGCCTAGGAGTGGTATGACCACTTCATAGGAGAGGTCGATATTTAGCTTTCTGAGGTACCTCCAGACTGCTTTCCAATGTGGTTGTATTAATATACATTACCGCCAGCAATGAAGTAATGTTTCTCTTTCTTTGCATCCCTTCCAGCATTTGTCATTGGCTAAATTTAGGATATGGGTCATTCTGAATGGAGTAAGGTGGCATCTCAGATTTGTTTTTATTTGCATTTCTTTTACAACCAGGGATTATGAACATTTCCTCATGTGTTTCTTTGCTGTTTATTATCTCTTCTTCTGAGGAGTATCTGTTTAGCTCCCTTGACCATTTTAAGATTGGTTTGTTAGATTTATGAAGAGTTGATTTCTTAAGTTCATCATATATAATGGCTATTAGACCCTTGTCTAATATATTGCTGGCAAATATTTATTTTATTTTATTTTTATTGTAAAAAAACTGTACAGAGGGGTTACAATTACATGGGCAAGATAGTTGCTGGTAAATATTTTTCCCCAATTATTTGGCTTTCTTTCTAGTTTGGTTGATATTTTTTATCTGTGCAGAAACTATTTATTTCAAGGTAGTACCATCAAGTCATTCTCAAATTTGTAGTGACCCTGGAAATCTGTTCTGGAAGTTCCTGCCTATGCCTATAAGCTCAAGTGTCTCTCATACTCAGTCCTGAAGTAGTTTCAGAGTTTCAGGCTTGATGTTAAGATCTTTAATTCATTTTGAGTTGATGTTAGTGCATTGTGATAGGCTAGGATCCACTTTTAGTTTTCTGCATGTGGCCAGTTTTCCCAACACCAGTAGTCGAAGAGATTGTGCTTCTTCCACTGTATGATTTTGGCTCCTTTGTCAAATATCAACTGACTGTCCATATGTGGCTATATTTCTGGTTCCTCTTACCTGTCTCATTTATTTTTGGGTCTCTTTTTGTGCCAGTACCAAGCTGTATTTGTTAATATGGCTCTATTGTATAGCTTGAAGTCCTGTATCATGATCTCTCCTGCATTCTTTCTTTTGCCTAAAATTGTTTTGGCTTTGCTAGGTCTTTTGTTGTTCCATATGAATTTTTGGACTATTTTCTCTATTTCAGAAAAGTAGGTCACTGGAATTTTCCTGGAAATAGCATTGAATGTGTTTATTAATTTTGGCAGTATGGCCATTTTCACCATATTAATTCTGCCTATCCAGGAATACGGGAAATCTTTCGATTCCTGGTATCCTCTATTGTCAAGGTCTAGTGTGTTGGGATCCCTGGGTAAGGGTCAGGAGATTACCAGGACACAGGGGAAGCAGAGTGAAAACAGCAATTGCCACTGCATGCTGTGCTTTATTGTTACTGGGTATTTAAAGACAAGCAAGCATGATCTTTGCCAAGATTTGGTCAGAAAACTTTCACACAAAAATTTCAACAGATATATTTTTACTTGACATATGAGACAATGTCTTGGTATATTATTATCTAAACGATTTTAGAGCAAGCTCAAACCACTTCTCCAATCTCAGGAAAATGCTTGACCAGCTGTTTATCTATGCTTAAGCAAGCAGAAAAGCTACTTCCTCAGCTTCCAGGAGTCTGTGACATGTGTTTTGAGATAGGGAGAGAGAAAATTTTCCCTCTCTAGCCTGGTGTGCCAAGAGCTTTCCTAATCCCAAACACAGTCCTTAGATGATCCTGAGGCTGGGGCCTGTATCATTCTGCCCCCTCAACATAGACCCTGAGTCTTCACAATTCCTTCTTTTTTATTTGTTTTAAAAGTAAAGCTTTCCACAGGGTTATCATAGAAACTTGCACTGGGTTCATAAAAATCAAATATAACAGCACAAGTGCAAACAGAATAATCACAATCATAATTCCCATACTACTAGCAGTATGTGACTTGGTTTGTAGCATTCCTTTCAGATCCAATCCTTCCAACTGTTTAATAAATGTATCAGCAATATTAGAAGCATCATCATTGGCAAATTATTTTCCAAAAATATCATGTACATTAAATTGTAACTGAGCAATCAATTGAGCAGCAGTAGAATTTCCAGATAAATACTGCTGTAGTCCATTTCAATCATGTATAGATTTATTATATTTTACATTAGTAATGCAAAAGGTAGTAGAATTCCAATCACATTTTAACAATAACTATTTTTCCAAAACCAATAACTTTTTCCTAACCATCCCACTGTCTGTTTAAGAATATTAATCTGTGTTTGTAATTGAGCATCAATTTTTGCCTGTAAGACCCACAATTTATGTGAATCCCGGTGCCATTCTTTCACAAAGTGTTTAGTTTGTAAAGAAGTGTGTAGGTCAATTCCAGACACCACAGCAACAGTGGTAATAGCAATTTGGCTTAAAATCACAGCTATAATGGCACCAATCATATGCTTTGTACGTTTTAGTAGTTTGGTAAAAAATTCATTAACAACTATCCAAAGGATTTTGGGACCATTCTCTTCCTAATTTAACAGGTAGCCAAATATGAGTTCTTTGTGGAGAATCATAATACTACCACTGTCATTAAAATTAAGAGAGGAATTAATGCAAGAATATAGGCGACAATTAAAACAAAAAATAGTAGGATAACATGTAAAATTTCCCACTAAAAATACATAAGGCAGAGGTACACAAGCAGTTACATTTTAAGATTTGTACAAAGTAAAATTATAAGTGGATGCAGAGTTCGCCATCCCCGAAAACAATCCATTTGGTAGCATCACGGGTTTCAGCGCAGCTGCGACCTTCCAAAGATGAGTTTGATCAGCAGTGGATAGACATGAAAGCCCATCGAGCAACTATAATGTCCCCATCTCCCCAGGCCATCAATTGAGCTCCAGTAAGCGATCCATTAATGGCATCCGGCATCCTAGTAACGTTTGATAAATCACATCTGGTAATATTCCATTCTGAACATGTGTTAATAAATTGTCCAAAAGTTGCCCAATTAATACAATTATTGAACATTTTTCCAAATGTTCCTCTACACTCTTGCCACACAAAAGGCTAATATTTTAAATCAATATAAGTAAAATCAGGGCACATTGGTAAGGATAACTCGCTTTCCCAGCTACTATTAATGGACTAAGTAGTTAATCGCTGCAGCTGTGTTTTAGAATTGGAAGTGTGTTTCCCAGGTAAAACTCAATGTTGCCAATTCATAAGTAAACTTGGAGGAGGCTCCAGAAAAACAGGCAAGGAATGAGTATAGTAAGTAAAATTTAAAAACTATCATTATCCTTATTGTACAGTGTCAAATTATTCCAAGGAGGAGATAAAACAGCAGGAACAGTATAGACGGTTATATCCATGTCTCCCCAAACAACAGGTTCCAATAAAGGAGGGTTAGGAATAAAGGCCCAATAACTTACATTAGCATTATCATGGACAGAATTTACAGTAAGCAGGGCACACATGGCCAGAACAAGTTCTCAGCTGTGACAGGTTTACCAGTGTGTTGTAACATCTTTTGTCCTTCTCCAGTCAACTTTTAAACCTGCCCCCAGGTGGGCAGTGGCGATTTATTCTTCCTCAACTGGTGGCCGATTCCTTGCAGGATATGGGGCTGTCCTCACTGGGCTGCGTCTGTCTCCATCATGCAGGAAGCCAGTATTGTTTGCCATCCCGTGAAGACACAAAACTCTATCATCGCCCGTTATGTAATAATTTTCCTAGTTGCCATTCTGCTTTCAATGTAATCTTAATCCATGTGGGAGCATTTAAATAATGTTTTTTTGATATTTGTTCAAAATGGCACTCAGCTCTAGTTAAAATATCTCCTTGTGGTAAGTTTAAAAGTTAAGAACAAAAAGAGCTTGATGTAAAATTATTTTAGGTTTTTGCATGGAAAACCACAAGTTATTCATACCTTCATCCAACCTTTTCCTCCTTTTTAATTTTTTAATTTGTTGTTTTAGTGTGCCATGAACTCGTTTAATAATAGTTTGTCCTTGGGGGTTATACTCTATTCCTGTAATATGTACCACATCATAAAGTTCTCAAAATCTTTTAAATTTGATATTTTTAGGCTGGTCCATTATCAGTCTTTATTTTGGCAAGCAATCCCATAATGTCAAAAGCTTCCAAGAAGTATTCTATTACATGGTTAACAGTTTCTCCAATAAGGGCAGAAGCCCAAACAAATTTGGAATAAGTATCTATTGTAACATGTACAAACAAAAAACGGTCAAAGGCTTGTACATGGGTTATATCCATTTGTCAGAGCTTGTTAGGTGGTAATCCTCGAGTATTTACTCTAGCAGGTACAACTCTCAAATGCATTGGTCTGCAGATAGGACACCTTTTAATAATTTGTTTAGCTTGAGAATAAGGTATTTTATGATGCATATGTGAATGGCCAGCATTTGTATGTAAATGAGCATGATCCTGTTCAGCAGAAGCAAAACTAACTAATTTATCAACCTGATTATTGCCATACACAAGGTACCCAGGTAACGAAGAATGACCCTTAATGTGAGTTACAAACACTTTGGCTTTACATTGTTTCAGTAATGCTTGTAATTGTTTAAATAACTGATTTATCTGGGGTTTAGATGAATATGTAATAGCAGTGACTATATTAGTCACATCTACTACAGCATAGGTAGAATCAGTAACAATATTAATATGTCCCACAAAATCTTGCAACACCTTAATAATAGCAAAAGTTCATTTTGTTGAACTGATGCTAAAGTAGTCGTTTGTACCCAATATTTATTTGTTGCACAATAAGCACTTTTTATTTTGGAGCCATCTGTAAAACCGGTAAGAGCAGTGGGAATAGGGGCCTTGGTAATTATATCATTAATGACAAATTGTTGTTTATGCAAGCAATCCCACAATCTACCTTTGGGAAAATGATAGGAAAATTGCCCACTAAACTTTACTAATGCTATTTGTAGCATTTCAGACATGTTTAACAAATATTTTACTTGGTCTTTTGGCAAAGGAAAAATAATTTTAAATAAATCATACCCCGATAGGGTAAATACCCGTTGCCTGGCCTGTTGAATAATAATTGTCAACTGTTGTTCATAAGGCATAATATTCTTTGTAAATCTATGCCGTGTATAAATCCATTCTAATCGTAGCTCATTTTGTCCTATAATTCCTGTTGGGTATTTCCATGTATCCAAAATATATAAATTTATGGGTTGATTCAGTGTTACTCGATGTAAAAACATTTCTTTTTTATTTTTTGCTCTACAAATTGCAATTTATTTTTAGCCTCCTTAGTTAAAGTTTTTTGCTATGTAAATCAGGCTCCCCTTGTAACAATTAAAACAAACTATGTAATTGATAATTAAGAATTTCTAAGGCTGGTCGCATCCAATTAATATCTCCTAATAGCTTTTGAATATCATTTAACGTATGTAATTGATCATGTCATAAAGATATTTTTGAGGTGTCACATTTTGTCTGGAAATAACATATCCTAAATATTTAACCACTGTATCTTTTTGTATTTTTTAGGTGCTATTTTATTTGTGATAAAAATTTAACACAGGGTTTATTAGTTTTTTTAATTACTTTAGGCCAAGAGCCATAATGCTCTTCTACTGCCCGAATCCTTTCCCATGCTATGTCTTGTAACTGCTCATGGATCTCTTTCGGAGAGTTCACTTGCATACAAGCATCCACACTTGTTCTGTTACACTCAACATGGGAAAGGTTATGACCTGTAGGCGTGGATTACTGCTCTGCGCATTTTGTCTAGACCTTTCTGTACATAACTAAGTAAACCACATTTGCCATTGTAGGTATTTAGGTTTCTTAAGCAAGGCTCTACAAAGCATCTTCCAATCCTCGGGAGCAAAATTATTGTAATGTCGAGCAAGCCCATTAAGCAATTTCTTAACATAATGATACTGAGGTCTATACAAATCACTGCCTTTTTAAGTTCACCAATATCATAAACAGCAACACCTTCATATCTGGCTGGTTGAGCTATACCATTCATAGGGGGTGGTTGAATAAGAAAAAATAGGCATTTCATCATCAAACTCACTGTCTGTGTCCTCTGTTTTGTGAGGGAGTGACGCTGTAAAAATTGTATCAGCCAGTGGAGGAGCCGAAGGCTGCTTTACTTTCACTTTATCAGGTTCTTCTTTCACTCTGCTAACTTCCAACTCCATATGTTGTAATTTTGATAAAATCAATTCCATTTGCCCAGACATTTTATTTGCACTTTCAGTTTGTTCCTATTCAGCCCATTTTTACCTCTAGTTTTTTCTCTGTTAATTGCAATGCATCCTTATCTATTGAGTCCTTAACCTCAGAGTCCAATTGTAAATCTACAATAGAAGGGGTGGCCTCTTTCTTTAAGTCTGCTATTAATGTTTCCTCAATCAAAGCTTTAAAAAGTGTATGAAAAATAGCCCAAATGGACCAAAATCTAATCTCTTCCCCTTCTTGAACAGCTCTTTCTACATTATTCTTCACTCTTTCCAATTATCAACATGTAATGTTCCTTTATCGGGGAACCAAGGATTCCATTCCCTAAGTACATTAATTTACATTTCTATGTCAAAAGAAGAAATATTTAAGCCATAGGCCGCAAGTAAATGTTTAAGCATATGTAAGTACAGAGTAGATTTAACTTGTCCCATCACCCTGCAATTAAAAGTACTTACCTGAATATCCCTTCCTGAATTCAACAATGCATGGTCCCTGTTTGGGCGCCAATTGTCAACGTCTAGTTCACTGGGGTCCCTTGGTAAGGGTCAGGAAATCACCAGGACACAGGGGATGCAGAGTGAAAACAGCAATTGCCACTGCATGCTGTGCTTTATTGTTAGTAGGTATTTAAAGACAAGCAAGCATGATCTTTGCCAAGATTTGGTCAGAAGACATTCACACAAAAATTTCAACAGATACATTTTTACTTGACCTATGAGAAAATGTCTTGGTATATTATTACCTAAACTATTTTAGAGCAAGCTCAAACCACTTCACCAATCTCAGGAAAATGTTTGACCAGCTGTTCATCTATGCTTAAGAAAGCAGAAGAGCTACTTCCTCCGCTCCCAGGAGTCTGTGACATGTGTTTTGAGATAGGGAGAGAGAACATTTTCCCTCTCTAGCCCGGCATGCCAAGAGCTTTCCTAATCCCAAACACAGTCCTCAGATAATCCTGAGACTGGAGCCTGTATCATTCTGCCCCCTCAACATAGACACTGAGTCTTCAAACTCTATGATTCATTTTTTTAAGGCTTTTACACTTTCCATGAAATAGACCCTTTACATCTTTGGTGAGTTTAATTCCTAGATACTTTTTTATTGTGAATAGGTTTGTTTCCTTGATTTCCATTTCTGCTTGTATATTGTTGGTGTGCAGAAAGACGACTGATTTTTGTGGGTTAATTTTGTATCCTGCTACTTTGCCAAATTGGTTTATAAGCTCTAAGAGTTTGGGGCTGAGCTTTAGGGATCATTAATTTATAAAATAATGCCATCTGAAAAAAAATAGATAGTTTGTCTTCTTCCTCTCCTGTGTGGATCCCTTTAATGTCTTCTTCTTGCCTTATTGCTCTGGCTAAGAATTCCAGAATTACATTGAAGAAGAGTGGAGATATTGGGCATCCTTGCCTTTTTCCTGTTTTTAGAGGAATTGGTTGTAGTTTTTCCTCATTATAATATTGGCCTTTCATCTGCCGTGTAAGGCTTTTATGGTCTTTTCAAATGTTCCATATATTACTATTTTTTTCCAGAACTTTTAGCATGAATCAGTGCTGAATTTCATCAAAAACCTTTTCTGCATCAATGTTGATATTCATGTGGTTCTTGACCTTGGATCTGTTGATGTAATGGATTACATTTATTGACTTACATATGTTAAACCATCCCTGCATCTCTGGGATGGAGCCTACTTGGTTATAATGTATGATTTTTTTTGTGAGGTTTCTGGATTCTCTTGTCTGCAATTTTATTGAGGAGCTTTGCATCTGTCTTAATAAAAGAGATTGGTGTATAGTTCTTTTTTTGTTGAGTCTTTGCCTGGTTTGGGTATGAAGGTGATATTGGTTTCATAGAATGAGTTTGGGATTACTCCCTCTGTTTCTATTTCTCTGAAGAGCTTGAGGAGTATGGGAATTAGTTCCTCTTTAAAGGCCATATAGAATTCTGTAGTGAATCCATCAGGTCCTGGGCTTTTACAGTTGGAAGACTTCTGATTACTTCTATTATCTCTTTGTAGGTTATTGACATGTTTAATTGATTTATTTCTTCTTGTTCTGTTTGGGCAATTTCTTTTCAGGCAGGAAAAGAATTTATTTACCGAACTGCTGCCCCCACAATGCATGGTTAAAAGCATGGCTGAAAAGGTAGGGGTGACCCACCTTTGGACCAGGACTTATCTAGGCCACGGACAGGAGAAGGTGTGGCCAGGTGGGGGAAATGTGTGGCCACACTGGATCCAGATGTGACCTCAGGGTCTGGTACCCTCTTAAGATCAGATGGGAGGCATGTGACCACAGGTGGCCCAGGATGTGACTTAGCAAGAGGGGAAAGTGACTGCTTCCAGGTCTGCCAGTTACCTATGTAACAGATACTGGGCTGAAACTTAGCCACGAGGGAGGAAGGTGTCCCTGTTCCGACCTTATATTCCAGCCTTTTGATAATTATGAAAAAAGGGTGAAGATTCTCTCTGGCTACTTCCTGTTTTCACGGGTGTCAACAGTAAGGGTAAAAGGCTGAGATATGGTCCCCTCTAGGAGAAGGCAACAGGAAAAAGCTGTCACTTGGACAGTGAGTGCTTAGATGAAGTCGAGAGGAAGCAAGTCTCTTGGATGAAGTCTGGAGAAGACTCAGGCATTGAGGGACTGAAAAAATACTATAGAGCAAATAAATAACAAGAGGAAGGACTTGGGGCTGAAAATGTTGGTACAAATGTCGCTAGCTATTTCTGACATCTGGTGACTAGGTAGAGGATAAGTCAAGTAACAAAGACAAGAATATAAATTCCTTTCCAGTTGAAAGTTAGACAGGTATTGACATTAGATGGGCAGTCTTCTTTCTTCTATTGATCTCCCGGCTCTGGTTAATTTTCAAAGGGCAGGCACAAAATGAATGATGTGATAATATCTCCTCTTACTCCTTTCCATTTTTCCTTGTTCCCCAGACTGGCTGAATCTAGGTGCTTGTTACTGGGATGGTTTGTCCAAGTTGGTGTTCAAGGAGGTTTGAACTCAAGACCTGGCACTGTCCCTGAGCACTTCTGCTCAAGGCTAGCTCCTACCACATTGAGTTATAGTACCACTTGCAGTGTTTGCTGGTTAGAGATAAGAGGTTTGAGCAAATGCTTCCTGCCTGGCTGATTGTAGGTTATTTGGGAAATGGAGTCTGAGGGATTTTTCAGCCCGGCCTGGCTTTAAACTGCAATCTTTGCCACAAAAACCCTTTGTTATTTCCAACTAAAGTAATAAGGATATCAAATAGAATAAGTAGAGCTTACCTGGTCCTTATCAAGAATTGACCAAATATTCTGCAATGAAAAAACTCATTAGATGAGAGAATCTTAGGACACATATGCCCAATATTTTAGAATCATGTTGTCAGTACTAGAACACAACACAAAACAAAAAAGGCAAAATGCTAAACCTAAATTTATTGACAGAATTTTTTATACATCTTTGCTAACAAAGCACATCAGATGGTTGGGCCTCAGTTACCAGAGTCTGTGAAAAGAGCAACTTGATAGCAAGGCACATTAGAATAGGTGGTTGGAGGAGTAGTAAGCTTGGTGGAGCGGTAAGTGTTGGATGGGGCCAAACCCTTAATCCACCATGTGGCCAAGATGGTGAACTCAAGATGGCGAATTTCGGAAAAAAAGCAAAGAAAGCCTAAACAAAAAATCAAGCTTAGTTTGGCAAGCCTTTGAGAGGGAGCCCAGAGGGGGTCCCTGGAACCCAGCCCATATTCCATTCTTCAGGACACAATCCAAAAAGTTGTAGAAAAGAAAGACAGTGATATAGAAGTTGGACATGAATAGCAGAGAGCATAGAGAACCTGAAAGTAAACAGACTTCTGACCATGTACCATTGCAGAGGCAATAATTGTCTAAATCTGAGAATAGCATGGTTTCATGGCTCGGGCATGACTCACAGCACCCAGTAAATGTGTAGGAGACTCAGTCTGGTGAATGAAGAAGAGCTGACCAGGCAGAAGCAGCATCTCGACTTTCCACAGAGACCTCTAAAGAGAAATGGCCAAGCCCCACAAACCTAGCATCCTCAGCTTCATAGGTGACCAGCCTTTCGTCTAAAGACCATACGAGCTATCTGTCATGGTGCCACATCTGCAGAGAGATTGACCAACAGAGAGCCATAGAGAGTAGTTTCACTCACCAGACTGGACATGTAATGCGGATGTGCATGTGAAGGCCAACAATGGTATTGGTTAAAAGTCTCAAGGCAGTTTGGTTCACAGAAAAGTGGTGGTTAGGAAATTCTAACATTTCTGACTCAAAAACCACATCCGAATCATGACACCATATGTAAGGTATATGAAATAGGTAGGTTTCATTAGGAAGCCAATGAAGAGAACACCACATGCTATTCAGGCAGGAAAAGATGTTTGTTTACCGAACTGCTGCCCCCACAATACATGGTAGAGAAGCATGGCTGAAAAGGAAAGGGCGGAATAGAAATTTGAATTTCTGTAGAAATTTATCCCTCTCTGCTAGGTTTTCCTTCCTTTGTGATTAGAGTCTGGAATTACTTCTTTACGATTGTTTGGATATCTTGGATGTCTGTTGTAATTTTCCTGGGATATCTCTGGTATTATTGATTTGGGTCTCCTCTCTTATTTTGTTAGTTACTTTTGCCAGTGGTCCCTCAGTTTTATTGACTTTAAAAAAAACTTTTCATTTTATTAATTTTATTTATAATTTTCTTAGTCTCTACCTCATTAATTTCAGCTCTTATTTCAGTTATCTCTTTCTGTCTAGCAAATTTAGGTTCAAATTTTTATTGTTTCTCTAGCAGTTTTAGTTGCATCATAAGATTGTTTACTTGATCTTTGTTTTCTTTTTTTCTTTTTTCTTTTTTTGGAGGGTGGGGTCTGGTCATGGGGCCTGAACTCTGGGCCTGGGCGCTGTCCCTCAGCTCTTCAGCTCAAGGCTACCACTCTACCACTTGAACCACAGTGCTACTTCTGGCTTTTTTTCTTTTTGCTTATGTGGTGCTGAGGAATTGAACACAGGGCCTCATGCATGCAAGGCAAGTATTCTACCAGAGCCACTTTCCCAATCCGGTCTTTGTTTTCTTGATGTGTCCACTGAGAGCAATAAATTTGCTCCTCAGGACTGCTTTTGCTGTGTCCCATAGATTTCGTTGTGATGTTTCTTCATTTTCATTGAGTTCTGTTTAATTTCCATGTGTTTAAGTTTTTTCTATTTCATGCCGTATTATTGAGAACTAGTTTGATTTCAGAAAAAAATAGGGGGTTGGCAAGAATAAGACCTTGCTGGTGTGAATGCCTGTAATTCTAACTATTCAGGCAGCTCAGATATGTGTATTCAGGTTCAAAGCCAGTCCAGGCAGGAAAGTTCACAAGACTTTTCTGGGGTTGTTCAGCACCACACCCTGCCTCTAGTCTGGGGTTGTTCACCCCCTTTGCCACCATTGGCCTGGCTGGGCTGCTTATGAAAACCAGTATGGAGGAGCGCTGCACCCCACTATGGGTCCGGAGATGTTCGCTGCTGCTGTTGATGCCGCTGCTGCTGCCACAGCTTTTGCCACTGCCTCAGCTGCTGCCACTGCCCCAGGATCAGCTGGGCCACTTATGCAAGCCAGGCACCCCACCACCAGTCAGGTGTTAACCACTGCTGCTGCCTCAGGTTAGGCTGGGCTCCTTATGTGGACCAGTATGGAGAGGCACAAACCGTCACGGATGTGGAGTTGTTCACTGCAGCTGTCCCCACCCCATTCACTGCTGCTGCCCCGGGCTGGTCTGGGCTCTTCCTGTGGGCTAGTGTCAAGAGGCATTGTGCCTGGAGTCTGGGTTGTTTGCCACCACTGCCAGCTGCCATTGCTTCTCCAGGTTAGGCTAGGCTGTTTAAACCACCAGGACATAGGTGCCACGCTGCCAGTCTTGGGTCATTCGCCACTGCTGACAGCTGCTGCTGCTCCTGATTGGAATGGGCTGCTTGTACCAGTCAGGAAGAGCTATGTCAGGGATGGTGAGGCGAGTTTTCGTGCTGGCTCTGCCTTCTGAGATTTCTGCTTGTATTCTCTAGGTTGGCACCACCTCTTGGCAGTCTTCTGAGAGCCTTGGGATGCTTGTGAGGTCCACAGACAGTCCAGTGCCTGGCCACTTATGGAGCCTGGCATGAAACCCCACCAATTAAGCTGCTTAGAGTGGAGCCCCATCACCAACTACGGGTGGGGGAAGGGTCTTCCCACTTTACTGTCTGTGTAGGGTTTTCCCTTTTCTTTTTTCACTTCCTGTATCTCTCTGAGTAATTGCCTTTTTTGTGGGTCATTTGGAGAAACAGAGCATTGAAATCCAAACTCTTTATTTGGTTGGAGAGAGCTGAGGTGTTTCCCTGCTGTTCCATCACCATCTTGGCCCCTCCCTTTCAGGTGGAGTTTTTCTTAGGTGGCCAGTGGGCCTTGATTACCAAAGGATAGGTACATAAAAGAATATGTTTTAATGCCTGCAGTCTGTAGTTAGACATTTCTGTTAATATAACCTTCCCAAGTTTAGGAACCAAAGGGGGTGGTCTACACTAAAGTATTTCAAAGGGATTAAATCCTTTAACATAGAAGCTACATCTTGCTCAAAGGAGAGCAAAGTGGAGGAGGCTTACATAGCCATGGCCAGTATCTGTATTTAATTTAGTTAGTTTCCTTTAAGGTCATATTCATTCTTTCTAGTGTCTTGGACTCTAAGGTCTATAAATGGATTGTAACTTCCAATTTATTCCTAGGATGTTAGTTAATAATTAAGAACTTGGACCATGAATGCAGGACCATCTCTGGACCCCAAAGCTAAGGGTAAGCCAAATCAAGGAATTATTACACACCTCAGCTCAGCCTGAAAAATTGTCCACTATTACTAACAGATACCAATAGCTGTACTTTCCAGGCTTTACATCTGTGCAGTCCACTTTCCCAAATTCATGATCTGAGGTTCCTCATATATGAATTCTTTCCATAGGTTCCAGCTTTTCAGCATTTACCTGATGGAAATTACCTACACACATTACAAAGAATTGTCAGGCTGAGGGCCCACTGGTTTTCAGAAGTTTTAGGCAGTGGCCTAAAACTTGGGTGCAAATATCTATATGTAAACTGACAGAAAGATTGAACCTGTATGTTATTTTCACAAGTTCAGTATCAACATTTGCACACTTATTAATACTGTGTTTGCTTCTTTTAATCTTAACGACTAGTAGTTTTAGAGAACCAACTGGTTTTGGAGTGGTCTCCCAAGCTACGTGATCAGCTCAGATGTTTCCCTGTATCTTAGTGTCTCTAGTTTCTTTACTTCCTGTATTGTACTCTGAACCTTGGAGTCTTCTTCCATTTTATTCTCCTCCTTTTCTCTCAAACTTGCTTTCGTGATCCCACTCTAGTTCTCAATGTGCTCCTTAACCTGCAAGTGTTTTGGCAGGGTCACAGGAGAGTTCCTTTGACTATCCAACTGCTGCTCCTTCTCACAACACCTTTGCTTGCTCTTCAGCTCCTCCCTTAAGTTCACAAAGGTGCTATTGAGAGGTAATTTTTCCCACCTCCACCTGTTCCATTGGGACATGAAGTTTCTGCATTACATTTATGGTGAAGATCTCAGCAGTCTTTTTGGCTTTTTTTTCTAGTAGTCTCTCTTTCTAGTTTTCCACTTTAGTGTATTTTTGTGACAGATCTTCCAACTGTTTGTTTAGCTCTTCTGTTTTTGTTCCTAATGTTCTTTTCCTTTCCCCGGCACTCTCTGTCAGAGCATGTGGTCCTTTAACTCTTTCTGAATAGTACCAATCTCTTTCTTGAGCCTGATATTTTCCAGTTCACTTTTCCTGGCCTCCTCTTCTATGACACAGCACTTCCCCGTCTTCTCTGCTAATTACTCTTTCCTTCTTTCTCTGTTGCTTTGAATTTCTGGTGACACTCTTCAAAGCTTATAATCAACATGTACTTCAGCCTAATACATTTTTATATCAGGTCCAGCTCCTTTGTCATGGCGATGATTTCTTAATGCAGCATTAGGATCTCTTCTTGGCCTCAATTGTGGTTAGCAAGGATGGCAGCATTGCTGTCCTGTGCTTGTTTGCCTCTGACCTGTGGTCCCCTAATTTGCCTCATGCTCACCCAGGCTAATGTACTTGAATTTCATTTGATTTTGAGTGTTTTCGAGGTTCCTTTTGAGGATTTTTTTCTCATTTTTGACTCACACATGTTCCTAATTTATATCTTCAAATCTTTTCTTCACGTCAAATAATTTTCTCTGTTTTCTCCAATGTGCTCTTCTATGTGCTTTTAATCTCTTGGTGGGTTTTGACTGGTACATATTGGAGACTCAGTCTTTTATTAGACTATGTTTTGAGATAGAAGGGTGGAATTTTTTCTTTGCCACATTTCTTAAGTTCAGAGGGCTGCTTTTTAAATTGAACATAGTTGGAATTCAGAGCCCCAAGCTCCTTTGTATGTTTCTCCAGAGATATGAACACATTTTCCAGGTGGTTAATGTGATTAATTAACCTGTCCTTTTCTATCTTTCTCCTCCTTGGGCATTCCTTTTCCCAATGTCTATTTTGTTTGCAATAAGCACACTGATGTAGTCCTAGAGGTTCCCTATTGCCATTTGCAAATGAATTGTACTGTCTTTGCCAAGGGTTTCTTGATCCCTATTCTGGTGCTCCTACCAAAACTCAAACCCTCTTCTTAGACTCTTTTTCCCGGGTATCTCTGTTAACAAACACCCTCTGTGTGACTAATTCCAAATTAGAATAAACTTTTCCCTCAAAACCTTCTAACTTTTGAAGCTTTCTTCTAATATTTGGGGCTGTCTGGGTAACAAATGCCATATTTAGGAGGACTCTTTCCTTCTCCAGGGCTTCAAGATCTATAGGCCTATATATCCTATAGGCTTCTGGGAGAAGTTTCATAAAAGCATTAGGGTACTCACTGGGGAACTGTAAAATCTCACCCACCTTAGATTGATGATTTGGCTTTTTAGCCACTGCGGTATCCCTGCTAACAGAACCTGGCAATAATAGGTAAGCAGCTCCATACCTCAATTGTTGTTAGTCTCAGCTTGGGTAAGTATGCGCAAAGACTTGCTGGTTCAATAGTGGGGCTACTCTCTGGTCGAAGGACCACCTTCAAATCACCAAGCAGGATTCATTCCCTTTTCTACCAGGTGAAAAGTGCCTGTAAAATTTGCTGACACTCATCCCAGATGTGCTTGTGTTTGAAAATTACTGTCTCTAATGAAGTAATGAGCCTCTTTTTGCTGAAAAGGATGGATTTTGCTGTTTCCAGTTATACAGGTCACTAGTTGTAAAGGGAACATATATTAGAAATGGGGCTTGCCCACCATCTCCTCCATGTTCCTATCTCAAAGGTAATAAGGGTAACATACCACATTGTAGCACCTCAGACTGGTACAAGTAACCACTTTTGGTATGGGAGGACTTAACATTAGAGGTGCTGATGGTAAAGAAAAGGAGAGAGAGAACATCAGTGCATCTTCCTCTGAGGAATTCTGTAAACCTGGAGGAGAATATGTTTTGGATATGACACCTTTAGGCCTTGTTCTCCCATCCTGAGAAAAGGAGTAAACAGAGGTGCATACAGGACACAGAACTATCAGCATACACACACAGACCAATAGCCACAGACAACCCACATGTCCCATACCTCTCAATGTTGACCTCTACAGGAGGTCCCAGATGACAGAGAGAATGTCCCAGATTGTCTCTTGAGGAGGCCACAGATGATCTTTGGAGGATGTCACATATGTCATTCCTAGGAGGCCCTAAAAGACCTCTCATGGAGGTTTCAAATGGCTTCCCAAGGAAGTGTTAGATGACCTCCAAGGGATGTCCCAGATGTCCTCTCAATGTGGCTGAGATTACCTCTCGAGTAGCTCCCAGATGGCCACTCACAAAGGCCACATATGAACTTCAGAGGAGGTTCCAGATAACCTTCTTGAGAAAGCCACAGATTACATCCAGAGAAGGTCCTATATGGCTTCTCAAGGAAGTCCTAGATGATGTCCGAAGATAGTCATACATTTCTCATCAAGGTAACCCGAGATGACCACCCAAAGAAGCTCCAGATGACCTCAGGTGGTGGTCCTAGATTGCCTCATAACGAACCCCCAATGACTACTTTTGAAGAGGTCTCAGGTGGCCTCCTGAAGAAGCCCCAGATGACCTCTGGAGAAAGTCCAAGATGGCCCCTGGAGAAGGCCCCAGATGAACTCCAGAGTAGGTCTCAGATGGCTTCTTAAGGAAATCGCAGATGTACTCTTGATGAGGTTCCAGATGGCTTCCTTTGGAAACCCTACACGGCCTCTCAAAGAGTTCCCTCTAGAGGGGGTCCTCAAAACAGGCTGGCAAGCTTGCCCAGACTTGTCCTTAGTGGTACCTAAATGACTTTTGTCCATGTTGGTTCTTTGCAGACAAACACTCGAGGTAGACTCTCAACCCTGAGTGCTGACACTCTCTCCTATGGGGATTTTTCTCTGGGTCCAAGGCCTGATGCAATCCAAATGGATTATGTCAATGGGGTCTCTAAAAATTAGGACCTCTATAGTTGAAGAGAATCCATTGAGACACAGTTAATATAATAAATGTTCTCCAAACCATCAACCCCCAAAATTATGATATCGAAAGCTCCAAACATCAAAGGCCAAGCCTTTTTCTCCCCTTCCTTTGTCTCTCCTTCAGAGTCCTATACTTCTTTTGAGGTCTTTCCCTTTTTCTCTTCTACCAGTTCTTTCTTCTCTTCAGGCCTCTCCACTCTCCACAGGCCTGAACTCCTTTGCCTGGGTCGTCAGTTGCCATTCTTCACCTCCTGCTCTCCCTCAACATCCTCTCCTCCGAGGTTTTCCCCTTATGCTATCATACCACTTTTTTCCTTCCAGGACTTTTCCCTTCTATTGAAGTCTGTACCCTTTCTCCACTCCAACTGCCTAACATTTTTCAACTGTCACATCCCAAACTGCCCACAGCCCAGTAAATTCTTAACAGCTCAACACGTGGAGATTAATGCACCAGCCCGTCCCACCGAATGTCCCACCTTCTTTGGTGGCATATTTTGTCCGCTCCAGCTTGCCAGGAGATGGGGCCACACTGATTATTGGACCCTATATATTACTGGAACCCTGCTGATTATTACAGTCTCTTCCTTGTGAACTGGTAGCAATTGAAATTGGAAATTTGATTGTGATATTACAAAGTCGTTGTGACATCACAAACCCATTTTGACACAATCACCACCACGACATCACAAAGCCATTGTGACAACATTGTCATTGTTACATCATGATTCCATTGTGACATCTCAAATCTATTATGACCTCTTAGCTCCTTTGAAAAATCACATCCCCTTTTCAACATCACAGTCCATTTGTGTACCTATATCCTTGTTGTTAAGTAATGACAATTGAGATCAGACATGCCACTATAACATCAAAAAGTGTTTGTGACATCCTCAACAGTGTCACATCACTTTTTCATTATGGAAACACCACCTCATTGTGACATCATCAAACTCAATTCATTGTGACATCATCAAACTCAATGACATATTGCATTATGACAACAATTCTCATTCTAACATCATAGACATATTGTGAATGCCTATTCTGTGATTCTGTGGTATGAGAGTTGATATGAGAAACTCACTTTTGTGTCTACATAACCATTTTGACATCATTATCACTTTGTGACATCACAGTGCCATTGTGCTATCACTAACACAATGTGACATTACAAACTTCTCTTGTCCTCATAACTTTTGTGACATGCTGACATTGTGATATCTTAGAACTTTTGCCCTCATAATTTGTTTTCAACCTCATATTTCATGTATGACATGAGATAGCAGAAATCCACTGTGACATCATGACCATTGTGATATCACACTGACAGATGTCATGATCATCATGTCATATTGTGACCTCACAAAAAGTTTTGTTGTCACAGTTAGTTTCTGATGCCATACAGATAAGGGGTAATCGTAGGTCTATGATGTCATAATTGGTTGGTGATATCAAAATGGTATAAAGGATCCCATTTGTCATGAAATCACAGAGAATAAGAGTTCACAAACAGACTGTGGTGTCTCCAAAGGCAGGTGATGTCACAAATGTGATGAAGTCCTAAAAGGCTTGTGATGTCACAGTGTGACACAATGTTCATGATGTCTGTCAGTATGATGTCATAATGATCATGATGTCACAGTGGATTTCTGATGTCACATATCATAACTGAAATATTATAAGGTTGAAAGCAGATTACAAGCTTATAAAGGGCCTAAGACATCACAATTGCAGCACATCTCAAGACATGAGGACAGGGCAGATTTGTGATGCCACGGTGTGTTAGTGATATCACCATGGCACTATGATGTCACAAAGTGATTATGATGCCATAAATTTATGAGATCATAATGGTTTTCTGATATCAACCCACATGCCACATTTCAAATAGAATGAAATAAGAGAATAGGCATTTACAATGTGTCTGCAACATCACAATGACAATATAATGTCATAATGCTATGAGGTCAATGTAAATTGGTGATGTTGCAAGGAAGTAATGGTGTCATAATGAATATGTGGTAATGGGGTCACAAAGGTTTTGTGATGTTACAATGGCATATATGAATTCAATCGTCATGTGTTCACAATGAGGATATGGGTACACATATGGACTGTGATGTCACAAATGCCATGTGTGTTTTCAAAGGTTCTTAGGGGTCATGATAGCTTTATGATACAGTTGTGATGAGGTCACCATGGGTTTTTGATATCATGATGATTTTGTAATATCTCAAACACATGTCCCATTTCAATGGCTAGTATTTCACAATGTGCATAAATTTCACAGCAGGAGCTTGAAGTCCTAATGGACATGAATTTTTAAAAATGTTATGAGGTCATATTAGGTTTGTGAATATACAATGGGACAGTGATATCACCATGGCAATATCAACTCACTACATCATGTCAAAATATTCTTTTGGTGTCACAATTAGTTGATGATGCCACATTGGTGATGAAGGCACAAAAGATTGGTGATGTCACAATGTGTCGGGCATGTCACAATTACATGATGGTTCTCAATTGTCTTTATTTTTTTTTTTTTTTTGAACATTGTTACCCCCTCCATTGTTTTCCCCCTACCATCCCCTCCCTCCCTCCCTTCCCCGAGGTTCTTTTTTTTTTTTTTTTTTTTTGATTGTGATTAAATGATTACATAATTTCAAAGTCACAAGTTCATTCTAACTTCCCTGGAGCAAATTGTCTACCACAGTCTGTAATATATAACAGTGTTCACATGTTATATACCATATTTGTGATCAGCAGCATGAGGATATTTAGTAGTGGTTCAACCAGATGAGCGGGAGTTCTTTGTTTCTTAAGTCCTGTTAGTTTTGTCGTATCACCTAACCTTTTGGATTTAGCATCCACTTATGAGGGAGACCATGTACCGTTTGTCTCTTTGTTCTTGGCTTACCTCGCTCAACATGATTCCTTCTAGCTCCATCCATTTCCCTGCAAATGCCATTATTTTGTCATTTCTAATGGCTGCATAATATTCCATTGTGTATAGATACCACAATTTTTGGATCCATTCATCTGTGGTGGGGCACCTAGGTTGTTTCCATATCCTAGCTATTGCGAACAGTGCTGCAATAAACATGGAGGTGCACGTGTCCTTGTATATTGGTTCCTGTTGTTCAGGGTAGATGCCTAGAAGTGGTATGACTGGGTCGTAAGGGAGGTCAATCTTTAGCTTTCTAAGGACCCTCCAGACTGCTTTCCAAAGTGGTTGTATAAGTGTACATTCCCACCAGCAGTGTAATAAGGTTCCTCTTTCTCCACATCCCCTCCAGCATTTGTCGTTGGCTGATTTGTGGATGTGGGACATTCTGACTGGGGTAAGGTGGTATCTCAGGGTTGTCTTTATTTGCATTTCCTTCACCACCAGGGATGATGAACATTTCCTCATGTGTTTCTTTGCCATTTTTATTTCTTCATTTGAGAAGTCCCTCTTTAGTTCCCTTGCCCATTTAGTAATTGGTTTGTTAGGTTTGGGAGGGATTAGTTTCTTGAGTTCCCTGTATATACAGGATGTTAACCCCTTGTCTGATATATTGCTGGTAAATATTTTTTCCCAATTAGTTGGTTGTCTTTCTAGCTTAGTTGCGATAGATTTAGCTGTGCAGAAGCTTTTTATTTTAAGGTAGTCCCATTTGTCGAGTCTCTCTCCAACTTGTTGTGACCCTGGGACTCTGTTCAGGAAGTTCCTTCCTGTGCCTATTAGTTCAAGTGTCTCTCCTACTCTGTCCTGCAGTAGTTTCAGAGATTCAGGTTTAATGTTAAGGTCTTTAATCCATTTTGAGTTGATGTTGGTGCATGGTGATAGGCTGGGGTCCACTTTTAGTTTTCTGCATGTGGCTGCCCAGTTTTCCCAGCACCAGCGGTTGAAGAGGCTGTGTTTCTTCCATTGTATGTCTTTGGCTCCTTTGTCGAATATCAGCTGGCTGTAGGCCTGTGGATTTATATCTGGATCTTCTATTCTGTTCCATTGGTCTTCGGGTCTGTTTTTGTGCCAGTACCATGCTGTCTTTGTGATTATAGCTCTGTAGTAGAGTTTGAAGTTCGGCATGGATAGCCCTCCCATATTGTCTTTATCCCCTAGAATTGTTTTGGCTATTCTAGGTCTTTTGTTGTTCCATATAAATTTTTGGACTGTTTTCTGTATTTCAGTGATGTACGTCATTGGGATTTTAATAGGAATTGCATTGAATTTGTATATTAGTTTTGGAAGTATCACCATCTTTACTATATTAAGTCGGCCTATCCAGGAGCATGGGAGGTCTTTCCATTTCCTAGTGTCTTCTGCAATTTCTTTCTTTAACTTTTTATAGTTCTCATTAAATAGTTCTTTTACATCTTTGGTTAGGTTAATTCCTAAATATTTTATTTTTTGGGAGGTTATTGTGAATGGGGTTGCTCCCTTTATTTCCCTCTCTTCCTGTGCGTTATCAGTGTATAGGAAGGCAACTGATTTTTGTGGGTTTATTTTGTATCCTGCTATTTTGCCGAAGTGACTTATGATTTCTAAAAGTTTGGGGATGGAGTTTTTGGGATCGTGGAGGTATAGTATCATGTCGTCTGCAAAAAGGGATAGTTTCACTTCTTCTTTCCCTATGCGGATCCCTTTAATGTCTTTTTCTTGCCTTATTGCCCTGGCTAAGGGTTCTAGGACTATGTTGAAGAGGAGTGGAGACAGTGGACATCCTTGCCTTGTTCCTGTTTTTAGGAGGATTGGTTGTAGCTTTTCCCCATTAAGTATAATATTGGCTATTGGTCTGTCATAAATGGCTTTTATTGTTTTTAGAAATGTTCCTTCTATTCCTATTTTCTCCAGAGCTTTTAGCATGAATGAATGTTGAATTTTATCAAAGGCCTTTTCTGCTTCTGTGGCGATAATCATGTGATTCTTGACCTTGGCTCTGTTGATATGCTGGATTACATTTATTGACTTACGTATGTTAAACCATCCCTGTGTCTCTGGGATGAAGCCTACCTGATCATAGTGTATTATTTTTTTTATGTGTTTCTGGATTCTGTTAGCTAGAATCTTGTTAAGGATCTTTGCATCTGTGTTCATCAAGGAGATTGGCCTGTAATTCTCCTTTTTGGTTGGGTCTTTGCCTGGTTTGGGGATGAGTGTGATATTGGCTTCGTAGAATGAGTTTGGGATAGCTCCCTCCTTCTCTGTTTCTCTGAAGAGCTTGAGGAGTATGGGTATTAGTTCTTCTTTAAAGGTCTTATAGAATTCTGCTGTGAATCCATCTGGTCCTGGGCTTTTTTTTGTTGGAAGACTTTTGATAGCTTCCTGTATCTCATTATAGGATATTGGCTTATTTAATTGGTTAACTTCTTCTTTGCTCAGTTTGGGTAACTTGTATTTCTCTAAAAATGCATCCATTTCCGCCAGATTTTCTTCCTTTAGAGAGTATAGCTTTTGAAAGTAGTCTGTTAGAATTGTTTGGATATCTTGGGTACGTGTTGTGATGTTTCCCGTGGCATCCCTAATCCTATTAATATGGGTTTCCTCTCTTCTTTTTTTAATTAATCTTGCCAACGGGCCATCAATTTTGTTTATTTTTTCAAAGAACCAGCTTTTTGTTTGGTTTATTTTGGTTATGGTTTTCTGATTTTCTAATTGGTTAATCTCTGCTCTCAATTTGGTTATCTGGCTTCGTCTAGTAGCTTTAGGTCCCATTTTTTCTTGTTTTTCTAGCTGTTTTAGTTGCAACATGAGATTATTTACTTGGTCTGTCTCCATTCTCTTGATGTGGGCACTGAGGGCAATAAATTTGCCCCTCAGGACTGCTTTTGCTGTGTCCCACAAGTTTCTTTGTGAGGTGTTTTCATTTTCATTGAGTTCTAGGAAATGCTTTATTTCTTCTCTGATCTCTTCTGTTACCCAGGCCTTGTTAAGGAGTGTGCTGTTCAATTTCCATGTATTAGAGAAATTTCTGCGGTATGCTTTGTTATTGAGAGCTAGCTTGATTCCACTGTGGTCAGATAGGATACAGGGGATTATGTCGATCCCTTTGTATTTGCTTAAGTTCCTTGAATGAACTATGATATGGTCTATTTTGGAGAAAGTTCCATGAGCTGCTGAGAAGAATGTGTACTGTGTTGTTTTAGGGTGAAATACTCGGTAGATGTCAGTTAATTCCGCTTGAAGTATGGCCTCACTTAATTCGGTAGCTTCTTTGCCAATCCTCTGGTTGGTAGACCTGTCCTTTGGTGAGAGTGGCGTGTTAAAGTCTCCTAGTATTATCGTATTGGGATCTATTTTATTCTGTAAGTTTGAGAGCATTTGTTTAACATATCTGGGTGCACCAATATTTGGGGCATATAAGTTGATGATGCTTATATCCTCCTCTTGGATTGTTCCCTTTATTAATATGTAGTGTCCGTCCTTGTCTTTCTGTACTGATTTTAATGAAAAGTTTATTTTGTCAGATATCAGGATAGCTACACCTGCTTTCTTATTGGGGGAATTTGATTGGTAGATCCTTTTCCACCCCTTCACTCTGAGTTTGTTTGTATGTTTGGCTGAGAGGTGGGTCTCCTGAAGGCAACAGATGGATGGGTCTTGTTTTCTGATCCAGTCCTCAGTTCGTTTTCTTTTAATTGGCGAATTCAGCCCATTTATATTAAGAGAAAGTATAGAGAGATGCATTGTTGTCCCTGCCATTCCGTTTTCCTAAGTTTTTCTTCTTTCCTTTCCTCCTGTGCTTGCTCAGTTAGACTTTGAGTAATGCCTGTTTGGGGTAGGTCCCAGTTCCTGGTTGCTTTCTTCAGGTTGTGTTCCCCCTCTTAGAATTCTTTGTAATGCTGGCTTAATGTTTATGTATTCATTTAGTTTTTCTTTGCTATTAAAAGTTTTCAGTTCTCCATCGAATGTGAATGCTAGCTTTGCCGGGTATATCAGTCTGGGTTGGCAGTTATTGGCTCTCAGGGCTCGTATGGTGCTTTCCCAGGCTTTTCTTGCATTCATTGTTTGTGTGGAGAGATCTGCAATGATTCTAATTTTTTTCCCGTTGTAGTATAGCTCCTTCTTCATTTTTGCTGCATGCAGGATTGTTTCCTTATTATTCAGATCCATCATTGTTACTATTATGTGCCTAGAAGTGTTTCTCCTGGGATCTTGCTTGTTGGGTGTTCGATAAGCTTTTGTGATGTAGTTAAGATGGTCGTTTTTGAGGTGGGGAAAATTTTCATTGACTATCTTGTTAAATAGGTGTTGCATTCCCTTGCTCTGGAATTCCTCACCTTCGTCCACTCCGATTATGCGAAGGTTAAATTTTTTAGCATTATCTGCTTGCTCTTGAATTTCCCTTTGGTTTAATTTGAGTGATTTTTCCATATCTGTCACTTTTTGGTCCAGTTGGTGTATTCTGTCTTCTGTATCTGACACTCTACCTTCCATTTCATTCACTCTGTTGACCGTGGCTTCTATTGTGGTTTGCATGGTGGAAATGGATCCCTTTATGGATTCAATGTTGGTTCTCAGAGTACTGATCTCACCTCTCAATGAGGTGAGATCAGTATGCATTACCTCTAATTTGGCGTTTATCTCACTTCTTACTGAGGTTTGTGCAGCTTCTATTTTTGCATCCAATTTTTGTTTGATATCCTGTATATCTTTTGATAGTTCATCCTTATGCTCTTTCAATTTCTGATCCATTTCTCGCTTTATTTCTTGAGTCATTGCCTCCAGCAACCCTTGGATGTAGTTTTTGTCTTCCATTCCTGCTTTGCTCCCACTGGGGCTCTCCCCTGCGTGGCTGCTGGCTTTTGAGGTGAGCTTGCTGTCCTGGGTAGTGGTAAACCTTGTGATTTTTCTCTGTGATTTTCGCATGGGGGTTCAGGAGACTGCTCTTCAATCTTGTTTTGGTGTGTCTGTCTTTGCTTGGTTGCTGATTCTGTATTGGTAGAGAGAGTCTGTGCCTGATCTGGATTCTGTTGGGAGCCTATTTCCAGCTTCTATTCACTTAGGATTCTCAGCTCTCTGCTGTAGCAATTCCCGCCTTTGGAAGGGTTGAGCAGCCTAGACTGCTTGTGTTTGCTCCTGCGGGTGCTCTTGGGAAGATCAGATGCTCTGGATGCACTCTCCCAAATACTGGAGTCTGCTATGGGCTCCTGATGTGTTTTTGTTTGTTTGTTTTGGGCTGGTTGTGGGCTTGAACTCTAGGTTTGGGTGCTGTCCCTCAGCTCTTCAGCTCAGGGCTGGCACCCTACCATTTGAGCCACAGCCCCACTTCTGACCCTTTTTGCTTTGTTCAGGCGCCGGTCCCCTGGCCTGGTTCCGGCCCCAGCCTGGAGCGCGCTCGTTAGGCCTGTGCTAATGTGTATACCACCTTTGTTATGCAGCCTGGAGGACACAGTTCAAATTTCTTCTACTGTTGGTAGTCTTGACCCAGGGGCACTGTTCCTGGCTTGAGCATTTAAGCTCCCTTCCAGGGGCGCTCTTGCTCTGGCCTGGCCAGCAGAGTGTGCTCCACCGGCTGGTGGAGCTCTGGAACAGTTCCCAGTTTTAGTGGGTCCTGTGGTCCGGGTGTTGGGGTAGGGAGTCTAGGTCAGGGTCTGGGGATTCCCTCCAGCTCTGGTCTCCCTTGATGGATTCCCTGTCCCCTGATGGGTACTCACCCTGTAGGTCGTCAGTTGTTGTTGCAGTCCGTCAGTTGTTGTTGCAATCCGAGTTGTCTTTAACTTACAATGAGTATATGAATTCACAAAGGTACTGCAGCTTCTCCAAAAGTATGTGTTGTCACAAATATATTGAAATCCTAAAAGGTTTGTGATGTCAGAATTTGGCACAATGGTTATGACATCTGGCATTGTGATCTCACCATGGTCATGATGTCACGGGGAATTTGTGATATCAAATGTCATATGTGAAATCTAACGAGGTCAACAGATTATGAGGACAAAAAGGCCTAAGGTATCAGAATTGCAGCGCGCAAAAGTTATGATGACAGGATAGGTTTGGATTGTCATGGTGGGTTAGTGATATCACAATGGCAACGTGATGTACAAAGGGATTGTGATGTCACAATGGTTATGAGTTCACGATTTGGTTATGATATCAACCTACAGGCACATTTGAAATAGAATAAAATCAGAAAAGGCATTCATACTGTGTCTATGATGTCACAATGACAATGTGAAGTTCTAATTCTATCACATCATTTTTGTTTTGTGATTTCACAATAAGCAGATGGTGTCAAAACTTCAATGTGATGTCACAATTGTGATGATCTCACAAACTGTTTTTGATGTTAAAATGTCATGTATGATTCTCAATTGTTAATATTTCACAGTGGGGATTTGGGTATACAAAGGGACTGTGAAGTCACAGAGCTATGTATTTTTCAAAGGTTATAAGAGGTCATAATAGATTTGGGATGTCACAATGTGATCCTGGTGTCAAAACAGCAATGTGATTTCACAGTGGTTTTGTGATGTCACAGTGGTGATGAGGTCACAATTGGTTAGTTATGTCACGAGTTTGTAATATCACAATTATTTGCCCAATTTCAATTGCTCCTAGTTCACCATGAGGACATTGTAATAACTATCAGTGCCCATATAATCCACGGGAACAGATAGTCATCATGGCCTCCTGGTCTAGACCACCGGAGAGGGGAGTGCATGCCACTGGTGGGGGAAGGACATGCTGCTGAAGGAGATAGGATATCAAGCCCCACATGGTGAGCTGCCAAGAAGTGATTTGGCATGGACATTTGGGAAGTTATGTTTGAAAACTCTTATGCAGGAAATATATTCCAGTGGGGGAAGGGTACAGCCTATATATAGGATGCATGTTCAGAGCAACAAAAGGGGAGAGAAAAGGGGGAAAGTCCTGGAAGGAAAGAAGTGATGAGACTGCAGGAGGGTAAAGACCTGGGAGGAAAGGAAATTGAGGGAGAGCAGGTGGTGAAGGACGGCAATTGGCCAGCTGGACAGGGCAGGGCAGGTCTGTCAAGAATAGAGCAGCCTGAAGAAAAGAAGGGAATGGTTGAAGGAAAAAATGGAAAGACCTGAAAGATAGGACAGGTCTGGAGAGAAGGAGGATGAAGAGAAAGGATAAAGCCTTGTCCTTTGAAGTGTAAAGCTTTGTTGTTCATTATGTTGGGGGCTGGTTGTTTGCAGACCAGTTAACAAATGCCTGGGTTGATCTTGGGAGGTGTGAGGATTCATGGTTGAGGCTGCATTTAGCTCTGGGCATCCAGCCCAGGTCAAGGTAGTCGCTTATTACAAAATTTGTAAGATCAAGACAGGTTTGTGATGTTACATTGCATTAATAATATCACATGGTCAATATGAGTTCACAAAGGGATTGTAACATCACAATGGTGATGTGGTCACAATAAGTTTCTGAAATCAACTTATGCCGCATTTGAGATAGAATGAAATCACAGAATAGGCAATCACATTGTCTCTATGACCTCACAATGAAAATGTGATGTCATAATGCTATGATGTAATTGTCATTTGGGGATGTCACAATGGGCAGTTGGTATCATAACGTGATCTCACTCGAGATGATGTCACAAAGCATTTGTAATGGTACAATGGCATGCCTGATGTCAGTTGTCCTTTGTTCACAATGAAGACGTGGTTACACAAAGGGACTGTGATGTCACAAACACCATGTGCTTTTTCAAAGGTGCTAAGAGGTCACAACAGGTTTGGGATGTCACAAGATGGTCATGATATCACTGTGGTAATGTGATGTCACAATGGGTTTGTGGTATCACTGTGGTGATAAGGTCACACATGGATAGTGATGTCACAATGAATTTGTAATATCACCATTACATGTCCAATTTCATTCTACTAGATCACAATTAAATACGAGTTCACATAAGGAGCTAGAAATCAGAAAAGCCATGAATTTTGTAAAATACGAGGAAATAATAGATTGGTGAAAATGCAATGGTGAAAATCCCATTGAAAATGTGATATTACCATTACATGAGATAGTATTTTTTTGAAGTCACAAACAGTTGGTGATGCCATACAGGTGAGGAGGTCACATAGGTTTGTGATTTCACAATGGGATGGTGGGTGATGTCACAGTCTCATGCCAGATCTCTAATTGACAATGAATATATAAGTTCACAAGGGTTAATGATGTCTCCAAAGGAATATATTGGCACAAGTTTAATGAGTCGTAACAGGTTTGTGATGTCAAAATGTGACTCAATGGTCATGACATATGGCTGTGTGATATCACAGTGGTCATGATGTCACAGTGGATTTCTGATATCACATGTCATACCTGAAGTATTATGAGTTAAACAATTTATGAACTCAGAGAGGCCAAAGATAACACACTGGCAGCATGTCAAAAAATTTATGAGGATAGGACAGTTTTATGATGTCACAGTGGGTTAGTGATATCATAATGCCAATATGGTGTCATCAAGGTATTGTAATGTCATAATGGTTATGTGGTCACAATGGATTTCTGATATCAACTCACCTGCCACATTTGATATAGAATGAAATCACAGAATAGGCATTCCAAGGTATCTGTGACATCACAATGACATTGTAATGTCATAATGCTACGATGTCATTGTTGTTTTATGATGTCACGATGGGCTGATGTTGTAATAATGACAATGTGATGTTGAACTGGTGATGATGTCACAAAGCTTTTGAGATGTTAAAATGGCATGTCTGAACTCAATTTTCATTAGCTCAAAATGATATGGGTACATAAAGGCCTGTGATGTAACAAAGGCCATGATTTTTTCAATGCTTTTGAGATCACAATAAGTTTGGAAAGTCACAATGTGATCATGGTGGCACAATGGCAATGTGATATCACAATGAGTTTGTGATGTCACCGTTGTGATGAGGTCACAATGTGATAGTGATGTCTCATCAAGATTGTAATATAACAGTGACATATACAACTTCAATTTCTTCTAATTCACTATGAGGATACTGTAATAACCAGTGGGAACAGAATTATCTGTGGGAGCTGATTATCATTTTAAATTCTTGGCCTGGCCCCCCAGAGAGTGTGAGGAATGCTGCCAAAGGTGGAGGTGTCAAACCTCACATGGTGAGCTGTCAAAAATTGATTGAAAATTGGGCAGTTTGGGAAGTGATGGTTGAAAACTGTTAGGCAGGAGACCCGTTGGAGTGAGGAGGGTTACAACCTATATCTAGGCTGCATTTTCAGAGCACTGGAAGGGGAGATAAAAATGGGAACTACCCGGATGGAAGAAAGTGGTAGGACAGCAGGAAGGAAAAAATCTGAGAAGAGAGGAAGTTGAAGGAGAGCAGAAGGTTCGCAAGTGGTCACTGGCACAGAGTAGGGCAGGCCTGTGGAGAGTGGAGTGGCCTGAAGAGAAGAAGAAAGTGGTGGAAGGGAAAAAGGGAAAGACCAGGAAGAAAGGACAGGTCTGTGGGGAAGGAGGGAGGAATGGAAAAGTAAAATGCCTTGCCCATTGAAGTTTGGAGTTTTGGAGATGATAATTTTTTGGATGTTGGTTTGCAGACCAATTACGAAAGGGTGCCCATTGGAGGTCTGAGGTTTTGTGGTTAAGGCTGCTCTTGGACCTGGGTATAAAGTCCAGGATAAGGTAATCACAGTCCCCTTTCTAGTGTAAATTGGTTTATTATATTAAATGTGACTCGATGGTTTTTCTCCTTGCCTTAGAGGTCATAAGTACAGGAGTTCACAGAAAGAGATGGAAGTCTCAAAGACCATGAATATTCTAAGATGTGATGTGGCCATAATAGGTTTGTAAAACACAATGGGACAGTGATATCACACTGGCAATACCACAATGTCATGTCAATGCTTTAAGACCACAATTAGTTGTTGATGCCATTCTCATGATGAGGTTACAATAAGTTTGTGATGTCACAAGGGGTTCATGATGTCAGAGGGGCATGGCAGATCTCAATTGTCATTAATTGGCAATGAATATATGAGTTAAAAGGGACTGTAATGTCCCCAAAAGCATGTGTTGTCACAAATGTGATGCCATTCTAACAGTTTTGTGATATCACAATGTGACACAATGGTCATGACCTCTGGCAGTATGATGTCACAGGGGATTTCTGATATCACATGTCATACCAGAAACATGAGATTGAAAACAGATTGTGAGCTCACAAAGGGCTTAATATATGACAATGGCAACATGTCACAAAACTTATAAGGACAGGACTGGTTTGTGATGACACAGCAGGTTAATGATATCACAATGGCAATGCGATGTCACAAAGGATTGTGATATCATAATGATTATATGGTCAAAATGGGATTCAGAAATAGAATGAATTCCTAGATTAGGCCTTCACACTGTTACATCTATGTTGTAACAATGTCACTGTGATTTATAATGCTATGATGCCATTATCGTTTGGTGATGTCACAGTGAGTTGATGGTGTGATAATAACAATTTGATGTCATTGCTGATTTATGATGCTACAATGGTTATTAGGTCACATTATGTTTCTGATATCAACACACATGTCAAATTTGAAATACAATGAAAAAGTTGGGCCCCGGTGGCTCACACCTGTAATCCTAGCTACTCAGGAGGCTGTGATCTGAGGATAACAGTTCAAAGCAAGCTCAGGCAGGGAAGTCCATGAGACTCTTATATCCAATAAAAACCACTAGAAAACCAGAAGTGGCGCTGTTTCTCAACTGGTAGAGTGCTCGCCTAAAGCTGAAGAGCAGGGAGAGCACCCAAGCTCAGATTTCAAGCTCCACGACCCACGACCCCCACACGCAAAAAAAAAAATTAAAAACAGACATTCACAATCTGTCTATAACCTCACAATGAAATTATGTCCTCATAGTGCTATCTTATCACTATAGTTTTGTGATGTCAAAAGTAGTTGATGCTGTCACAATGAGAATGTTATGTCACATTGGTGATGTCACAAAGGGTTTGTTGTGTTACAATGGCATGTCTGATATCAATTGTCAGTTCATAATGAGGGTATAGTTACAAAAAGGGATTGTGATGTCACAAAGGCCAGGTGTTTTTTCAAAGGTGCTAAGAGATCCTAATAGGTTTGGGATGTCACAATGTGATAGTGATGTCAAATGACAATGAAAGCTCACAATGGGTTTGTGATGTCACATTGGTGATGAAATCAAATAGTTTTGTGAAGTCACATCTCATAATCACATGTCCAATTTCAGTTGCAACTATTTCACAATGAGGATATGAGTTCACAGAAGAAGAATGAAATATAAAAGGCCATGAATTTTCTAAAATGCTATGAAGACATACTAGACTTTTGAAAAAACAATGGAACAGTGATATCACAATGGTAATGGATGTTGCAATATGATGACTTAATAATGTTTTGATATCACAATTGGTGAGGCCACATTGGTGATGAATTTACAAGAGGTGTGTGAGGTCACAATAGGTTGGTGCTATCAAAATGATACATGTGATCTCAATTGTCATTCACTCTCAATGAGTATATGAGCTCACAAAGGGACTGTGATGTCTCCAAAGGCATGCATTGTCTCAAAAGTGATGCAGTCCTAACAGGTGTGTGTTGTCAGAATGTGTCAAAATACTCATAACATCTATCAGTGTCACCATGATCTAGATGTCAACTGAATTCAGATATCACATTTCATTCCTGGGTTGGGTGTGAGAGGATTGCAATTTCACAGTGGGCTAGTGATATCACAATGGAAATGTGGGATCACAAAGGTATTGTGCTACCCCAATGGCTATTAGAACACAATGTGTTTCTACTATAATAGGTTTATGTTGTCACAATTGGTTGGAAATGTCACCATGCCATACCGGATCTCAAATGTCATTAATTCACAATGAAGATATGAGTTCAAATAGGGACTGTGTTGTCTCCAAAGTCATGTATTGGCTGTGATGAAGTCCTAACAGATTTGTGAGTTCACAATATGATACCATGGTCTTGATATCTATCAATGTGATGTCACAATGTTCATGATGTCAGAGTCAATTTCGAATATGGTATGTCATACCAGAATTATTATGAGTTTGAAAACATTATAAGCTTACTAAAGGCAGCATATCACACAAGTTATGATTAAAAACTCAAGGTCTTTGGAGCTTAAATTTCTTTCTTTGAAATTGTATCCTCATTGTGAACTAGTAGAAATTGAAATTACGCATGTCATTTTGATACTACAAACTCATAGTGACATCACAAACTCATTTGGCCTCATCACCACTGTGACAACACAAACCCATTGTGACATCACATTGCTGTTGGGCCTTCGCAATCACATTGTGACATCACAAAGCTATTGTGAAATCTTAGCACCTTTAAAAAAAACACGACCTCTGTGGCATCACAGACCCTTTGTGTATCCATATACTCATAGTGAACTAATGGAAATTGTGATCACACATAGCATTGTATCATCACAAATACTTTGAGCAATAATTATGACTGTGAAATCACATTGTCATCATGACATCATCATCTCATTGTGACATCACCAAACCACAATGACACCATACCATTTTTTCTTTTTTTTCTTCTGTGTGTTATTTATTGTAATTATAGTGTACAGAGAGATTGCAGTTACATTAGCAAGGTAATGAGTACATATCCTATCAAACATTGCTGCCTTGACATCATATTGTCATTTGGATGTCATCGACCCATTGTGAATGCCTATTCTTTGATTTCATTCAATTTCAAATGTGCCATGTGAGTTGATATCAGGAAACCATTGTGAACCCATAACCTTTGTGACATCAAATCTCTTTGTCACAGCACATTGCCTTTGTTATATCACTAACCCACTGTGACATCAAATTCCTCTCCTGTCCTCATAATTTTTGTGACATGCCATTGTGATATCTTAGGCCCTTTGTGAGTTGAAATACTGTGTTCGACCTCATATTTCAGATATGACATGAGATATCTAAAATCCAGTGTAACATCATGATATCACACCACTGGACATCATAACCATTGTGTCACTTTGGTCATCTCAGATCTGTTAGTTCTTCACCTTTGTGACTACATATACTTTGGTGACATCAGAATATCTTCCCAAACTCATATACGCATGATGAGTTAATGACAATTGAGATCCTACAGGCCATTGTGATATCACCAACCCCTTGGGACATCTCAAATCTATTGTGACGCCTCATCAGTATGGCGTCACCAATTGTGACCTCAAAACATTATTATAACATGATGTTGAGACATCACATTGTCATTGTAAAATCACTGTCCTATTGGGTGTTCACATGCTATGACCTCATACTATGAAGCTTCTTTTATCACCTTGTATCCTCACATTGAATTATGAGTAATTGAAATTGGATATATCATTCTGATATTACAAATAAACTGACATCACAAAACCATTGTGACCTCATCACCACTGTGACATCAAAAACCCAATAAGACATCTCATTTCCATTGTGACATCTCATTTCCATTGTGACATTATGGATCATATTGTGCCATCACAAACCTACTATGACCTCTTACCACCTTTGAAAACACACGTGACCTCTGTGACATCACAGAACTTTTTTTGTATCCATATCCTCATGGGGAACTAATGACAACTGACATCAGACATACCATTGAAACATAACAAATCTTTTCTGACATCATCATAATTGTGACATCAAGTTGCCATTATGACACCATCAGCTCATTTTGACATGTAAAACTACAATGACATCATAGCATTGTAACATCACATTGTCATTCTGATGTCATATACACGTTGTGTTTGCCTATTATGTTATTTGATTCTATTTCTAATGTGGCATGTTGGTTGATATCAGAAACCAATTGTGAGTTCATGACCATTGTGATATCAGGGTGCCTTAGTAGCATCACATTGCCTTTGTTATGTCACATTGCCAAATTGATGTTACAAAGGGATTTTGATGTGACAATGGTTATGACATCACAATGAGTTTCTGATATCAACCCATATGCCCATTTCAAATACAATGAAATCACAGGTCAGGCATTCATAATGTGACTATGATATCACAATGACATAATGGCAAATGCTATAATGTCATTGTCATTTTGTGATGTCACCATAAGCTAAAGATGTCATAATAACAATGTGATGTGACACTGGTTATGATGTCACACAGGGTTTATAATGTTACAATGGCTATGAGGTCACAATGTGTTTCTGATATCAACTGATATGCCACATTTGAAATATTATGAAACCACAGGATATACTTTCACAATGTGTCTATGACAGCAAAATGGCAATGCTATGATGTCACTGTAGCTTGGTGATGTCACCATGAGCTGATGGTGTCATAACGACAGTCTGATGTCAAATTGGTGTTGATGTCACAAAGGGTTTGTGATGTCAAAATGGCATGTCAGATCTTAATTGTCATTAGTTTATAGTGAGGCTATGAGAATGAAATCATAATACATACACAAATGAACTGTGATGACACAAAGGCCATGTGTTTTTGTTAAAAGTGCTAAAATTCCTAACAGGTTTGAGTTTTCAAAATGTTAATGATATAAAAATGGGTTAGTGATGTCAAAACTAGTTTGTAATGTCACATCTTATTTCAAATTTCAATTGCTACAAGTTCACAATGAAACACGTTCATAGAAAGATCTTGATATCCCAAAGGCCATGCATTTTCTAAGATGTGATGAGGGCATAATAAATTTGTAAAAGTATGATGGTACAATAATATCACAATTGCAATATGATGTCAAATTTATGTCATAAGAGTGTTATGTGACAATTAGTTGGTGATGCCATAATAGTGATGAGTTCAAAATACCTTTGTGATGTCGCAGTAGATTGCTGATGTGACAATGGCATGCCAGACCTCAATTGTCATTAACTCACAATGAGTATATCATTTTAGAATGTGATTGTGAGGATTCCAAAGGCATTTGTTGGCACAAATGTGATGAAGTCAGAACAGATTTGTGATGTGACAATGTGACACAACAGTCATTACATCTAACAATGTGATGTCACAATATTCATAATGTCACAGTACATTTCAAATATTTCCCTAATTCTAATGACAGCTTGTGGAATAGAGCTAAGTACTGAGTCCTTCATAGGTTGCTCTGTGCTGAGTCTTGCACAGGGAGCTATGTGCAGAGTCTTTCACAGGGTGCAGTATGCCGAGTCCTGCATTGGGTGCTGTGTTCTGAGTCTTTCACAGGATGCTGTGTGCTGAGTCATGCAAAAAGTGCCATGTGCTGTGTCCTTCTCAGGATGCATTCTTTCATTGGGTCCTTGTAAGAGCTACATACTGAGATGATGATTATGCAGACAAGAGATTTGAGCTCATATATGTCTCCATGGCAGGGACAAAATTATGTATTACTGAAGACTAGAGACTTGTCTCCTGAAGACCTTGAACTCAGGGCCTAGGCTCTGACCATTACCTCTTGGGCACATGGCTACCACTCCAACATGTGGAACCACAGACCCCCTTACAGCAGAGTGCCATGACCTAGGGGGTCGATAGCTGCCTTCTCAGGAAGCTGAGATCTGAGGATCTGGGTTCCAAACTATCCCAGACACAAAAAGTCCTATGAGACTATTATTTCCAATTGACCACTAAGAAACCTGAAGTGGAAGCTTGGTACTTTTGGCTCATGCCTGTCATACTAGCTACTCAGGAGGATGAGATCTGAGGATCATGGTTCAAAGCTAGTCTGGGGCAGGAAAGTCCTTGAGACACTTAGCTCCAATGTTCCACCAGAAAAACTGAAGTGGCTCTGTGGCTCAAGTGGTAGAGCATCAGACTTGAGCTGAAGAACTCAGGGACAGCACGCAGGCCCATACATCATCTCCTACAACCAACAACAACAAAAGAGCAGAAGCAAACTAACAAATCTGAAGTAGAGGACTGGGAATGTGCCTTGGGGTAGAGTGCTTTGCATATATGAAACCTTGGGCTTGATTTCTCAGGACCACATCACCAGAAAAAAGCCTGAAATAGCTCTGTGGTTCAAGTGGGAGAGAGTTATCCTTGTTCAAGAAAAACAAGGTACAGTGCTGAGTTCAAGATCCAGGACTGGTGTATGCACGCACACACAGGGACAAACACACACACACACACACACACACACAGACCAGAAGTGAAACTGAGACACAGAATGGTAAAGCACTGGGCTTCTGCATTGAGCTCATGTTCAGCACCCAGGCCCTGTGTTGAACCCAAAACCTAGCCACCTAGGGCCCAGCAAGGAGAGGTCAAATGTTTCAAAACATGATGAGCTTCACCAGCCCTAGATGACACGAATCTTTCTGATATGCGATATGTGCTTGGATATCCCAAGCTTCCAGAAACCTAGGAAAGGTATCATAGGCCCATCATCGCCTGCAATTAAACATTTCATTAGGTTCAATATCCTAGTTTTTGGCCAGAAGAACTCCTGAATTATATTGAGCACTGTATCTGAACACCGGAATATAGTCTCACAATGGCAGGATAAGTGCAGGGAACTTGGCCTGCCAAGGGAGGTTACACAATTGAAGGCATCCTGTCAAAACAGAGAACTAGGGAGAGAGATAACTTGGGGTACAAAGAGGCCTTTTTCTCCTGGCCTTCAGAGCCTACCCACACTCATCCTCACTAATTGGTCCGGATAGAGTTGTTTCACCGCTGTACAGGGGTAAGGCCTTTTTTGTTTGCCTGTTCAGACAATGACTGAGACTTCTTACCACAGCATGGGGTGGGGAGAAACCCTCAGGCTACACTGGGAACAGTAAGGGGAGTCCCTGAACATGCACTGTTTCAAAAGCACTCTCTATGCTATGAAATCATTGTATTAAAACAAATTTCCTAGTTTGGTGCTGTTCATTATAACTACTCTGGAACTACACCTAAAGGAACATCCATACACACGCAAAGACATGGAGGTACAGGCCCTTTGTGCGGGGGGGCAGGTCTGGGGTTGGATTATGAGCCTAGGCATTGTCCCTGAGCTGCTTTTGCTCAGGTAATGCATTAACCTTCAGTCGCAGCCACACATCTGGGCTTTTCTCGGATCTCTTAGAAATATCAGTGTCATGGACTTTCTAATACTGGCTGGATTCAAACTAAGGTTCTCTACATCTCAGCCACCTCAGAGCTGAGATTAGAGTCAGCAGCCACTGGCACTTCCCTTTCTTTCCTTCTTCATGTTTTACTCTGGACAAGCTGACTTCTTAACAGGGTCATTCCATTGGTTTGAATTTATAAGTAAACTACCCAAGTTCTTTATAGCTGCTTTCTCTGAAAACGATTTTCCCTCATCATCTTCTCCTTTGGTCACAGGTTTGCAGTCAAAAGTGAGAAATGAGTGTTACAGGATTTGGGAGCAAATGTCCACAGGACATGCCAGTTCAGTCACTTAGTATTGAGCTGCAGTAAATTTACTGTCTCAGGATGAGTGGATCGAAAGCTGGAACGATCCTCATGCAGTCTGCACTGCTCCTTTTGCCTATAAAATGACCTAATAATTATGAGTGTTTCCGAACTTAAGTATCTAGAACACACTAGAAACATCTTCCTGTTTCTGTTTTTCTCTAGTACCTCTCGAGATTTAGACTAACGGTTTGTGAGGAGCGGTTCCTCAGCGAATCCCTGAGGAAAGTTGCTTGAATCCTCCTCAGGAGATCGCCGTCCAAAGCCAGCCTGAGCAGGAAGTTGTGAGCCTCTTTCTCCAATAAACCACCAGAAAACCAGAAGTGGAGCAGTGGCCCAGAGGGTAGAGCTCCAGCTTTGAGAGAGAAAGCTAAGCAGGAGATACTGGCCAGAGCAGGCAGGAAAGCCTGAGAGGTGCTTATGTCCAATTTTTATCGACCAGATGGCTGGAAGTGGAGCTGTGGCAGTGGTAGAGCCTCAGCATTGAGTAACACAACTCAGGATTGCATAAGGCCCTGCGTTTAAGCCCTGGGATGACCACAAAAAATTCAAAGAGAGAAGGCCAAGTTATGTATCCGTGCCTTACCTACTTATGTTTGTATTACCTCCCTGAGTGCAAACAGACCATATGCAATGCTTCTGCTTTTATTTACTGATTTATTTTTCAGAGATGCCTGTTGCACAAACTGCATCATAATCTTCATTTCAGGCCCATCGCTTTTCTCTTCCAGGGTACCAGGCCTGTGTCCTTATATGATGCACACTTAGGCTCTCAGCAGGGTTTATTTACATTTTACTATGAGGCCAACACAGGAACAATCACAAATCAGGCAAGGGAAGACAAGATCAGGTTTCTTAGAAGTAACTGGTATTCACAAAAATTAACTTGGGGATGAAAAATGGCAGCCTACATATGTACAAAATACCATTAATAAAAAGATGAGGGGGCTGGGAATGTGGATTAGTGAGAGACTGTTTGCCTAGCATGCAAGAAGCCCTGGGTTCGATTCCTCAGTAGCACATACACAGAAAAAGACAGAATTGGTGCTGTGGCTCAAGTAATAGAGTGCTACAGATAGTGCCCAGGCCTTGAGTTCAACCGAGAACTGGCATAGTTAGGTAGGTAGGTAGGTGAGTGGGTAGATAGATAGATAGATAGATAGATAGATAGATAGATAGATAGATAGATAGATAGATACAAAGATGATAGATGAATCTGGTCTTGGACGTCAAGAGGGAAGAAGGGAACAATTAGCAGTCATGAGGCCTTCGGCAGTGTGCCAGTATACCAGTATCGCACTCACATAACCACAGAGCAGGAAGACTGTCTCTCTCCCACTTCTCAGGCAGCTGAGGGCCCCAGAGCCAAGAGGGGAGAGCCAGGGGCTTGGAGAGAGAAGAGAAACGACCCTGCTTCTCCTTGGACTGGGGATTGGCATTAATGATTTGCAGAATAAAGGAAGGAGAATGGATTCACCGAGGTAGAAGAAGGGCCTTCAAATCTGACAGATGGAGAGTCAAGAACCCACTTCCTAAGACCAAAAAGCAAGATTTTTCTACTCTGTTCCTCCCCTCTCCCCCACTAAACTGTCTCTCTATTGGTAACCTAAAGATAGCCTGAGGCTGCCTTAACCTGAGGGAGGAAGGTTAATCAGTCATTGTTTGAAGAGGTTGAGAAAAGCCTGACCCTGGTGTAACTCTAACAAATGTTTGAAGTTCCCCACCCCATGCCCGTTGCTGGTTGTGCCTGGAATGAATGAAGTGGTTTTGCAGCTCACTTTCCTGTTGAGTGTATACATTCTGCCTCCTAATCCTGCAGGCCTTGGTCTCTTCACCTAGCCTGGCTTTTGCAACTATTTTCTGTCCTTCATATACAGTGATACAATGGAGTTCTTCCTGCTAACAGGGCTAGGGCTTGGACCCTGAGAACTTCATTTGAACCCAGGATGGGTCAATATTGTTTCTTTCCTGCTTCTACAGCTTGAGAATTCTAAGAACATTTAGAGTGCAAGTAACTTCTCATCACCAAGGGAAACCCAGGAAGCTCTTGAACATCTCACCTTTCAGAAGTGGAAGTCAGAGTGCCATAGACTTTCCTACTCTGGCTGACTTTACCCTGTGATCCTGAGACCTCAGCCTCCTAAGATAGGGTGATGGGCGTGAGCTACTTATTCTCTGCTAGGTTCACAACTGTAATGACATTTTCAGTACAAGTCAACTGCTTATCACAAAGGGTTTGGGGAGCATATTAACCCTTTCAACATTGGACCATTCAGAACCCTGTAGCACACAAGGTTATAAGGCTAGAGTCTCAGAGGCTGGGTATATGGATCTACTAAACTTGAACCTTGAGCTCTGACTCCAATTCTGGTATACATCAGCATTCATTTTCCAGAGAATGTTCTCTTAATTGGCAAATAGGAAAAGTACTTTGATTAACCCTCAGTTTTTTCCAGTTGTGTGTCTCGAACTCAAGCCAGGGTAATGTCCCTGAGCCCTTCAGCTCAAGGCAAACAGTACCACATGAGCCACAGTGTCTTTTGGCGGTTCATTGGAGATAAGGGTCTAACAGGCTTTCCTTGCTTAGCCTTTCTTTGAACTGTGGTCTTCAGCTCCCAGTCTCCTGAGAAGCTAGTTTTCCAGATGTGAGCCACCAGAATCTGGCCTATTATTTTTGAAAGTCCTGGGGCTTGATCTTAGGACCTGAGCACTCTCTCTGAGCTTCTTTTTCTCAAGACTAGAGCTCTACCACTTGAGCCACTCCACAGCTTCTGGGTTTTTCTGAATATGTGGCACTGAGGATTCAAACCATGGCATTCATGCATGCTGAGCGAGCTCCTTACCACTGTCACATTTCTAGCCCCACCCTTACAGTTTTATCCCTCAACTTGCCTATTCTCAAGAAAAGGCCTCTGATTATAAATCATCTAAAGAAATCCGTATAGGAAGGTGTCCAAAGATGAAGAAGACAAAGCTCATCTGTGGGAGAGACTCTAAACATGTGAAGACTGTAACAAATGCTTCCATTTAATTATGTATCATGTTTCAACACTTAATAAAGTATAAATGAAAATGAGTCAATGTCCTAAATTATTGTGAATCATTTTATAATAGATGTAAAACATGTACTAAATATTATGTGTATAATAATACTAAATACAATAAACAATAAGTAAATGAATCAAATAAAAAATAAAATACAAAATAAATAATAAAAAATAATATGTAATAAACATACATATGTAAGTATATATCATATATTACACATGTATAGAAATATTTTTTTCCATTGCAAGGTGTTCATTTGGGCCCTCAGAACTCTAGCCTGAATTTGTTTTCCTCAAAGACAGTAAGCTTCGCCTTCACCTATGGTGCAAAAGAGTTACCTGGAGGGTGAGATCAAATCACAGCAATTACAGAAATACTGGCCCCAGTTCCAAGACAGTGGCTTAACTTTTTTAATGAAAGCAGTTATGTTCATTCAGTTCCATACAGAGCATTTAAAAAAAAGCAGTGTAGAATTTTGTACAGCTTTTCAGACATCCTTACCTTACCCCCAAAGTGCTTCTCTGAGCACTACATTGTTTCTTTTTTTGTACATTTTTATTGCAAAAATGTTGTACAGAGGGTTCACAGTTACATGAGCAAGGTAATGAGTTCATTTCCTATTGAGCATTGTTGCCTCCTCTTTTTTTTGTTTTCTCCCTACCATCCCTTCCCTCCCATCTCCACAACTACTCCCCCTGCCGAGTTCAGTGACTTTTTTTTTTAATTTTTGGCTTGGCACGGGGTTTGAACTCAAGTAGTGGTAACTCTGCACCTTCCCTCACATTGCTACAGATTTACCAAGACCCTGAGTTCAAATCCCAGGCTTAGGAAGGAAACTGGCAGAAATTCCAAATGAAAGAGCTTTATTTCTTTTTAATTTAGTTAAATAATTAATTAATTGTTTTATTTATTCTTTATTTTGCCAACCACGGGGCTTGAACTTAGGTTGTGGCAACTCTGACTCAGCTTCCATCACCCTAGACTGTGGTGCAGTCTCTGGACCCATAGCTGATCCTGGGATCCTAGGCCCTGAGGATTTGCAGGAAGAAAAAAAAGTAGGATACCACAAAAAGTGGCGAACTTCAGAGGGCTGGGGTATTACGTCTTTTTCTTTGTACCATGGGTCTGCATGACAAGGCTACAAAGTGGACATGACCTGCCGTTGCTCAGACATGCAAGGCAAGCACTCTACCACTGAGCCACCTTCTATTTTCTCATTCCTGGAAGAAGCTGCACATGAAGACAACACTGATCCTTATTTTCAGTCTGTACCTTTGAATAAGGAGGAACATCTTTCCTCTGCTCTCCATCAATTCCCTACTTTCTAGTCAGAATGACTTAGAATAATAAAAATGTAAAAAGAGAAAATAAATCATCATGAAAAAAAAACAGATGCAGAAAATTCATTGTATTTTTCCCAATATGAACTATTGGGGAAATACAGGGACACCTTATTCCCACTGGCACTGAAAGTCCCTAGTTAGGCAATTCTGATGAAGATGAGTAACAAAATGAAAAAGTGAGAAATCGTATCAATTGCAAGAAAAAAAATGGAGTAGGATCCAAGAAAATTTCTTCTTTGGGCTGCTGAAAATAATCGGCTTACTAGAGTGTGGTGACTACTTTCCATAAAAGCTACTCATGTGAATACTTGGGATGACAATGAATATACCCCTCTTCATCGGGAAGCCTACAGTGGACACTTAGACATTGTCCATGAGTTGGTGGCTCAAGCAGCAGATATTCATGCAATAATTGTTAATGGCTGAACACCCCTGCGCAGTGCTTACTCGTGGAATAATACCAGTGTGGCGTCTATCTTACTTCATCATGATGCAGATACAAATGCCCAAACTAAATGCCCCTTGACTCCCTTGCATCTTGATGCTGGGAATATAGATAGCAAAGATACAGTGGATCTCCTTCTGTTGAACCATTATATCAAACCAGGTCTGAAGAACATCTTGCAAGAAACTGCCTTTGATATTACCAAAAGGATAAGTATGTATCACTACCTCTTTGAAGTTGTGGAAGGCTGTACAAATTGTTCTATTAAGTTGTAATGTTTAGGTTAAGTTTCTTTTCTTTTATCTTTTTTTTGTTGAATTTTATTATTTTACTGTGAAAACATCATACAGAGCGGTTAAAATTACATGGGCAAGGTAATGAGTACATTTCTTATCAAGCATTGTTGCCTCCTCCTTTATTTCCCCTTCCCATACCTTCTCATATCCCCCCCACTCCCCTCCACCCTCCCTACCCCTTCTCCCCAGCCAAAGTTGTAAAGTTCGGTTTTCTACATGACGTCTTGTACAAATCATTGTTGCAATGGGTCAAACTGTATCCCTATTTAAATAATTTGTTTTTTCCCTTCCCCTCCACAAATCATACCAACATCAAATACAAATAAAGCAGGGGTTATACGGTGGTGGAGGGACATACAAAGCAACAAAGAAATCATCTTATAAATATTAGAAACAATTGCAAGAAAGAAAAAAAAATTGAATCCTTATCTTGGGGTTCATTTCGCCTAACATAAACTTATCTGACCATTTCTGCTTGTCTCAGACATATAGTAGTTATTGCAAATATGGGAAACCATGGGATCTATGTTTCTTTGGGCCTCGCTTACTTCACTTAATATATTGTTTTCCAAGTCTTTCCATTTTCTAACAAATGGGGCAATGTCATTCTTTCTGAGGGAGGCATAAAATTCCATTCCATAGACTTCTATTTTCTTAATCCATTCATCTACTTAGGGGCATCAAACAAGACCATACTAAAGCTACCAGAACAACTATGTTTATTGCAGCATTATTTAGCATAGCTAAGATATCAGTTATGTTTCTTAAACATCAAAATGCCAGTCCATTCTTTGTGTCCATATAAAATATTTTCACAATCCAAATAACAGCAATATCTTACTGTAAAAATTCCGTGGAAGTTTTACAAGTGAATTGCCTGACTTTGATGTCAAAATGTATTTGAGTTGTTTGTGTACATCTATAATGATTTCTGCAGATTTTGTGATTTTTTAATCAGAAATAATTTGATCTTATCTGTTGAAATGAGTGTTATAGAAACTAAAGATATTTCTGGTTCTTGTCTGAAAAAAGTATATTTTAAAATATTCTATATTCTGTGTTTGCATAATATCCATAATCTATTTCATTCTTTCCTAGATATATTTGAATTCAACATTGTTTTATAATATATATATATATATATGTATATATATATTAATGAATTCCTTAAGAAGCAGGAATTAGCAGTAAGCAATAGTCAAATGCAAGTCAACTTAAAATGAAGGACCAGATCACAAAATCTAAGAGAAAGTACTGCAAATCAAACTTTCAATTTACAGATGACCAGCCCATATGAGTGAACAAGATCACAAAGTGTCACAAGATTATTTTTAATACCCCTCCCCTAATGATTAATGAACGATTTCAGTCCAGCATAAATGGGCCAGAAAAATAGCTCCTGGAAGGATAGATCCACAATTTGTCTATAAAGGTCAGGAAAACTTGACTTAGACGTCAAATGTAATTAAAAAAAAAACATTAATTGAGAAGATCCTTAGTGCTTAATAACACTATGAGATATACAAGTTGCCATGTCAAAAACAAAGTTTACAACTTTGGTGCGGGGGGGGGGGGGGGAGGATCGGGGTAGGGGGCAGGGGGAGGATGCAAAGGAATGGGAAGGGGAAACAAAGGAGGAAGCTACAATGCTTGATAAGAAATGTACTCATTATCTTGCCCATGTAATTGTAACCCCTATCTTGCCCATGTAATTATAACCCCTCTGTACAGTATTTTCACAATAAAAAAAATACACAGGTACTTCAGTAAAACTTGGTTCTGTGGTATAAAAATGTCATTCTCAAAATATTTAATCTCCTGAAAGTGTATTCTTTTTCAAGTAATCTTTGAAAAATCAAATTCGCAAACCAGGCGCTAGTGGCTCAAGCTTGTAATCCTAAATACTCAGGAGGCTGAGATCTGAGGATCACGGTTCAAAGCCAGCCCGGGCAGGAAAGTCCGTTAGACTCTTATCTGCAATAAACCACTCGAATATCAGAAGTGGCACTGTGGCTCAAGTGGTAGAGTGCTCGGCTTGAGCTGAAGAGCACAGGGACAGTGCCCAAGCCCAGAATTAAAGCCCCACGACCTACCCCCCAAAAAATCACATTCGCCAAAATAACATTTGACAAATAGATGATACTTAGTGGCAGTAGAGTTACAATAGAATTGATTTGCTTACCCAGCACTAATGCCAAACAGGTTCAACCATTCATTAAACTGTAGAAATAGTACCACCCATCATTTGTGTTATTCATTAGGTGCCTTTCAAAATTAGTTAAATATATCAGCCTCCCATATTTCAAACCCAAACGTTAGCTAATAAAGTAAATTTCATCATTTAATAAGGTACATTTTAAAAAGTCACAAATAGTTGCCTTATCATATGTTATTTTATGTTTTCCCTATCTGTCTAACATAGTAAGTCTTGAATATGGGTACTCGTCAGAGATGTGAAAAACATAAAATCTGTCTTCTATTTCTATCATATTCCTCTATAATAATAAATTTTAATTTTCTTTTTTTTCCGAAACTTAAATGTAGTAGAAAATATTATCCCATGTAAAATAAAATAATCACACACCATTGTACAAAGCCATTTGTAAAAATTGGTAATTTGGAATACATTCTAAACCATTTTTAAACTTTCTTGTTGACTAAAGATTAATCTTCCAAATGGATGAGAATTACATCATGTCTAGGTGCTTCACGCCTCCAGTCTTGCAAATTATTATTGCAGATGAATGAATTATGGAAATATAAGCTGACATAAGTTCAAGTATATGCAGGATTGAAACTCCATGGAATGTATATAAACCTTTCAAACTATTAACAGACAGTTTAACAGAATGACTATCAGGAAGTTGAAGCCAGAGAGGAATAATAGTAAATACATAGAATGAATGAAAAATGGAACAAGGGGCAAATACAGCTAAAATTTCAATATACACATGTGATAAAGGAAGTGGTAAAAATGAAATATATCTTGGAGAGGGAGTTGGTTGACAATGATAGAAGGAGTGAAACTGATCCAGGAGCATTGGACAATTAGATGGACATATTTAATTTTAACACACTTGCACAACCTTTTGAAATTCAGTGAAAAAACACACAAAAATTACAACCAAACAGCAATCTCTAGAGAGTATGAATATAACCTCTCAAAATTTTAAGCAGTTAATGAAGGGCTGTCTTGGGAAAAGCAAACAAAACTATTCAAAGAGGGCAGTTTGGGGTAGGGGAGAAATTTGAACAGATTTAAATAGATTGTCTCAGGTTATAAATCACCTAAATATGCTGCAAATGTTATGTTCCTTCTGCGAGTTCCCTCTGTCTGAACTGAATACTCCAGTCCTGAGCCACACTTGATAGCTTGTGAAGATAGAATGCAAGAGAAAAGATCAAGAACCCATTACTCGGCTGGAGAGAAAACAATTTTCTATGTTTTCTTTCATCTCTCTTCACTACTCTTTCTTCATACTTTTAAGTCAATTGATTTTGAGTTATATATTTCCTTCTTTGTTCTGGAAAAGTAATTCGTGAAAGTAATTCACTAAATAGTATTTGCCATTTTTTTTTTATCATGCAGTTTACTTGTTCAAGGGAGTCCATTAAACTTCACCCCTGCATTTGGTTGCCATAAAAACCCAACATTGATGTTAATCAGGACAAACTGTAATGTAAAACTTTGTCTACAAAAAAACCAGTCCAAGAAACTGTGATCACAAATATTTGGATATCCGTTTTTCTCTTTTCTTTTACCTTGAAAGTCTTCTTGTGTCGGGCTGGGAAGTGGCTCAGTGGTGGAGCGCTTGCCTTGCATTCTTGAGGCCCTGAGTTCGATTCCTCAGCACCACATAAGCAAAAAGAAAAAAACCGGAAGTGGCATTGTGGCTCAAGTGGTAGAGCGCTAGCCTTGAGTTGAAGAGCTGAGGGACAGCGCCCAAGCCCAGAGTTCAGGTCCCACGACCAGACCTGAAAAAAAAAAAAGAAACGAAGAAAGAAAGAAAGGAAGAAAGAAAGAAAGGAAGAAAGGAAGAAAGAAAGAAAGGAAGAAAGAAAGAAAGAAAGAAAGAAAGAAAGAAAGAAAGAAAGAAAGAAAGAAAGAAAGAAAGAAAGAAAGAAAGAAAGAAAGAAAGAAAGAAAATCTTCTTGTGTCTAAAGTGCCCACAAACATAAGTACTCCACCATTTTTTGGTTCAATCACTTCTAACCTCAAAGATATATTTTGCTAACAAGACGCTTAGAGGAAACTGCATAATACTCCACTTTTATCTTCTTTCTTAAGACACTCCTTAGATACCACATCAGGAACAGTGAAGTTATTCTTTGCAAAATTATTTCAATAGATTATTTTTCTCTTAATCTTGCATTTGCTCAACAAGATGTATGGAAGAGAATAAAGTTAAATCACCCATAATTTGGAAGACAATGTCTGTTACAAAGGACAATGCTTCTATGTCCTACTTCTATGTCCTCCTCTTAGCTTTTGCCTGATTTCCAATTAATCACAGCTTCTTGGCTCCAAGTGTAGTGAAGCTGAAGGACTCTAAGGCCTCCCCCACTGCTACATCTTCATGGTTTCTCCTTTAAAACTCTTTTAAGTTTCCTCCTTTGGATGTGGGATTTATTTTCATGTCTTCATTAAATCAGTTCTGCATTGTAGTGAGCCAAATCGGCTCTGTAAAATCACTTTAGGTAGCAAAAATATTACAATCTATATCAAAAAGTTTTGGCCTCCCTCCTCTGCTGAAGCCAATTTGCTCAGCTAGGGCTTCTAAGAACACTGTTTTCTTACTTTTTCCATGTGCTCATTTCTTTTCTGAACCCAAAACTTTTTGGCTTATGTAATAAGAGATGTCTTCACTATCTCATTTTAATAAGGATTTATATTTGTGAGCCACTTAGAAATGTGAAATCACTGGTTTGAAGTATCCAATCAGATTTTTTTTCTGTGTTTCAGTGCTTCAGTGCAAAGACATTGTGGAAAGTATTACAAACAAAAAGTGTAAACCCAATACCTTTTTTCATTGTGGAGGGCACTTTCTCCCTAAATATTTTGACCCAAATTATCTTTTTCAGAGAATTACTGTTTGGTAATTAAAGGTCAATTCACAAATTTTGATGTCTCTTTTTAAAGAAATTTGAATTAAATTGCACTATAACCTTGTTTCACACAGTGAGAGAATATTTCCTGGGTAAGGACAGTTTTCAAGGGAAGCTACAGGATTTACAGCAAGGTTTCTGAGGTTTGTTTGTTTAGTGTGAAAATGAGCCATCTTCACTCACATTGCTCCCTCTCCACTAATTATCCATGGATTTTTTGCATGAAAGCCTATTTCCTAAGCAATTTTAAATTTTCTTAATAGGCTATGTTGTTTAAAAGTTTGAACAATTAAAATTTACGTGTCATATTTTTAAAACTCTTTTGAAATTCCTATATCAAAACCGTGAATTCACCAATCCTAATTCCACCTTTACCATCAAAAACAGTTAACACGTTGTTTTCACGATATAATGTCCATGCAACTATTATTTTCCAGTGGCTTTGTTATGCATATATATGACCACATAAGCTGATGTTGAACAAAATGAACTCCAAGATATGGAATCAGAGATTTTTATTTGCGGTTGTTGGTTTTTATGTATTATGTGATTTCTATTTTCTTTGATTTTTCCCCTTTGATTTATCCCTTGCTGTATTTGATTTTGGTACCCTGTGTATTGTGTATATATTTACCTTCATTAGGGAAGGGAAGAGGAACATCACAATGGTGACACAAATGACAAAGGCCAAACCAATGCATTAGCAATACTCACAAGACAATACGTTGGAAATATACATTACAACTTGTGAGGGGCACATAGGTGAAGGAAAACTGTGAGAAAAGTGAGGGAGGGGGTAACAAGTTGGAAAAGTGATGTATTCACTACCTTACAATTACTGTAACCCGACTGTACATCACTTTGACAATAAAATTAAATTTAAAAAATAAGCTGCATAAAATAAAATTTCACTATATTGGTTTAGTTAATATTATTCTTTATATAGTAAAATTTTAAAAATCAATACTATTTGGCATCTAATTTGATTTAATTACCCTTTCTTTATCAGAAGGTCGTCAACTTGAATGTTATCCAACTAGACAATATTTTCACAATATACTTGTATATTTTGGAAAAAATAAATTTAGCACTTTCACACACATAAAACCGAAAACAATTTAATTCTATGGAAACCCATAACTATTAAAATTAAATAAGTTGTTAGGACAGAATATATGTGTTGTTCAAAATTCCTATGACTAATAACTACTCATTTTCAAATTCTGAACTTTCCATACCTGAGAGATTCAAAACGGTACTTGTTTTCATGTTATATAATTCTGCAATAGATGCAGTTTCCAATGGAGTATTAGAGATTGAGAAGTCAACAGAAAAATAGCCACATTCTTATAGAAGATAAAACTATGGAGCATCTGTAATAATTCTTCAAGGGTAAGCATTCCCCAGCTTTATGCCATAAAGTCATCCTAGCCCAACAGTTTCCAACTTGTAAGGTGCACCTTAAAATTCCGTTATTTCACATCATGAATAGCTTATCTTTACTGTGAAAAAATACTGCACCTCTGGTATTGTGATGCCCTCCTTGTTCTGCAAAGAACACCACAATAAACTCAGTTGAATCAATTTTCCCCCTGTGGTATTCTTGACATCAGAACTCTTGCAAATATTATTTATATTTATATTTTTTAACTATCATAAATATTGAGGATACTAAGTTAAGAAGATTATGGTTCAAAGCCCATCCAGGCAGGAAGATCCCTTAGAATCTTATCTCCAATAAACTTCTCAGAAAAAGCCAGACACAAGTGGCACTGAGGTTGAAGTGGTAGAGAAGGAGCCTTGAGCTCAGAGACAGTGTCAAGGCCCAGAGTTCAAGCCCTAGGTCAAACCAATAAAACAAAAACAAAAATTGGGCTGGGAAGTTGGCTCAGTGGTAGAGCGCTTGCCTTGCATGCATGAGGCCCTGGGTTTGATTCCTCAGCACCACATAAGCAAAAAGAAATAAAGCCGGAAGATGCGCTGTGGCTCAAGTGGTAGAGCGCTAGCCTTGAGCTGGAGGGATGAGGGACAGCACCGAGGCCCAGAGTTCAGGCCTCACGACCTGACTCCCCCCCCAAAAAATAAAATAAAAATGAACCCAAACCTAGCATTTTTTCTCATTGTATACAGAGGCACATAACTAAGGAAATTGCTTCCTGTGTAACATATAAGTAAAAGAAAGAAGATGTCACACAATTATTCTCTTCATACCATGTTATACCAAACCCTCAAAAATGCTTTTTCTAAATTTATAAATTAATATCATCCATTTGTTGGCAACTCTGTCTAAATTATTCACATTATCATTTTATACATGAACTGTTGGAATGATCTATTAACTAAGTTCTGATTATTACTCTCTTGAAAGAATATTCTAGGCAAAGAGAATGCCAGAATCATTTGTGAATTTGTCAGTTAAAACCTCTACTTAAAAAGAATTTTATAGTATCCAATGGAATATGGAATTACAAAAAAAACTATTTATTTTGAATCTAAATTCTAATTTTGCAAGGTCCACAAAGTCCTACATTAGACGAACTGTGCTATTTCTCCGGGCTTAAATTTTGTAAACCTTCATCATTTCTTTGGCATCCAACCGAATGATGCTTACTTACTTTTTCAAATTTTGGATGGGAATCATGAGCTATTTTGCATCTAAGAATGTTCTGTAATGAAGAGAGATTAAAACACAACTGAGGATTATATATCAGTTGCATTTGAATAGGAAATTTGACTTCTCAAATCATAATGACAAAATTAGCCCAAACTTCCAACTGTGTATTCCTTTCTTGTAATTTGGTTTGTTTTATTGAGACAAAAATTATACTACCTGGTCCATTGAAGGTATCACTATGTAATTCCACTCTCTAATCTCCTTTCTTAGTCTGAGTGCTAGAATTCCAGGCTTGTATCAGATTGCCCTGCCATAGTTTGTTGGTTTATTTAATCTAGAAACACACTAGCAATTTTGAACTTCTCTGATGATCTTATCCATTGACTGCTCAGATTGTTTATGTACAGTTTTGAAAGATGTTCTAACATTTGACACAGTATATGAACATTTTCAGATGCACATGCAGGAGTCTCTTATTCATTCCTTCATGGATCTGATCCCTTTAATAATGATTACTTGCCTTTCTTACTATCTCTGGTCCCTACCTATGTAATAGTCTCAAACTTGTTTGAAGAAAGTTCACTAGAGGACTTTTTAATATTAAAATTTATCACTTGATTATAGTTTTACTCAGAACATATTTTCTATTGCTTTCTAGCTTTTCTACATATTCTGAGAGTTGTTTCATTTGTGTATTCGTGGGTGCACATATAAGTGCCTCTGTGTGTATGCATATGTTTGTATGTATGTATGTTAAACCTCAAGCTCTTATTCAACAATCTTGCTCATGAGTGGTATTTCATCACTTGAACTGTTCTTCCAATGCAGCTTTGGCTGGTTAATTATAGATAGTGTCTAAAGACTGTTCTGCCCAGGCTGGATGCAAACTGAATTTCCCAGACGCCTTTACATTCTTAAGTTTTTTTTTTCCAGGAGTATCAACTTTTAAACTACAAACATTTTTGTGAGTGTTGTCTAACCTGTAGCCCAGATTTTTAACTCAAGAATTCATATAAAGATAGATGAACATACGCATTACATATGCTGAAAGTACACTGTTAGAAATGTGATCTTAAGCTGGGTGGCGGTGAGATCTGAGGATTGAGGTTCAAAGCCACCCCGCATAGGAAAGTCCCAGAGACTCTTTTCTCTAACTACAAGAAAACTGGAAGTGGCACTGTGTCTCAAGTGGTAGAGCATTAGCCTGGAGCTGAATAGCAGAGGGACAGCGCCCAGGGTTCAAGTGCCACGACCACCACCACCAACAACAATGTGTATATATATATATATATATATATATATATATATATATATATATATATATATATATATAAAGAAATATGATCTTTGCCTCCAGGTTCATTGCTAGTATAATCCCTGCTCTTTCAAGATGGACATTTTTCCAGTTAAGTCCATTCTCTTATATCTGAATTGCATGGAATCAGAATCATACTTCTATTCTACTTTTTACAAATTTGCACGATTGGAAGTGTGATTTAGAAAGGGAGTGGCCTCATACTTCATTTTCCACTTAGGAGAAATGCTTTTTCTATATCACTTCTGTAAATCTACATACTGAACTTGGCTTCATTGTTTCAATGTTGTCTTATTTGTAGATCCTTCTATATTGTATTGAACCCTAAAACACAGAACTTCTCTTTCTCCTATTATTGCTATTGTTTCTCTTACTGTTAACTCTTGTACACTTGGAAAATAATGCACAGCACATACACTCACAAAAAAATGATCTGAGAACCCTCTTCCCATTTAAAATTCACCTTAATTTACAGAGCACTTATGAAGTTTGAACTCAATGTACTCATGGATAATGCATTTATAAGCAATATAAATTTCATATTTTATCTTTACTAAGCTGTCTCTGAAACACTGCTACATGCTGTCCAAAGGTGTCCTTGTGCGTTTTCAATGAAGCCAGCAAACATTCATTATACCTCAAGCAGCACCGTAAATTGTTGCTAGAAGTAACTATTACTGGAGGCGGAAACTGATCCCAGGGGAGGAATTGAACATAGAGATATGACAAAGTTCAAGTTAATTTGTGCTTTCCTTTTTACTGTACAAGAAAAGGATCCAAGGCTTGAGGGAAACTCTGTCCCTGACTTTTCGAGTGTGCTTTTTACTCATATAAAACTGGCTTATAAACTTCTGGTTGAGAGTATTACAAAAGGAAATAATGTGCCATTTGAGGGCCAGCATAAAACAAAAGGAAATAACATTGTTTTAAAAGTGTTCTACTGCAAAGAAAAAAAGACATGGAGATTTTAAAATGCTTTATGGATGGATATTTCACTTCTGAGATGATTCGCTTGTTGCAGGATTTAGTTATCCATCCCTTTATTCTGGTCCTGAGTTCTCCATAGGAATAAGGATTCCAAAAAGGCAGGATCCAGTGAGTATAATCAGCAAAAGCAGTCTCTTCTCATACCAGTACTCCTTTAAGGAGGGTCCCAAAGAAATACCTGGGTTTTTTTTTTGTTTGCTTGTTTGTTCAGTTTGTGCTGGTTCTGAGGCTTGCTCTCGGAGGCTGGAACATGTCACTGAATCGATGCTTTTCCTGCCCACCTGTCCCCAAAGCTAATACTTTACTGCTTGAGCAGAATCCTCACTTCTGGACTTTTTGGTGGTTAATTAGCGATAAGAGATTGACAGAATCTCCTGCCTGGGTTTGTTTTGAACTGAAATAGTAAGAAAGCCAAGTGATGGGCTGAGAAGGTGGCTGAGGAGTAGAGTGCTTGCCTTGAATGCATGAGGCCCTGGGTTCGATTTCTCAGCACCACAAGAGCAGAAAAAGCTGGATGTGGTACTGTGTCTCAAGTGGTAGAGCACTAGCCCTGAGCTGAAGAGCTTAGGGACAGTGCCCAGGCCTAGAGTTCAGGCACCATGACTGCCAAAAAAACGCCAAGTGACATCAACTGTATCAAGACTTATTTTTTGAACCAAGAAATACTAAATGATGTTTATTATAAAGCTAATATTTGACAATTTTTAAAAGAAGAGAATATGTCCAGCGAAGAAGCCATAACTTAAATAAGAGCAAAAGTAAGTGCACTGAATCATTTTGGTATTATTTTTTTCTGCTTTGGAAGATTACTATTGACCTTGTCCTTCCTTTGGGGGAAAACTTAAAGTCATATTTGCACTTTTTGTTGGTAGTGGGGCTTGAATTCTGATCCTGGGTGCTGTCCTTCAGCTATTCATCTCAAGTTCACTGTTCTACCACTTTAGTTATGGCAGCACTTCTGGGGTTCTGGTGGTTAATTGAAGATATGGTTCTCATTGACTTTCCAGAGCAGGCTGGCTTTGAACCGCAATCCTGTGGTCTCAACCTCCTGATTAGCTAGGATTACAGGCTTAAGCCAACAGCACCCAGCTCATATTTCCATTTACTGCACTTAATGACACTATGTGGACAAAGAATGTAAATTTGAATCAAATGATGACATGGCAGCTTTTCAGAAAAAATTGAGGTAGCAATAAATAGTCCTCCTATTCCATTTTGTTACATTAATGACTCCTGAGCTATGCAACCCTTACATTAGCAACCCCTTGCCATCTGTGTAGGTGTATTTAGTATCAGGAGAGACTTAGATTTTTAGAAACCAAAAGGGATCAGGTCTGGAAAAACAACATAAGAGAAGATACATTTGTCACACAGAGATTAAGAACTAGCCTAAGAGATTTAAAATGCTAAACGCAATGAAGAATAAACCTGGTTGATAACTAGTTCTTCAATAACCAAGAATGGTTCCCCAGAATGATTTCTGGTATGCGTTAGTTACTATCATTTGTTCCTTCCTTCTAGAGTTATTCCTTCTCTTGTCCCAACTGATAATTTGCCTCTGCCTTTTTGGTTCCATGACTGACCAAAAAGATTTCCAAATCTCACTTAGACTATCCTTCTCATTGTGATTAGCAGTGACCTCTCAAAAGCCTGGAATCTTTGAATTTCCAGAATTAACCTTCACCTGACATCTAAGCACATTCCTAGCATTAATTGTTGGGACCTAATGAACAAAACTTTTTTTTCAACACAGTATCCTAATATAGGTAAAGTACATGAATTAGGGAGTATTGTCAGGTATTAGTATGGAAGGAACAATATATATTCCAAGTATGGATTATTTATTTTGCATTTACTGACTAATTTTTTTATGTTTTCTTTTTTTTTTTTTTTTTGCCAGTCCTATAGTCCTGGAACTTAAACTCAGGGCTAGGGAATTATTCCTGAGCTTTTCCTTTCTCTCATGGCTAGCACTCTACCACTTGAGGCACAGCACCACTTCCAGTGTTTCTTTTTCTGTTTATGTGGTACTGAGGAATTGAACTCAAGTTTTCATGCATGGTAGGCAAGCACCGTACCATGAAGCCACATTCCCAGAGCTCTAAATGACTTTCTTAAGATGGTATTATATTTTCTTTCCATAACTATGCATCATAATTTTGGCCAGTTGCTAGAAAAGGACGTAGAAAACAATATTAAGTCCAATAAGGCTGGATGGACAATGAATAACTGTCACGGTCTAGCCAGGGCACAGAGGGGCTTACCTCATAGGGCTGGTTCAACAGGCTGAGTGAGACAGTTCCTGACCCACAGCCCACCTCCAGAATGAGAGGGCCACCTTGGGTTCCAGCCACATGGGGACACTGGGCCACTTCTTCAGCACCCATACAACCACTTCCTGTGAGAGAAAGAGAGAGAGAGAAAGAAAGTCAGAATTACAATTAAGCTGGGTGCTGGTGGTTCAGGACTAAAGTCCTATGAGATATGATGAACATGGTTCATAGCCAGCCCAGCCGGGAATGTCCATGAGACACTTATCTCCAAAGAACCACCAGAAAACTGGAAGTGGCACTGTGGCTCAAGTGGTAGAGTGCTAGTCTTAGCTGAGGAGCTCGAGGACAGCACCCAGGCCCAGAGTTCAAGCCCCACGACTGACAAGAAGTGGACTTCCCACCACAAGAAGTGTGCTGAATACCACACATTCTCCTAGGGACCATGGCAGAGAAGTCAGGCTGAGCTTTCTGTCAACTGGAGGTCATGAGATGGTCACCCGCCTTCTCTGTGACTCATTTTCCCCAGCTACAAAACTGAACACAGTGAAGGATCTCCTTCCTCATGGGAATAGGATAAGGCTGAAAGAGAACCATGTTTTGTTTCATAAACCCGTACGTGTCACATGACTAATAACAGGCCCCATCTGAGCCCTTTCCCAGTTATCTTACTGTCGTATGCTCACAGAATTGCCAAGAACTGTATCTGACAGCCGCTCCTTCTGTGCCTGGCCCTGCTCTAGAGATCCCCCTGTATTGATCCCTTGTTTCCTCACATCTGTCCAAGGAGGAGACTGAGGTACAATGGTGGAGGCCCAACCCAGAGCTTTATGGCTGCTGTAAACTAAGTTTGGGATAATCATCTAAACCGATGACTGAGCATGACACTATATGTCTACCATCCCAACTAAGGAGGACCGGGCCTCGTGGTGCACACCTGTCACAGATAGGAGGACCACAATCCAGCCCAGCCTGAGCACATTTTGAGTGAGTCTCTATCTCGGAAATGCCCAAGACAGAAAGGCTTGGATACCGTGGTAGAAGACCTGACTGGCAAGCCTAAGGCTTTGAGTTCAAACCCTAATACACCAAAAAGAACGAGAGTCCCAGTGGCAGAGGCTCATGTGTATAATCCTAGCTACTCAGGAGGCTGAGATATGAAGATCACAGCAAAAGATTTAAAATAGGTTTGGCCTCACCCATCAGAAGTCATGATGAGAAAACCCGGAGTCTGACTTATACTGGTGCACTCCATACCGGCAGGGCTCACATCCTTACTAAGTGCTGGCCATGCTCTCTGTCCCCCTGGGAAGCCAACCCCTGTGGGCCCCATACTCAGGTCCTCCCAAGCTCCAACTGCCACCAACCAGGCCCAAAGGAGTAGAAAGCTCCAAGGCACACATGTCCCTTGGTCTTATAATTTAAGGTTGCTGAGTCCCCTTCAAGCGTCTCACACTTCCAGGCCCCAAGACCTCAGCCACAAAGCCCATGCATCCCCCAAAGGTAGCAGGCAGAAGTTACCAAAGGACCCAGCCTCCATATTACAATCCACTTCTACACACACACACACACACACACACACAAATCCAGACCAGTGACAGAAGACTCGCCCATGCAGCACCTGCAATTTTCCAAATGATCACTCACCTGAGTACAGTCAGGTTATACAAGGAGGAAGATGATATATCTGTCTCTCTCCTTCTCTCTCATGCACACACAGACACACACACACACACACACACACACACACACACACACACACACACAATCTCAGAGCAGTGCCTCTCCGGAGTTTTTTGGTTCCTCATCTGAGACAATGTACAAGCTGGAGCACAGGAGTTCCTTTAGAAGAATCAGGGGTTCCCACCCAAGTGGAACACCACTCTAATGATGCAGCACCACACACACACACACACACACACACACACACACACACACACACAGATTCCGAGCAGTGCCTCTCCAGAGTTTGTTGGACAATGTACAAGCTAGAGCACGGGGGTTCCCTTGGAGGAATCAGGAGCTCCCACCCAAGGGGAGCACCACTCTAATGATGCAGCATACTGTGCCTATCCCTTTCTCCAGGGCCAGTCCCTTGACTCCCCAATCACCAAAACTCTAGGCCAGGATGCTGGGTAAAGGAGTCCCGAGACAAGCAGGGGGTCATGGTGACCCCAGAGGTGTGTCTGACCTGAGGTGCCGGTGGTATTGGGGAAATGGATGGGGTCCTAAAGGCTACATACTTGGACTTATTTCCAGCCTACATGCTTCTGGGCCACATGGCAGATTCTTGGGAATCCAGGACCACATGGACTGGGAGCACCAGCAGAAACTAGAAGAGCTGGGAAATGTGATCACTCTGTGAGAACTGTTGACAGTTGGGGGAGGGGACAGGCTGGGTGTATGTGTATGTGTGTTTAGGGGGGTGTTCCTCCCAGATATTCACATTCTGCTCTGACCCCCAGCACTCTCACTTCCCTAATGGGCTCTTCTGGGACCCTCTCTTCAAGTGAAAGGGTGACCAAGCACAGAGGACAAGGGCTCACACAGCAAGAGAGACCTATCTTCTGCATCCAATGCCCCAAACCCCAGAAAAAAGGAAAAGACCCAAGAAGGCAAGTGTGGAGGTGCTGCTCCCCACGTCTGACTAAAGCCACCAGGTTCCCACCAGGAAGATGAAGGGTGCAGATGAGTGGCTGTGTGGCTCCCACTGCTCCAGGCCAGGGGCTCTGTGGTGCCCCCTCCTCACCCATCCCTGCATCTCCCTGTTTCTTGGGACACTGGCAACTAGGGATGGGGGTGGGATACTCTGGTCACCACCCACTCCCACCCCTGGGGCACATTTGTGGCAGAGCCCAGGCCAGACTGTAGGGTATGGGGGAGCTGGAGGTCCAGTCGGGGGGGGGATCTCATGGTGTGGGGGTCACAGGGTATGGGCCCAGTAGGAGGCCACTCACATGTGCTACTGGGAGAAGCTGTTGGAGGCAGCTCCGGGTGGATTCGAGCAGCGAAGGCAGTAGCAGGGCAAATACTCATGCCTGGAGCAGAGACAGGGGGACCTGGACCAGGTCGGGGCCACAAGCCTGCCTGTGGAGTGCCATCACTTGAGGACTCCAAGAGGTGCCATGGGTCCAAGCAAGCAGTGATTGGTTTGAAATGCAGTGACACATGGAATGCTGAAGGGGACCAGGGCGTGGGCATGTGCGTGGCAGGGCTGAGCAAGACCTCTCCTCCTACGGCTTGAGTCTCTTGATCACCACTCAGCCATCTCTACCTTCTTCAACTGTTGGTAGTGGTGTCAACCAACAGAGGAATCCCAGTGCTATCAGGCAGCATAGAATGTGGGTGTGACCACCATTCTTATATCCCATTGGTCAGAAAGAACCATGAAAGAATGGGAGTGTGGCCGGAATCCTGTGATACAGGCAGAATGGGCAGAGTGAAGATGACAGTGGCTCCCCCAGCCCCTTTCCCAGGGAACTCAGTCCAATTCAGTTGGGGACAAGAGGGTGACCGGCTTTAGATTGTTGTGTATGTCTGTTTGTTGCCAGTCCAGGACCTTAAACTCAGTATCTGGGCAGTCTGTAAGCTGCTTTTGCTCAAGACTAGCCCTCTACCACTGGAGCCACACAGCTCTACTTCTGACTTTGTTGGCATTGAAGTTGGACAGGGGTCTCAAGGACTTTCCTGCCTAGGGTGAGTTTGACCATGATCCTCTTATCATAGCCTTGTAAGTATCAAGGCGACTGCTGAGAGCCACTGGTGCCTGCCTGATCATTGGTCTTGCTTATGTTGTGGCACAGACCTGTGAGTTGCCTATCATCGGGTTGAAGTTGTGGGAGCTGGAGCCCACAGTAGGAATCCTGGTCCTGCCACCTCCAAATGGCAGGAGAACCTAAAAACTCATTCTTATCCATAAGATTACCAATGGAATGTGATCAATGTCAAGATTGAATGAGTAGTTCTTGAATGATTCTAGGATCAAATTATACACAATCATATCCTAGGACACTGATCGATTTTAGTTAATACTTCATTAAGTATTTAAACAATCACATACATTAAATGGAGGCAGAATGAAATACCTAAGAATTCGACCTCACATAGTATAAAGGTGCAATTTTTTCTGCCAGGATTGGGATTTGAACTTATTGTCTGGGTAACTCTGTTGCACTGTGTGTTAAGGGGAAGCTTGCCTCCTTGAAATCAGGAAATTCAAGTCTGTTCCTTAGGCCTGAATTGGATCCCCAGCACTAAAAAACATCCTATTCATGTACATTTTAAATATATGATTTATATTCATGTACATATGTTCACTCCATATTACACTCAGCATAGTTATTTTTTTTTGTCTTTTTCTTGTATTGAGCGTTTATTTTATTGACTATTATGACACATAGAACATTGATTACATTGATTACGTAGGATTATAGGTCTGCATATGTATTCCACTTTATACTAGACACCCAGGACTTTCACAGAAAAGGAAAAAAAAATGTTTCACCATCAGCTTCTTACTCCACGATTAATTGTTTGGGAGTCCTGGCATCTGAACGCATGGCCTACAAGGCCAAATTCATGAATGGGTGTGTGTCAACACGCCATCCTGGGGCAAATTGAGCTGACAGGCAATTCCCAGGAACTGAGATCAAGCCCCAGGGGTTGACAAAATATGAACAGATTGACTTGCAGATGACAGTACAATAATAAATATATATGTTTATATAGTGCCAGAGATGTCTATACATTATTCAGTTATATAGAATACATTCCTACAAATTCTGGGGTATTTATTATGCCTCCATGTAATTAATGTTACTGTTTCATCCTTAATAAACTATTAATTAAATCAGTGTCCTGAAATTATTGCATTCCTGTAAGTAATAGTATTCTTTTAATGCTTCATAAATATTAAATAAAATCAATCAGCTTCTTCAAATCATCTTGTCTAATTTTATAGGAGAATCATTTACGATCAACTCATTCAACCTGACATTGATAACATTCCTATGGATGGGAACGAGTCTCTTAGTATCTCATGCCATTGGTAGGTGTCAGGATTGGGATTTGAAATCAAGGCCTATGTTGCCACATGGTCCTATGGTTTCCCCGATAGTCCACCAGACTTCAGCAGTGCAAGGTAAAATACCCTTTGCAACAGTGTCATTTGGATCCAGGAGGGTCACCTCACAAAGGAAGAAAACATAAAAAGGCCATCTCCATATTTTCCTGTGATTTTTTTTTCCCTTCAAGGCCTAGGGATCCAGGATCCCAGGATCAGCTGTGGGTCCAGTGGCTGCACCTCAGCCTAGGGTGATTGAAGCTGAAGCAGAGTTGCCACGACCCGAGTTCAAGCCCTGCTCTGGGAAAAAATAAAATAAAATAAATTTAGCTCCTTGGCTTGCAATTCCCAACATTTATTCTGCCAGGTTTTGGATTTGAACTCAGGATCTGGGTAAATCTGCAGTGGATGAAGGGGAAGCTCACCGCACTTGAAGATAAGAATTTCAGGCCTGTTCACTAGGCCTGAATTCAAGCCCCAGCCTTTGAAAACATACTATTTATATAAAGATAGGCTTTGCACTTACCTATAGATGTTCAGTCCATACAAGTTTAGCGTGGTTGTTCCTTGTATTTATTGTTGTATTCATTTATTTACCATTGATTTTACTGTCTATGATGACAACCATTCCATTTATTACATTAATGACATCCTATCACATAGCATCTAGATTTGTAGAAGTGTTTTCCATCATTCCTGACACCCAGGACTCCCAGAGAAAAGGAAAACACGTTTCACACTCAGCTTCTTACTCCATGATCCAATTGTTGGTAGTGCTGGAATCTGAACTCAGAGCCTAGCAGGACTAAGTGGCAAATAGGTCAATATGAACACACCATCTTGTGAGCAACTAAGGAGGAAGCCCATTCCCAGGATATGACATTGATCCCCACGGTGGGCCACAATAGTTATAAATTCATTGTTTAAACATAGGATCTATATTTACATATATGTGTGGATAGCATCTTGTGTTCGGTGTACTTCTTATTTTGTGACTTATCCATGGAGGTATTATGTATTTTACTGAGTAGTAACAGATATAACAGTGTTTACATGGATGACAACCTATTGTCATGTCTATAGGGTTTCTTATACTTTCTCCATCCTAGTTGAGACACAGGACATTCGCAACACAGGAAAATAGGTGAATCGATTGGCTTCTCACATCAGGATTCATATTTTTGCTGTGTTGGGATTTCAACTCAGAGCCTAACAGGCCCAATTCAGGAAAGGGTCAAGGTGAGGACACAGGCCTGTGAGCAATGAAGGAGATAGGCCATTCCCAGGACCTGACATCGAGTGCCAGGGAGGGCCAAATAGTCATAAATTCATAATTTAAACATAGGATCTATATTTACATACATGTGTGGGCAGCATCTTGCATTCAGTGTACTTCTCCTTATTTTGTTCCTAATTCATGCTGGTATTGTGTATTTTATTGGTGACAGGTAGTAACTGTGCTGACATGGATGACAACCTGTTCCCATGGTTATAGGGTTGCATATGCTTTCATTCTCCATCCTAGATGAGACCAAGAACTTTCACAGGAGAGGAAAACATTTGCAACGACTGGCTTCTGACATCAGGATGAAAATTTTGTCAGTGCTGGGAAGTGAATTCAGGTCTGGGTAGCTCTGTTGAACTGTGATGGAAGGAGAAGCTCACCATCCTTGAAGACTAGAATGTCAGGCCAGGTCCAGGGCCTGACTTGAAGCCCCAGCACTGGACAAAATAGCAAGCCCACCTTTTTTAAACATAGGATCTCTCTTTACCTACAGGTATGTTATGCAACTTGCATTCAGTGTAGTTATTCTTTTTATTTTGTGTCTTATTCATGGATGTATTGTATGTTTAATTGAGTACGATGGCAGATATAACTGTGCTGACATGGATGTAAACATATTCCCATGGTTATAGAGTTGCCTATATAGTATTCTCCATCTGCGCTGAAAGCCAGGACTTTAACAGGACAGGAAAGCAGATGGATCAATTGGCTTCTCACATCAGGGTGAAGCTTTTGGCAGTGCTGGGATTTGAACTCAAAGCTTAGCAGGCCCAATTGGTGAATGGGACATGGTGAGCACACCACCCTGTGAACCACTAAAGAGCTGGGCCGTTCCCAGGACCTGAGATTGATCTCCCCAGGGTGGGGGCCAATATAGTCATAAATTCCCAATTTAAACAGAGGACCTCTATTTCCATACATGGGTGGGCAGTACCTTGCATTCTGTGTAGTCATTCTCATTATTTTGCCTTATTCATTGATGTGGTGTGTATTTTCTTGAGTATAGAATGACAAATATAACTGTGTTGACCTGGATGACAATCTATTCACATAAGTCGAGAGTTGCCTATGCATTCTCCATCCTAGCTGAGACCTAGAACATGCACAGCACAGGAAAGAAAAAAAAAAGGTGCAAATACTGGCTTCTCACATCCGGGTGAATTTTTGGCAGTGCTGGGATTTGAACTTGGGGCCTCGGAGGCCAAACTGGCCAATGGGTCCACGTGCGCACTCCAGCCTGTGAGCCATGAAGGAGCTGGGCCGTTCCCAGGAACTGAGATCAAGCCCCAGGGAGGCCACAATAGACATCAATGCATCATTGAAACATGGGATGTATATTCACATCTGTGTGTGGACTGCATTGATCATTTAGTGTAGTTATTCTCTATTTTGTATGCTATTCATGTATGTAGTGTGTATTTTCTTGAGTACATGATGACAGGTATAACTGTGCTGACATGGATGACTACCAATTCCCATGGCCACAGGGTAACCCATGCATTCTCCATCCTAGCTGAGACCCAGAACTTGCACAGGAAAGGAAAACAGGCGCAATGATTGGCTTCTGACATCAGGATGATTCTTTTGGCAGTGCTGGGTTCTGAACTCAGAGCCTAGCAGGCCCAAGAGGTGAATGGGTCCACGTGAACACAACAGCCTGTGAGCCACTAAGGAGCGGCCGTTCTCAGGACCTGAGATTGAGCCCCCAGGTGGGGGTAGGGGGAGGGTGCACAGCAGTTATCCATTCATAAGCTGAAGGTAGTATGAAAATAAGTACATATAGAGAGAGAGTAGGAGAGATGGCCACCTGTGATGGAATTGAATCTACTATGTGACTACCGATTCTTGGATCTTTCCTGATGCCTCCATTTCACAACTGATGATTATTGTCATGCTTCATCAAATCTTCATTGCAAATAAGCAATACCCCATGATTCTTGCCTATCATTTCCTACTCCCATCACACATGAACTACTGATTCAAAGATGAAATCAATCGCATTCCATAACTCTTCCTAGGTCCATAAACTAATATCTTGGGATCTCCCTCCATACCATCTTAGTATGGTGGCTGAATTCAAGCCTCAGGCCTGTAAAACATACTCCTTATATACATTTTAAAAATAGCACTTATACTTCCATACAGATGTTCAGTCCATATCATGTTTAGTGTGATAGGGTTTATACTTCCATATAGATGTTCAGTCCATACCGTGTTTTGTGTGATTATTCATTTTATTTCTTGTTTTATTCATTTATTAACCATTTATTTTATTGACTCTGATGACACCTATACCATTTATTATATTGTTTATATCCTATCACATAGCATCTAGATTTTTAGATGTGTTCTCATCATGCCTGAAATGCAGAGCTCTCCCAAGAAAGGGAAACATGTGTCACACTCGGCTTCTTAATTCAAGATTAAATTTTCACAGTGCTAGGATATGAACTCAGGGCTTAGCAGGCCCAATTCATGAATGGGTGAGTGTGAGCCTGGCAGCCTCTGGCCAATGAAGCTGTCAGGTGGTTCCCAGGTGCTGAGATGGAGCCCCAGGTTTGGCCAAAACAGTGATACATGGAAAAAGTGCCAGAGCCGACTATGTATTATTAAACGACATCAACTACTTTCCTACCAACTCTTAAGTATTTATTATACTTCCATTGAAGGAATATTATTCTTTTCATGCTTAACAAACTATTAATTAAGATCAATCAGCATCCTAGGATTCTTGCATCCAATTTTAGACTAACAATACACGAATTACTCTTTCAATCAGTATCCTATGCATAGGAACAAGTCTCTTGGGATCTCCACCACTGGTAGTTGTCAGGACAGGGATTTGAACCTGGGGCCTAGGTTGACAGGTGGGCCTATGGTTTCCCTGATAGCCCGCCAGCCTTCAGCAATGGCAGGTCAGGTACACTTTGCAGCTGTGTCATTCAGAACCAGTAGGATCACCCTGCAAAGAAAAAAATTATAACCACTCCCAACCCTCTGCGGCTCACTACTTTTGGTGCTGTTTCACTTTTTTTTTCTTCCTTAAAGCCCTCTTGGCTTGGGATCCCAGGATTGGCTATGGGTCCAGAGGCTGCAGCCCAGCCTAGGGATATCAAAGCTTAGGCAGTGTTGCCATGATCTGAGTTCAAGACCTGTGGTTGGCAAAAAAAGAACAAACAAACAAACAAATAAATAAATAATTTATTTATTTATTTAACTAAATTAAAAAAATAAAGCTCCCTGATTTGGAATTTCTGCTAGTTTTATTTCCTATCCTGGGATTTGAACTCAGGGTCTTGGTAAATCCAAACCAATGTGAGGGAAGGTGCAGAGTAGCCACTACTTTAGTTCAAACCCCATGCCAAGCCAAAATTAAAAAATTAAGTCACTGATCTTGGCAGGGGGAGGTAGTTGTGGAGATGGGAGGGAAGGGATCGTAAGGGGAAAACAAAGGAAGAGGCAACAATGCTCAATAGGAAATGTACTCATTATTTTGCTCATATAACTGTAACCCCCTGTACATCATTTTTACAATAAACATCATACAAAAAATAAACAATGTAGTGCTAAGAGAAGCACTTTGGGGGTAAAGGAAAGATGTCTGAATAGCTATACAAAATTCTACACTGCTTTTTTTTTTGAAATGTTCAGTATGGAACTGAATAAACATAACTGCTTTCATCAAAAATATTGTCTCTGTCTTGGAAATGGGGCCAGTATTGCTGCTATTGCTGGGATTTGATCTCACATTCCAGGTAACTCTTTTGCACCATGGGTAAAGGCAAAGTTTACTGTCCTTGAGGAAACAGATTCAGGCTAGTGTTCCCAAGGCCTGCAGTATGGCCTTGCAATGGAAAAATACTTATGATATATACTTACATATGTGTGTTTATTACATATTATGATTATTGTCATTGTTTTTTATTCATTTTTTTAATTTTAATTTTTATTTTTTATTGTGAAAATACTGTACAGAGGGGTTACAATTACATGGGCAAGATAGTGAGTACATTTCTTATCAAGCATTGTAGCCTCCTCCTTTGTTTACCATTCCCATCCTCCCTCCCCCCTACCTAATCCTCCCCCCCAAGTTGTAAAGTTTGTTTTCGACATGACAACTTGTACTTCTCATTGTTGCAACAGGTCCACCTGTATCTTTATTTATTTTATTTTTATTTGATTTATTTATTCATCGTTTAATGTATTTAGTATTATTACATACATATTTATTACATTTTATAAATTTATTATAAAATGATACACAATAATTTAGGACATTGAGTCATTTTTCATTAATACCTTGTTAAGTATTGAAACATGATACATAATTAAATGGAGGCATTTGTCACAGTCATCACATGTTTAGAGTCTGTCCCAAGTATGAGCTTTGTCTTATTCATCTTTGGACAACTTCTCACAGGGATTTCTTTAAATGATTTATACTCAGAGGCTTTTTCTTGAGGATAGGCAAGTTGAGGGATAAAATAGTAAGAGTGAAGCTGGGAATGTGGCTTATAGGTAGAAAGCTTGCTCAGCATGCATGAATGCCAGGGTTTAAATCCTCAGTGCCACATACTCAGAAAAAGCCAGAAGCTGTGGAATGGCTCAAGTGGTAGAATCCTAGCCTTGAGAAAAAGAAGCTCAGAGACAGTACCCCGGACCTACGTTCAAGCCCCAGAACTGGCAAAATAATAGGTCAGATGCCGGTGGCTCACACCTACAACCCTAGCTAATCATGAAGCTGAGACCTCAAGACCACAGTTCCAAGACAGCCTAGGCAAGGAAAGCCTGTTAGACTCTTACCTCCAATGAACCACCAAAAGACCCCACGTGGAGCTGTGACTCAAGTGGTAGAGTGTTCACCTTGAGCTGAAGGGCTTAGTGATAGTGCCCAGGCTTGAGTTCGAGATACATACCTGGAAAAAAAATGAGAGTTAATCAAAGTACTTTTCCTATTTGTTAATTATGAGAACATTTTCTGGAAAATGAATGCTGGTGTACACCAGAATTGGAGTCAGAGCTGAATGTTCAATTATAGAAGATCTAAATGATCAGGCTCTCTGTCTCTAGGAGTATAACCTTGTGTGACATGGTTCTGAAAGGTCCAATGTTGAAAGGGTTAATATACTCCCCAAGCCCTTTATGATGAGCAGTTTACTTGTATTTTCAATGTCATAATAGTTCTGAACTTAGCAGAGCAAGAGAAGCTCATGCTTGTCACCCTTTCTTAGGAGTCTGAGGTCTGAGGATCACAGGGTGAGGACAGCCAGGGCAGGAATGTCTATGAGGCTCTGACTTCCACTTCACCACAGACAAAGCAGAAAGGGACTCATATGGCAGAGCGATAGCCTTGAGCCAAAGGAGCCCAGGGAAAGAGCCTAGATCCACAATTCAAGCCCAAAGACCTGCAAAACATTTAAAGCAAAGGACAGAAAAAGAAGGAAAAAGACAGCAACTCCCTTTGGGTTTGATCAATCTATTTCTATCTTGGAAGCTCCTGAGGAGCTAACAGGACAAGCAACAAAGAAGGACATGGACTGGGAGAGCAGGCTGAGTTCAAGGTTCAAGTGTAGCAGATCCATCTGCCCAGCCACTCATGTGAAGATTGTAATCATCTTGTGTCCTCGAGTGGTCTTCTGAAAGGTCACATGTTCAAGAATTCCTGGATTTCCCTTGGTGATGAGAAGTTACTTGCACTCTAAATGTTCTTAGAGTTCTCAAGCTATAGAAGCATGAAAGAAACATCATTGACCCATGCTGGGTATAAATGAAGTTCTCAGGATCTAAGACCTAGCCCTGTTAGCAGGAAGAACTCCAATGTAACACTGTATTTGAAGGACAGGAAACAGTTTCAAAAAAACGGACTAGGTGCAGAGATCTGTAGATTAGTAGGCAGAATGTACACACTCAACAGGGAAGTGAGCTGCAAAACCACTTCATTCATTCCAGGCACAGCCAGCAATGGGGGGAAACCTGAAAAATTTGTTAGAGTCAGAAACCTGAAAAATTTGTTAGAGTCACACAAGGGTCAGGCTTTTCTCAGCCTCTTCAAACAATGACTAATTATCCTTCCTCCCTCAGGTTAAGGGAGCCTCAGGCTATCTTTAGGTTACCAATAGAGAGCCAGTTTATTGGGGGAGAGGGGAGGAACAAAGTAGAAAAATCCTGCTTTTTGGTCTTAGGGAGTGGGTTCTTGACTCTCCATCTGTCAGATTTGAAGGCCCTTCTTCTACCTCTGCCAGTCCATTCTCCTTCCTTCATTCTTCACATCATTAATGTAAATCCCCAGTCCAAGGAGAGGCGGGGCCCTTTCTCTTCTGCCTCCAAGCACCTGAGTTAGAACCTGGCTCTGCCCTCTTGACTCTGGGGCCCTCCACTGCCTTAGAAGTGGGAGAGAGACAGTCTTCCTGTTCTGTGGTTATGTGAAGGTGATGCTGGTGTCCTGGCACACTGCAGAAGGCCTCATGGTTGGGAAGTGTTCCCTTCTTTCCTACTGAGATCCAAGACCAGATTCACCTATCATATTTCTTTCTATCTATCTATCTATCTATCTATCTATCTATCTATCTATCTATCTATCTATCTATCTATCTATCTATCTATCTATCTATCTATCTATCTATCTATCTATCTATCTATCTGTCTGTCTGTCTGTCTGTCTGTCTGTCTGTCTGTCTGTCTGTCTGTCTGTCTGTCTGTCTGTCTGTCTGTCTACTTACCTGGTATCTCTTTGGCAGTTCTTGGGCTGAACTCAAGGCCTTGGCACTGTCTCTAGCACTCTGCTACTTGAGTCACAGCACCAATTCTGGCTTTTTCTGTGTATGTGCTATTGAGGAATCAAACCCAGGGCTTCTTGCATGCTAGGCAAACACTCTCTCACTAATCCACATTCCCAGCCCCCTCATCTTTTTCTTAATGGTAGTTTTTACATAAGTACCCTACCATTTTTCATCCCCAAGTTAATTTTTCTGAATACCTGTTATAAATATGAATCCTGATCTTCTCTTCCCCTGCCTGATTTGTGACTGTTCCTGCGTTGGCCTCATAATAAAATGTAAATAAAGGCTGCTGAGAGCTTAAGTGTGCATCATATAAGGATGCAGGTGTGGAGCCCTGGAAGAGAAAAGCGATGGGCTTGAAATGAAGAGAATGGTGCAGTATGCGCAACGAGCATATCTGAAAAATAAATCAGTAAGTAAAAGCAGAAGCATTGCCTATGATCTGTTTGCACTCAGGGAAGTAATATACACACGTAAGTAAGTAGGACACTGATACATAACTTGGCCTTCTCTCTTTGAATTTTTTGTGGACATCCCAGGGCTTAAACACAGGGCCCAATGCAATGAGCTGTTTTGCTCAAGGCTGAGGCTCTACCACCGCCAGAGTTCCATGTCCAGCCATCTGGTCGATAATTGGATATAAGCGCCTCCCAGGCTTTCCTGCCTGCTCTGTAAAGTATCTCCTGCTTGGCTTTCTCTCTCAAATCTGGAGCTCTACCCTCTGGGCCATGGCTCCACTTCTGGTTTTCTGGTAGTTTATTAGAGATAAGAGGCTCACATACTTTCCTGCTCAGGCTGGCTTTGAATGGTTATCTCCTGAGGAGGATTTAAGCACCTTTCCTTGGGGATTCGCTGAGATGCCACTACACAAAACCTGTAGTCTAAATCTCGAGAGGAACTAGAGAAAAACAGAAACAGGAAGATGCTTCTAGTGTGTTCTAGATACTTAAGGGTGTAGACAAAAACATTCATAATTATTAGGTTATTTTATAGACAAAAGGAGCAATGCAGACAGTCTGAAAATAGCTCAAGGTTTCAGTCCTCTCGTCCTGAGATAGTAAATTCACTGCAGCTCAATGCTAAGTGAACGAACTGGCATGTCCTGTAGACATTTGCTCCCAAATCCTGGGACACTCATTTCTCATTTTTGGCTTCAAACCTGTGGCCAGAGGGGAAGATGAGGAGAGAAAATCCTTCTCAGAGATTGCACCTATAAAGAACATTGGGTAGTTTACTTATAAATTCAAACCATTGGAATGACCCTGTTAAGAAGTAAGATGTCCAGAGTAAAAAATGAAGAAGAAAAGAAAGGCAGGTGCCAGTGGCTGCTGACTGTCCCAGCTACTCAGAAGGCTAAGATGTAGAGAACCTTAGTTTGAATCCAGCCAGTGTAGGAAAGTTGACAATATTATATCTATGAGATCAGAGAAAAACCCAGAAATGGGGCTGTGACTCAATTTTAATGTGCTACCTCTGAGCAAAAGGAGTTCAGGGACAACAGCTGGGATTAATGTCCAACCCCAGGACCTGCCCCCCACCAAAAATAATACCGTGTAGCTCCATGTATTGTACATGGATGGATGTATTCCTATAGGTGAATCTCCAGAGTAGCTATGATGAATGACACTGAACTAGGAAATTTGTTTGCAATACAATGATTTCATGGCACAGAGAGGGCTTTCAAGACATTGCATGTTCCAGGGCTCCCCTCACTGTTCCCAGTGTACCCTGAGGGTTTCTCTGCATTCCAGGCCTGTTGGAAGAAGTCTCTCATTGTCTGGACAGGCAGACAAAAGGCCTCACTCCTGTACAGCGGTGAAACAAACAACTCCATCTGGGCCAATTAGTGAGGATGAGTGTGGGTAGGATCTGAAGGTCAGGAGAAAAAGGCCTCTTTGTATCCCAAGCTATCTCTCTCACCAGTGCTCTGTTTTGACAGGAAGCCTTCATTTATGCCACCAGCCTTGGCAGGCCAAGTTCCCTGCACTTATCTTGCCTTTGTGAGACTATATTCCAGTGTTCAGATACCATGTTCAATATAATTCAGGAGTCCTTCTGGCAGAGAACTAGGGCACTGAACCTAATGAAATGTTTAATTTCAGTCGATGATGGGCCTATGATGCCTCTCCTAGGTTTCTGGAACCTTGGGAAATGCAAGCACATGTCGGATATCACAAAGCTTCCTGTCATCTAGGGTTGGTGAAGCTCATCATGTTTTGAAACATTTGACCTCTCTTAGTTGGGCCCTGGGTGGCTAGGTTTTGCGGTTGAACACAGGGCCTGGGTGCTGAACATGAGCTCAGTGCAGAAGCCCAGTGCTCTACCATTTGGTGTCACAGCTTCACTTCTGGTCTGTGTGTGTGTGTGTGTGTGTGTGTGTGTGTGTGTGTGTGTCCATGTGCATGCATGCATACACCAGTCCTGGAGATTGAACATAGGATCAAAGCAGTGTACCTAGTTTCTCTTGTACAAGGATATCTCTCTCCCACTTGAGCCACAGAGACACTTCAGGCTTTTTTCTAGTGATGTGGTCCTGAGAAATCATGCCCAGGGTTTCATATATGTAAAGCACTCTACCCCTAAGGCACATTCCCAGCCCCCTACTTCAGGTTTGTTAGTTTGTTTCTGTCTTTTTCTTGTTGTTGTTGTTTTCTGTTGTAGCAGTTAAAGTATGGACCTGGGTGCTGTCCTTGAGTTCTTCAGCTCAAGTCTAGTGCTCTACCACTTGAGCCACAGCACCACTTCAGGTTTCCTTGTGGTTCATTGGAGTTAAGTGTCTCAAGGACTTTCCTGCCCCAGACTAGCTTTGAACCATGATCCTCAGATCTCATCCTCCTGTGTAGCTAGTGTGACAGGCATGAGCCACAAGCACCAAACTTCCACTTCAGGTTTCTTAGTGATCAATTGCAGATAATAGTCTCATGGGCCTTTTGTATCTGAGATAGTTTGGAACCCAGATCCTCAGATCTCAGCTTCCTGAGATGGCAGGATGACAGACCTCAGCTATAGACCCCTAGGCTGTGGCACTCTGTTGCAAGGGGGTCCTTGGCTCCACGTGGTGGAGGGCTATCCCTGAGCCCAGTGGTAAGGGTCAGTGCCTAAGCCGCAAGTTCAAGGTTCATGACTGAGAAAAACAAGAACAAAACAATTGTCTGCATGAGACAACTCACTAGCCTTCAGTAATACATAATTTTGTCCATGCCATGGGGACACATCTGAGGCACAATATTTTTTTTTAATCAGACTTCTCTTTTATTTTTTTTTGGTCGGTTGTGGGGCTTGAACTCTGGGCCTGGGTGCTGTCCCTCAGCTCTTCAGCTCAAAGCGAGCACTCTACCACTTGAGCTACAGTGCCACTTCCGGTTTTCTGGTGGTTTATTGGAGATAGGAGTCTCACAGTCTTTCCTACCCGGGCTGGCTTTGAACCGCGAACCTCAGATCTCAGCCTCCTGAGTAGCTAGGATTACAGGCGTGAGCCACCAGCGCCCGGCTATTTTTTTCTTTATTGTGAAAATACCATACAGAGGGGTTACAATTACATTGGCAAAGTATTGAACACATTTCTTAGTAAGCATTGTTGCCTCCTCCTTTGTTTCCCCTTCCTATCCCTTCCCCCTCACTCCCCCCCACCAAAGTTGTAAAGTTCGTTTTTAGACGTAATGAATTCTACATCTCATATTGACAATGGGTCCACCTGTATCTCTATTTAAACGATTTTCTTTTTCTCTTCCCCTCCACAAATTATACCAACATCAAATTCAGTGAAAACAGGGGTTATGCTGTGGGGGAGAGACCTACAAAGCAACAAATAAATCATCTTACAAATATGTTAGAAACAACCGCATGAAAGAAAAATCATTTGAATCCTTACGGTGTGTTTCATTTCACCTAAGAACAACATATCTGACATTTTCTGCTTGTCTCAGGCATATACTAGTTATTGCAAATAAGGAAAACCATGGGACCTATGTTTCTTTGAGCCTGTCTTACTTCACTTAATATAATATTTTCCAAGTCTTTCCATTTACTAACAAATGTGGCAATGTCATTTTTTTTTATGGAGGCATAGAATTCCATATTTTATATATATGTATATAGATATATACATATATATATAATATGGAATTATATATATATATGTATATATACACATATATATCACATTTTTTGTCTGCAAAATCATCTGTTGTGGAGCTCTTACAAGGACCAGATGAATGAATGCACCCTGTGAAGGAGACAGCACGTGACACTCTTTGCATGACTCAGCACACAGCACCCTGTAAAGAACTCAGCACACTGCACCCTGTAAAGGACTCAGCACATAGCACCCTGTGCAAGACTCAGCACAGAGCACCCTATGAAGGGCTCAGCACATAGCTCTATTCCACAAATTGTCATTAGAATTATGGTGGTTTCATCAGTATCACCCTTCTTTGAGGAACAATTCACAAACCACAAAAGATCACATCTAATGGTTTAGAGGGGTGTTTTTTGTGAGGGGGGTTACCCATGGGGCTTGAACTCAAAGCATGTGCATACTGTTCTAATAACATTTGCTCAGGGCTAGAGCTCTGCCACTAGGAGCCACATTTTAAAGAGTCTCACAGACTTCCTGCCACAGCTGGATTTTAAAGCCCCCAAACAGCTAGGATGATGGGGTTAAGCCAGCCATCAGCTTTTGGTTCCGTGCAGCTGGGTTCCAACGGTATACATATGTCTAAGTCAGGTTAGGTGGCAGCTGTCAGCGCCAGACTCCTAGCTTGCTCTGTGATGATGTATTTGAAGTCCTGTCCTTATATCATTGCAGGTAGAACATTCTACCTTGTTTTTGGCGGCAGCCCTGGGGCTTGAGTAAGGGCTTAGAAAATGTTCCTAAGTGTTGGTGCTCCAGGCTAGCATTCAATTGATTGAGAAACAGCAGAACTTCTGGATTTTCTGTTTATGTAGCACTGATAAATCCAACCCAGGGCTTCTTGCTTACTAGGCGAGCACTCAACCACTGAGCAGCAGGAGTAAGTGAGGTATAAATAGATAGAGCTTCCTGTATATAAGTATTATATACACAAAATGAGAGATGTCTGTATATTATTGAATTATAGATAATATTACTACCAATTATTGGTTTTAAATTATGTCTCCATTTAATGATGTGTCCCAGTTGAACAATTAATAAAGCATTAATGAATAATTACTCAATATCCTGTTATTATTTATCATATATGTGCATACATCCATACATATAATTACATATTTCATAAATGAGACAAATTAACTTATGTATCGTGTGTTACTACTAATTATTAGGTATTTAATTATGTCTCCATATAATTTTTATTCTCTTAATGCTCAATAAAATATTAATTAAACTTAATCCAAGTCCTATAATTATTGCGTCTAATTTTATCCCAGAATGATTCACTACTAATTCAATCTGTTTTTCTTCCACCTATTTCATTTCTTACATTTATGACATCCTATTGCATAGCATATAGATTTGAATAAAATTTATACATCCTACCTGTCACTGAACACTTTCAAAGAAGAGGAAAACATGTAACACTCGGCTTCTCACTCCATGATTACATTTTTGGCAGTGCTGGGATCTAAACTCAGGGCCTAGAGGCTCAGTTCATGAATGGGTGACTGCCAGCACAGCAGCCTCTAGCCAATTCAGTTGCTAGGCAGTTCCCAGGCCCTAAGATCGAGCCTTGTATGTTGATTCCATATTGCACTTAGTGTAGTTATTCATTTTATTTTTTTGTTTTATTCATTTATTTACCATTTATTTTATTGACTCTTATTACACATGAAACATTTACTACATGTATTACATAGGATATAGCTTTGCCTATGTATGAAACTTCACACCTGACACCCAGGCCTTTCACAGAAAAGGAAAACGTGTCACCTTAGGCTTCTTACTCCACCATTCAATTTTGTGAGTGCTGGCATCTGAACTGATAGCCTGCAAGGCCCAATTCATGAATGGGTGAGTTGCAGCACACCAGCCTGGGGCATATAGAGCTTACAAGAAGTTCCCAGCACCTGAGATCGAGCCCCAGGGGTTGACAAAATAGGAACAGATTGACGTGCAGGTGGTACTACACAAATAAATATAGATCTTTAAAGAGTGCCAGAGATGTTTATACATTCTTCAGTTATATAAACTACATTCCTAGCAAGTCTTGGGTATTTATTATGCCTCCATGTAATTAATATTTTCGTTTTCATCCTTAATGAAATATTAATTAAATCAACTACTGCCTTGAAACAATTGCATCCATATAATTAATAGTATTCTTTTAATGTGTCAAAAAATATCCATTAAAATCCATCGCTTCCTAAAATCACTCTGTTTAATTTTATAGTAGTATCATTCAGGAACAACTAATTCAACCTTGACATTCATATCCTTCCATCGGTATTCCTATATATAGGAACCAGACTCTTAGGATCTCCCTGCATTAGTAGGGGTTAAGACCGGGCTTCGAACACAGGGCCTATGTGGCCGTGTTGGCCTATGGCTTCCTTGGTAGCCTGCCAGCTTGCACCAATGCCAGGTTAGAAACACTTTTCAGCCATGTCATTCAGACCCAGTATGGTCACCTTGCAAAGAAAACAAATGTAAAACCGGAAGCCATCTGAAAGTTGCCGATTTGTTTTTTGTTTTTATTTTTATTTTTCTGTAAAAATACCGTACAGAGGGGTTACAATTACATGGGCAAGATAATGAGTACATTTCTTTTCAAACATTGTTGCCTCCTCCTACGTTACCCTTCCCATCCCTTCATATACCCTCCCTGCCTCCCCACCAGATCCTCCCCCCCACCAATGTTGAAAAGTTCGTTTTTCGACATAATGACTTGTACATATCATTGTTGTAATCGGTCCACCTGTATCCCTATTTAAACGATTTGTTTTTTCCCTTCCCCTCCACAAATTATACCACCATCAAATACAGTGAAAGCACGGGTTATACTGTGGGGAAGGGACATAAAAAGCAACATAGAAATCATCTTATAAATATGTTAGACACAATTGAATGAAATAAAAAAAAAACCTTTTGAATACTTATCTTTGGGTTCATTTCACTAACATCAACTTATCTGACCTTTTCTGCTTGACTCAGACATATACTAGTTATTGCAAATAAGGCAAACTTTATCTGTGTCGTTTTATTTATTTTTATTCCTGTCAGTCTTTGGAGCACAGGAACCCAGGTTCGGCTGTGAGTCCAGTGGCTTCAACCCAGCCTGGATTGATCGAAGCTGAGGCAGAGTTGCCATTATCTGAGTTCAAGCCCTGTGCTTGACAAAATAAAAATAAATAAATAAATACATTAAAATATTTAAAAAATTATGAGGCGCCGTGGCTTGGAATTGACGCCATTTTTTCTGCCAGGCCTGGGATTTGAACTCAGGGTCTGGGAAATCTGCAGCATTGTGGGGGAAGGGGAAGCTTACCATGCTGGAAGACAAGAAAGTCAAGCCTGTTCCCAGGGCCTGAATTCAAGTCCTAGCACTTGAAAACAATAATATTTGTATAAATTTTAAATACATGATTTATATTTACAGGTTTACTGCATATTGTGGTTCAGATAGTTATTGATTTTATTTTGTGTTTTACTTATTTCTTGTGTATTTTAGTGAGTATGATTACACATATAATATTTTTTACATCCTATTATATAGAACACAGATTTGCCTATGTATTATCCATCATTCCTGAGACCCAGGACTTGCCGATAATGAAAACAAGTGGGACAATTAGCTTCTTTCACCAGGATTTTTGGCAGTTCTGTGATTTGAACTCTGGGACTACAAGACCCACTTCATAAATGGGTCAATGTTAGCACACCAGTCTGATGCAAGTGAAGTTGGCGCGCAAATTTGAGGACCAGAGATCAAGCCCTAGGAGTGGCAATATATAAACAGACTTAATAAAGTATTAATTCAATTAATCAATGACCTATATTTATTGTGTACAATCTTATACTAGATTGACTAGCTAATTAGTAATTCAATTAGTACATGCCAAACATTCTATTTGTCTTCCTATAGATAGGAATAGATAGGAATGAGTTTCCTAGCATCTTCAGCCATGTGTAGTTGGCAGTCCCAGGATCAAACTCAGGGCCTAGGTGTCTGGGTTGTGCTCAAGCTTCACTGAAAGCCCCCAGCCTTCGGCCAAGCAAGGTCATGTACAATTTTCAAGCTGAGTCATTGAGACCCAGGATGGCCACAGGAAACAAAGGTAAAATGGTTGTATAAAACTTCCTTGATTTTTCCTCCTCCATTTTTGTGGCTTTGATGGAATTTTGCCAGTGCTAGGAGTTGAACTCCGGTCCTAGGATCCCTGGATCATCTGTGGGTGTAAATGCTGCACCCCTGCCTAGAGTATTCATGGTTTAAGACACAATAAAGTGCTTCCTTCAGCAAAAGGACCTCAGGGACAATGTTTAGGCTCACAGTTCAAGCTTCAGGAGCGGTCAAACAAAAAATGAGCCATTAAGTCTGTGTGTTTGTGTATGTATGCATGTATTTCTATTAGTGAACATCCAGAGTCGCTATGAAGAAAGGCACCCAGCTAGGAAATTTGCTTTGAATAGAATGATTTCATAGCACAGAGAGTGCTTTCAAGACAGTGCGTGTTCCTGGGATCCCTTCACTGTTTCCAGTGTAGCCTGAAGCTTTCTGCACACTCCAGACTGTTGGAGGAAATCTGCCTCATTGTTAGAACAGGCAGGAAAAAAAGCCTCACTCCTGTACAGCTGTGTAACAAACAATTCATGTGGGCCAATTAGTGAGGATGAGTGTGGGCAGGCTCTGAAGGCCAGGAGAAAAAGGCCTCTTTGCACCCCAAGCTCTTCCTCTCCCAATGCTCCATTTTGACTGGAAGCCTTCATTTGTGCCATCTCCCATGGCAGGCCAAGTTTCCTGCACTCATCCTGTCTTTGTTAGACTATGTTCCGGTGTTGAAAAAGAACTACTACTACTACAATTAATTCAAGAGTCCTTCTGGCAGACAACTAGGGAGCTGAACCTAATAAGATTCCTAATTGGCAAAGGTGCCTCTCTAGGTTTCTGGGAGCTTGTTAAATCTAAGCACTTGTGCAAAATCATAATGCTTCCTGTCATCTAGGGCTGGTGAAGCTCATCATGTATTGAAACCTTTCCCCTCTCGGAGTTGGGCCCTGGGTAGGTAGATTTTGGGTTAAACACAGGGACAGGGTGCTGACCTTGAGCTCAGAGAAGCTCTTTGCTTTACCATTTGGTGTCACTGATTCATTTCTTGTATCTTTGTGTGTGTGTGTGTGTGTGTGTGTGTGTGTGTGTGTGTGTGTGTGTGCGTGTGTGCGTGTGTGGGTGCGTGCATGTGTGCATGCGTGTGTGCGTGTGCATACACCAGCCCTGGAGCTTTTATTCAGGACCTGACCACTGTACCTTAGTTTCTCCTGTACAAGGACAGCACTCTACCACTTGAGCCACACAGGCTTTTTTTCTAGGGATGTGGTACTGAGGATTCAAACCCAGGGTTTCATACATGCAAAGCATTCTACCCCTAAGGCACATTCCCATCACTCCACTTCAGGTTTCTTGATTTCTTTTCTTGTAAGTTGGAGGAGTTGAAGCCTGGGCCTGGGTTCTGTCTCTAAGCAATTCAGCTCAAGTCTAGCACTCTACCACGTGAGCTACAGTGCTCCTCCATGCTTTCTGGTGTTTCTTTGGAGATAACCATCTCAAGGAATCTCCTGCTGACGCTGGCTTTGGACCATGATACTCAGCTCTCAGGCTCCTGAATAGCTAGGGTGAGAGGTGCGATTCACTGGTGCCCAGCTTCCACTTTAAGTTTCTAAGTGGTGAATATGAGATAATAGTCTCATGGGACCTTTTGTTTCTGGGATAGTTTGGAACCCAAATCCCAGCTTCCTTAGCAGGCAGGATGATAGACCTCAGCTAAAAACAACTAAGCGGTGACACTTTCTACAAGGGGGTCTTTGGTTCTGCATGGTAGAGTGCAAGCCATGAGCCCAAGAGGAAAGTCAAGCGCCTAGGCTCTGGGTTGAAGGTTCATGATGGAGAAAACGAAACCAAACCAATTGTCAGCAGGAGACAAGTCACTAGAGTTCAGTACATACATAAATTTGGCCCTGCCTTGGGGACATATCTGAGCCTCAACTTTCTCATCTGCACAAACATCTTACTTGTGGAGCTCTAACAAGGACCAGATGAAAGAATACACCCCATGAAGAACTCAGCACATAACACCTCAGCAGCCTGCGCACCAGGAGGGACTCATCACATAGCTCTAACCCACAAGCTGTCATTAGAATTCGAGTGCTTTCATCAGTATCACCATTCTTTCAGAAAAACGTCACAAACCACAAAAGTTCACATCTAATGGTTTAAAGATGTGGTTAATGGAGGGGAGGGTCCTCAGCCTTGGGGATTGCACTCATAGGTTGAGGGTGCTCTCCTAAGACCTTTTCCTCAAGGCTAGGACTCTACCACTTTGAGCCTCAGCTCAAAGTCTCACAGACTTCCTGCCTGGGCTGAGTATGCAAACCACCAGTTTCAGAACTCATCCCCGAGCAGTTAAGGGTGAGCCAGCAGCATCTGGTTCCATGGAGTTGGTTTGTAGCTGTTGACCTCTGGCTAAGTCAGGTTAGACGTCAGCCATCAGCTTCAGACTCCTTGCTTGCTCTGTCATGAGGTATTTGAAGCCCTGTCATTCTATAGTTGCAGTCATAACATTCTAACTTGTTTTTGGTGCTTCAGTGAGCGCACCACTTCTGGCCTTTTCTTTGCATGTGATAGTGTGGAAATGAACCCAGAGCTTCATACATCCTAGGCAAACACTCTACCACTGAGCCCCAGTAGTGACAAGTGTAGAAATAGATATGGTTTGTTTTATATATATATATATATACATATATACATATATATGTATATATATATAAAACAAGAGAGAGATGTCTGTATATTATTAAGTTATATATACTATATTACTACCAATTATCAATAATTAAATTATTTCTTCCTTTATTGAGGTATCATGTTTGAATTCATAAAGTATTAATTGAAAATTAGGCAATGCACTATGATTATTGTGTATAATTTTATAATATAAACATACACTAAGTACTAATGTAATTGTTACTTTTACAACATTCCATTCATATGGCTGTCTATTGGAATGCATTTTTTAGGATCTCCTGACATTTGTAGGTGGCGGGGATTTGAACCCCGGACCTAGTTTGCTGGTTTGGGCTATGGCTTCCCTGATAGCCCATCAAACTTCAGCAGTGCAAGATCACGTACACTTTCCGGGCCCTGTTATTTAGACCCAAGATGGTCACAATTCAAAGGAAAAAAACTATGTAAAACCACCTTCTGGAACTTGCCAGTTTTATCCTTCTCCTTCCTTCACCCTCTTTTTTTTGTTAGTTGTCAGGCAGAAGTCTGAGGCTGTACACTGTCCCTCAACTCTTCAGCTCAAGGCTATCATTTTACCACTTGAGCCATAGCAACACTTCCGGCTTTTTTCTGATTATGTGTTGCTGAGGAATTGAACTCAGGACCTTATGCATGCAAGGCAAGCACTCTACTACTGAGCCACCTTCCCAACACTTCACCTTTTTTGCCACTCCAAAGATTTGAACTCAGGTCCTAGGATCTCAGGATGGGCTGTGGGTCTAGAGGCTGCACCCCAGCCTAGAGTGATCAAGGCTGAGGCAGAGTTGCCACAAGCTGAGTTCAAGGCCCGGGCCTGGCCAAAAAAATTAAGGCCCTGGCTTGGAATTGGCACCATTTTTCTGGAGGCCTGGGATTTGAACTCAGGGTCTGGGGAACTCTGTGGCACTGTTGGGGAGGGGAAGCTCACCGTCTTTGAAGACAAAAATTTCAGACCAGTTTCAAGGGCCTGAATTCAAGCAACATCATTGGAAAAATAATACTCATATATGAGATCTTTTTACATACATGGGTTTACTCCATATGACATTTATTACCCCTCTTTATTCATTGCTTATTTTATTTAGCATTATTACATATATAATTTTTTTCATTTATTATATCTTATCACATGGATATATTTGCATATGGATTATACATCATACTGAGACACAGGACTTTTACAGAGAAGGAAAAAATGTGTCAAAATTGACTTCTTACTGCACATATAAACTTTTGGCAATGCTGGGATTTGAACTCACAGGCCACAATGCATAATTTATGAATGGGTCAGTTGTAGAACAAAAGCCATTGGCAAACTGAGCTGCCAGCCAGTTCTGAGGACCTGAGATTAAGCCATAGTAGTGGGCTCTATATATATATAAATAGATACATTGTTAGATATAGACATAGATATAGACATAGAAAGATAGATAGATAGATATAGATAGATAGATAGATAGATAGAAAGACAGTAGATAGATAGATAGATAGATAGATAGATAGATAGACAGACAGACAGACAGACAGACAGACAGACAGACAGACAGACAGACAGACAGACAGATAGATAGATAGATAGATAGATAGATAGATAGATAGATAGATAGATAGATAAATAGATAGATAGATACATAGATAGATAGATAGATAGATAGATAGATAGATAGATAGATAGATAGAAAGACAGTAGATAGACAGATAGATAGATGTGTAGTTTGCTGTATATATGAGAGAGACAATGTGAGGATATTAAATTATATATATTAAAAATTATTAGTTATTAAATTAGGTCTCCATTTAATGCAGTCTCATGGTTGAATACTTACTAAAGTATTAATGTAAAAGAAGTCAGTATTCTTTAATTAGGAGAACCAAACCAGGGTGTTAGAATGGAAGACATAATCCAATAATTTTTGTGTGGTATTCTATAAGAGAATCATTAACTCTCAATTTATTTGTAACTTTTATAAATTCCATTAAGCATTCCCATGGATAGGAATGATTTTCTCAAGATCTCCCACCATTTGTAGGTGGCAGACCTGGCATTTCAACTCCAGGCCTGAGTAGTTTACTCAGAAATGCAAACCATTAGAATGACAATGTGAAGATTTCAGATTGTCATGAGAAAAATAGAACAAGAAGAAAAGAAAGCCATGTGTCAGTGGATCCTGCCTGTAATTCTAGCTCTGCAGGAGTCTGAGAGGTAGAGAATGACAATTTAAATTCAGTCGGGACAGGAAAGCCCAGGACAATCTTATTTCTAAGGAATCACAGGAATCAAAAAATAAACATGAGTGGGGCTGTGGCTCAAGGGCATAGCACTACCTTTGAGCAAAAGGAGCTCAGGGACAGTGCCTAGGCTCATCGTATAACCCTCAGACTTGCCAAAAACCAAAAACAGTAACTCCATGTCTACCCATGTATGTATGCATGTATTTCTATCGGTGAAGATCCAGAGTCCCTATGTTGAAAGGCATTCAGCTAGGAAATTTGCTTTGAATAAAATTTTTTCATAGCACAGAGAGCACTTTCAAGACAGTGCATATTCTGTGGCTCCCCTCACTGTCCCCAGTGTAACCTGAGGGTTTCTGCAAACCTCAGGCTGCTGGAGGAAGTCTGCCTCATTGTTGAAACAGGCAGACAAAAGGCCTCACTCCTGTACAGCTGTGTAATAAACAACTCCATCTGGGCCAATTAGTGAGGATGAGTGTGGGCGGGCTCTGAAGGCCAGGAGAAAAAGACCTATCTCTTTCCCCAGTGCTCTTTTTGGACAAGAAACCTTCATTTGTGCCACCTCCTCTGGCAGGCCAAGTTCCTTGTACTTATCCTGTCTTTATTAGACTATGTCCCAGTGTTGAAACAAACTGCTACAATTAATTCAAGGGTCCTTCTGGCAGACAACTAGAGAGCTGAACCGAATTAAAAGATTCCTAATTGGCAAAGTTGCCTCCTTAGTTTTCCAGAAGCTCACTGAATCTAAGAACATGGGTAATATCACAATGCTTCCTGTCATCTAGGGCTGGTGAAGCTCATCAGGTTTTGAAACCTTTGACCCCTCCTAGTTGAGCCCTGGATGGCTAGTTTTTGGAGTTGAACACAGGGCCTAGGTGCTAACCATGAGCTCAGAACCGAAGCTCAGTGCTTTACCACAATTTGGTGTAACAGCTTCACTTCTGATATCTGTGTGTGTGTGTGTGTGTGTGTGTGTGTGTGTGTGTGTGTGTGTGTGTGTGTGTGCATACACTTGTCCTGGAACTTGAGGACCTGAGCACTGTACCTGAGTTTATCCTGTACAAGGATAGAACTCTACCACTTGAGCCACAGGGCCACTTCAGGCTTTTGTTTTAGTGATGTGGTACTGAGGAATCAAAACCCAAAGATTCATACATGCAAAGCAGTCTAACGCTTCCTCTTCAGGTTTCTTTCTTTCTCTTCTTGTATGTTGAAGGAGTTGAAGGTCTAGGCCTGGGTGCTGTCCTTGATTCTTCAGCTAAAGCCAAGTACGCTACCACTTGAGCTATAGCATTTCTTCAGGTTTTTGTTGGGTCACTGGAGAGTAGCATCCATCTCAAGAATTTCCTGCCCAGGCTGGCTTTGGACCCTAATCCTCAGCTCTCAGGCTCCTGAGTAGCTAAGATGACAGGCGTGTGTTAGTGGTGCCCAGCTTCCACTTCAAGTGTCTAAGTGATGAATAGGAGATAATATTCTCATGGGACGCTTTGTGTCTGGGATAGTTTGGAACCCAGATCCTCAGATCTCAGCTTCTTGAGTAGGCAGGGTGACAGACCTCAGCTACAGATGCCTAGATCTAACTCTCTGTTGCAAGAGGGTCCTTGGCTGCACATGGTAGGGCGTTAGCCATGAGCCAACAGGGAAGGGTTAGTGCCTAGGCCCTGAGTTCAAGTTTCACGACTGAGAAAAATGAATAATTGTCTGCAGGAGACAACTCACTATATTTCAATACATACATAATTTTGGTGAGCCTCAAGTTTCTCATCTGCACCATCATCTTACTTGTGGAGCTCTTACAAGGATCAGATGAAAGAATGAACCCCATGAAGGACTCAGCACACACCTCATGAAGGACTCATCACATAGCTGTATCCCACACGCAGCCATTAGAAGTTGGGCGCTTTCATCGGTATCACCATGCTTTCAGAAACACGTCACAAACCACACAAAATTCACATCTAATGATTTAGAGGGATGGGTCTTTTTGGGAGGGCTGGGAGTCAGCCACAGGGAATGCACTGGAAGGTTGGGGGTACTGTTGTAAGATCATTTGCTCAAGGCTAGAGCTTTACCACTGTGAGCCACAGCTCAGAGTTTTGCAGAATTCCTTCAAGGGCTGGGTTTTAAACCCACCAGTATCAGATTTCAGCCCCTGAGTATCTTGGATGACAGGGCTGAGTGAGCCAGCAGCATCTGGCTCCATGGGGCTGGGTTGCAGTGGTTTACTTCTGGCTAAGTCAAGTTAGATGTCAGCTTTCAGCACCAGATTCCCTGTTTGCTCTGTGATGAGGTATTTGCAGTCCTATCCTTATATCGTTGCAGTTAGAACATTCTATTTTCTTTTTTGGGGTGCCAGTCCTGGGTCTTGAGTAAGGGTCTAGACACAGTCCCTAAGCTTTTATGCTCAAAGCTAGTGCTCGACTGCTTGATGGACAGTATGACTTCCAGATTTTTCTGTGCACGCGGTAGTGAGGAATCAAACCCAGGGCTTTGTACGTACTAGGCAAGCACCCTACCACTGAGCCCCAGGAGTGACAAGAGTATGAACAGATAAATGTATAGATTGGTTGACACATAAATGGATGTATATGTATACAACAAGAGAGAGATGTCTGTATACTATGTAACTGCATATAGAATATTACTACTGATTATTGGCAATTAAATTCCTTCCTTTTTAAAGTATCATGATTGAATACATAATAAAATATTAATTGAAAAATAGTCAATGTAGTATAATTGTTGTGTATAATTTTATAATATAATCATACACTAACTACTAATTTAATTGTTACTTTTATAACATTCCATTCCTATGGATGCATATAGGAAAGGGTTTCTTAGAATCTCCCGCCATTCATTAGTGGCAGTCCTGGGATTTGACCTCCAGACCTAATTTGCCTGTTTCAGCTATGGCTTCCTTAATAGCTGCCAAACATCAGCAATGCAAGGTCATGTACACTTTCTGGGCTTTGGCATTTAGACCCAGGATGGTTACAATACAAAGAAAATAAAAATGTAAAACTACCTTCTTGAACATCTCAGTATTATGATTCTCCTTTTTATTTTTTATAGGTTTTGCCTGTCCCGAGATTTGAACTCAGGTCCTAGGATCCCAGTGCTGGCAGTGGCAGAGATGCCAAGACCTGACTTCAAGTCCCGTACTTGGCAATAAAAATAATAATAATAATAATACCCTGGCTTGAATTTGCACAATTTTTCTGGCAGGCACGGGATTTGAACTTAGGGTCTGGGTAACTCTGTGACATTGTGGGTAAAGGGGAATGGCTCACTGTCCTTGAAGACAAGAAATTCAGACCAATTCCTAGGGCCTGAATTGAAGCCCCAGCACTGGAAAAAATAATGTTCATATATGAGATCTATTTACATACATGGGTTTACTGCGTTGACATTTATTACCCTTATTTATTTAGTATTATTACACATATAACATTCTTTTTATTATATCATATCACATAGGATATATTTTAAACATCATACTGAGACCAAGGACTTTCGCAGAGAAGGAAAACAATGTGTCAAAATTGGCTTCTTATTACAAGGAATAAATTTTTAGCCATCCTGGGATTTCAACTCATGGACTACAATGCCCAATCCATAAATGGGGTCACAGTCTTAGCAGATCGGACTCTGGCAAACTGAGATGCCAGGAAGTTCTGAGGACCTATAATCAAGCCACATTTGTCCCATATATATGGGACTAGTACATATATATATATATATATATATTTTTTTTTAATGAGACTAGTACATATATATATATATATATATATATATATATATATATATGGGACTAGTATATATATATATGGGACTAGTGTGGCTTGATCATAGGAATCATGATTTATGTATATTATATACAAATATACATATATGTTGATAGATGTGTAGATTGAGATATATATATGTATATATAAATATAATACATATATATATAGAGAGAGAGAGAGAGGGACTGTGAGGATATTAAATTATATATATTATTTCCAACTATTAGTTATTTGTGCTTCCATTTAATGAAGTATCCTGGTTGAATACTTATGAAGGCATTAATTCAATATCCTCAATCATACCATGATGCTAGAACGGAAGATATAAATCCAATAATTATTTTGTGGCATTCTAAAATAGAATCATGAAGCAACTGCACATTTAATTATTACTTTTATAGAATTCCATTAGCATTCACATGAACAAGAATGAGTTTGTCAGGATGTCCCTCCATTTGTGGGTGGCAGACCTAGCATTCAAACTCCAAGCCTGTGTAATTTAACTTGAATGCAAACCATTGGAAGGACACCATGAAGATTTCAGATTGTTATGATTTAAAAAAAGAACAAGAAGAAAAGAAAGTAAGGTGTCAGTGGCTCCTGCCTGTAATCCTAGCTCCTTAGGAGCCTGAGATGTAAAGAATGCCAATTTGAATTCAGCCGGGGTGGGAAAGTCCATGATACCCTTCTTTCTAAGAGGTCACATGAAGAAGAAAAACCATGAATGGGTCTATGGCTCAAGGGCAGAGTGCTACACTTGAGCAAAAGGAGCTCAGGGACAGAGCCTAAACTCATAGTACAACCACAGACCTGCCAAAAAAAAAGAGGAGGCAATAACTCCTTGTATCATTGTATGGATGATGAACATTTAGCAGGTTGCCCATGCCCAGACACCCAATCTGGGCAAGCTGGGACAAGCCCTCAGAGAGTACTAAGTCTGAGCTGGCAACTTGAACAAAGCATCCTTCTCTGCCATTTAAAGAACTGAAGCATTATGTTCTGGCCGAGGTGTCCCATTGGGACACCTAGAAGCCAGACACTACCTCCAGGGAGACCACAGTTCTAGGCTATAGGAGTTGTCGAAGGTTCTGGCTTCATATTCTCTATCCCTCTGTATGATGTGAGCCTAGACCTCCGGGGCTCATTCCTCATTTCCAAGTCACAGGCTAGTCCCAAATATTGGCAAAGATATGAAATAGTCAGTGATTTCTACAACAAAAGGAGTAAGCTAATAAACCCCACCTTCATAACTCCCATTAGAAGTAAGCCTTGTGTTGTGTATGTGGCTTAGTGGTAGAGTGCTTAGATAGCATGCATGCACGAAGCCTTTGGTTCTATTCCTCAGTACCACAGAAACAGAAAAAGCCAAAAGTGGCACTGGGGCATAAGTAGTAGAGTGCTAGCCTTGAGCAAAAGGAGCTCAGGACCATGACCAGACCCTGAGTTCAAGCCCCAAGACTGGCAAAAAAAGTTAGCCTGGTGAGATATATTGTTCTGGGACTCAGAGGAGGGTCGAGGTTATAGGTTAGAGGTAGGGTAGAGGGCAGGTGCTGGTAGCTCACCCCTGTAATCTTAGTTACTTAGGTGGCTGAGATCTGAGGATGACAATTGCAAGCAGGAAAGTCTTTAGGAGACACTTTTCTCCAGTTAAACACCCAAAAAGCCAGAAGTAGAGCTGTGGTTCAAGTAGTAGAGCGCTATCCTTGAGCACAAAGGCTCAGGGATAGAATAGCATCCAGGCCATGAATTCAAACCCCAGGAATGGCACACACATGCACACACACACACACACACACACACACACACACATACACACACACAACCTCACACACATACACACACACACACACACACACACACACACACATCAAGATAGAGCATTTGCCACTCAGCCTGCACAAGTTCCATCTCTAGAAACTTAATACTAAAAAAAATAGAGGGAGATTGGAAGGAAAGACTTGCTCCATGAGGTGATATAACCAGTGCCAAAATTCCACAGGAGTTCTAAGATGTGAACGAGGACAGAGAGCCTCAGGCAGAAGGTCCAGCATGGGCAACGGTCCTGAGGTGTGGTTTAGAGCAAGTGGTGTGGGTGGAATGAAGGTTCTGTGGCTTCAAACAAGTCTGGCAGGACATTCAAAGCTGTGTCAAGGTTTCTACTTGAGTCACAGGTAGGGCAGTGGTTAGGGTCCCAGAATGGAGCCCAGGGGGAAGATTATCTTGTCTTTTCACCATGGACCCCAGCCATTTCCTGTGGCTGGAAACCTATTTTTCACAGCTCCTGACCCTCAGACCTCCTTTGCATGGAGGAGTCAGGGCAAATGCAGGGATGAAATCTTGCTTAAGAAAAGCTTCTAGGGGCTGGGAAGGTGGCTCAGTGGTAGAGCGCTTGCCTTGCATGCCTGAGGCCCTAGGTTCGATTCCTCAGGACCACATAAGCAAAAAAGAAAAAAGCTGGAAGTGGTGCTGTGGATCAATTGGTAAAGCACTCGCCTTGAGCTGAAGAGCTGAGGGACAGCGCCCAGGCCCAGAGTTCAACCCCCAGGACTGGACACCCCCCCCAAAAAAAAAGAAAAGCTTCTAGCCTAATGCCACCAGTGGCTCAACCCCTGTAAATCCTAGCTACTCAGGAAACTGAGATCAGAGGGATGAAATTACTGAGACTCTTCTTACCGATGAACTACCAAAAGCCAGAAATGGAGCTGTGGCTCTAGCCCCAGTACTGGCACCTAAAAAAATTTAAAAAAAGCTTTCAGGAGCTCCTAGTCCACTGTAGTGAAACTCCAGATCAGCCCGGCACCGGTAGCTCACACCTGTCTTCCTAGCTCCTCAGGAGGCTGAGACCTGAGGATCACGGTTCAAAGCCAGCCCAGGCCAGAAAGTCTCGGAGACTCTGAACTCCAGAGAACCTCCAGAAAACTGGAAGTGGCGCTGTGGCTCAAGTGGTAAGCTGAAGAGCTGGTGAACAGCAACTAGGCCCAGAGTTCAAGCCCCATGACCAACAACTGGCCTGCTTGAACCTCACTCTGTGGCAGAATATTTTCCAATGGGCCCCTGATGGACTTGCAATGTCTAGGTGTCCCACCAGTCTTCAGAGCAGCCTCTTTGGATATCTTTCCCTACAGAGTAGGCCACAGTATCAGAGAAGGGTCAAACCTTGGGGCACGGAGGTCATCAGTCGAGTCATCAGAATGGCATCTATCATGGGTGCATTATGGATCTGAGGAGTAAATCTACGTCTCATACCAGGGTTCTGGGCCAGGAGGGGCAGGAGCTGCAAGATGACACAACAGGTAATGCCCACTCACACAAGTATCCCAAAAGTGTGAATCTGTCAGGCACACCTTTGACGGGTGTTGAGTTGGGCTCATGAAAGACTTGTAGGCTTAGGAATCCACGGGTGGCTGGTTGCTGCTTGTAGCAGTCACTACTCCTGGAGTCCCAGGGTTTGGAGCCTTGCTTTCCTCACCAGTGCTCAGGGGCAGATGAAGGTCTGAAATCGTGGGCCAACTACAAAGAGCATCCATAGTGTCCTTCTCTTGGTCCTGTGGCCCCGTGCATGAATGGAGGGGCAGGTTCCATGGAACTTACTGCCATGACCCAGACCCCTCAGCTCAAGAAGGACTTAGGGAGAAACAACTTGATCTGCCTTGAGAGTTTACTATGATTATGCCTCAGGACTGCCCACAGTTCTACCTCAGCTCATCATTAACACCTCTGTGTGTGTGTGTGTGTGTGTGTGTGTGTGTGTGTGTGTGTGTGTGTGTGTGTGTGTGCATGTGTGTGCATGCCTGTGTGCGTGGACATATTTGTACAGGGGTTTGAACTCAGGACTCAGGCTCTGTCCCTGAGTTTTTTCATTGAGGGCTAGTACTTTACCACTTGGGCCAGAGCTTTTCTTCCAGCTTTCTGTGGTTATTTGCAAAAGAGAGTCTCACTGGCTTTTCTAGCTGGGCTGCCACTGAATGGCAATCTGCAGATCTCAGCCTCTGAGGAGATAGGAATATGAAAGAATGAGCTATTAGTATCTAACTGGCCACACTTTCCTTCTTGGATAAAACAGAGTACCTCTCTGTCCCAGCCGAGCACCCATGTTCAGCTACTTCTCCAACCCAGGCTTCAGACAAAACATACCCTCCACTGAGGACAAAGAAATGGGATCAGGTTTGAGCTTTATGTTCTCCACACAGTCAGGGGCTGCTAGGAGCTGATGTAGAGATCAGAAGTCTAGGCCAGGGCAAGTAGACAGCTGTAGAACAGAAGAGCGTATGAAAAGACATCCTTGCAGCTGGGTGCCATTGGCTTATGCCTGTAATCCTAGCTACTCATGGCTGACACCTGAGGATCAATCAAGATTCAAAGCTAGCCTGGGTAGACTCTTATCTCCAATGAATCATCAAAAAGCTGGGAAGGAAAGTTACACTAGTTCACATGGTACAGCACCAACCTTGTGCAAACAAGCTAAAGGACAGCACCTAGGCTCTGAGTTCAAGTCCCGGTAAACACACACACAAACATCTTTAGCAGATGCCAATGTCTCATACCAGCTATCTAGTATTCAATAGGCTGAACTCTTAGAATGGCAGCTTGAAGCCAGCCCAGGCAAGTAAATCCGTGAGACTCTTCTCTCCACTAAACTACTAAAAAAGATGAAAGGTGAGCTCTGATTCAAGTGGTAGAGTGTTAGCCCAGGGACAGTGCCTAGGCCCTGAGTTCCAGTTCTGAGATTTTTTTGGGGGGGGGAGGTCCGGTCATGGGGCCTGACCTCTGGGTCTGGACGCTGTCCCTCAGCTCTTCAGCTCAAGGCTAGCACTCTACCACTTGAACCACAGCGCCACTTCCGGCTTTTTCCTTTTTGCTTATGTGGTGCTGAGGAATCAAACCCAGGGCCTCAGGCATGCAAGACAAGCGCTCTACCACTGAGCTACCTTCCAAGCCCTCTGAGATTTTTTAAAAAATAAATACCCTTTGCCATCCCCAACCCCACAGGCCATAAATCCAGATTTTGGTCATCCTAGATCTCACTTCCGTTCCTGCTACTTCCACAGCAATGTCACAAGTAGCCTGTGTGTGGCTAGCTCTGGGTTAAGAATTGAACTTACACAAGGGGGACATAACCAGGTCAAGGCTCATGCCCCAGAACATTGAGGTGCTGGCCATACCAGTCTCTCACCCCCTCTACCCTGACCCTGGAATCTAGTCTGTGCTCTGTATTATGGTTATCTGGAATTGTTTAGAAGGACCTGAGAGGCTCAGCTGGGTGGGGGGGGGGGGAGGGGAGGGGAGATAGACTTTCCTGCGATAAGGTACTTTTACGTTTCCTAGACACCAATGGGTACTTCGAAGACAACTTGGCCTCACCTTCCATGTAGCCCCAGGTCCTCTTTTTTGGGCGGCCTTCAGTCAGCTATCAGGCTGATGTTGGCCAGAGGCTTTGGCAACCACCCTTCCCCCACTCCATTGCCAGCCTGCTAGGATGGACATGCATCCAGAGGCCCAGCTGAGGAAAAGGAAAGGACATGCATGACTGAGCCCCTCTCCTCCATGGGCAGGGGAGAACCTATGTCAGCTGGCCCTGCTGACCCAGAAGCCTCTGGAGGTGGCCAAAGTTATGGACAGATAGACTTGAGCCCCAACAAAAAGCTAGAATATACAGGTCTCTGGCAATTTAGGACTCATTGTAGACCTAGATAGGGGGCTATAGGCAGGGTGCCATGGAGGAGGGGCTCCCTCTGAAGTCAGGAAGAGGCAGACAGGTGCCCAAGAAGGGGACAGAGAAAGATGAGGGAAAAATACACACACACACAGACACACACACACACACACACACACACACACACACACACACACACAGGAGTAGCCCAAGGCCTCAGCAGTCCCTGAGCACCTGAACATCCCAACCCCCGAGAAGGTAGCACTATCATCCTCAGACCAACTGTAGAAAAAACACAGAGCATCTCACAAGTCTGGAATGGCTCATAACACAGCATGGCATTTCCTACTTTATACACTCCTATGCAGAAAATTCAGCTACCTTATTTTTGGTTGTTGGTCATGGGGTTTGAACTTTGGGCCATCACACAGTCCTTTAGCTCTTCAGCTGAAGGTGCGCGCTCTACCACTGGAGCCATAGCACCACTTCCGGTTATCTGGTGGTTCAAAGCCAGCCTAAGTTGGCTTTGATCTGCGATCCTAAGATCTCAGTCTCCTAAGTAGCTAGGATTACAGTTGTGAGCCACTGGCAGCACCCGGCTTCAGTTACCTTCTTATACCCAGGGAAACCCAACTTGTCAGGCTATAAATCACATGCAGTCCTTTGCTTCGTACTTTGAACCAGCATCCAAAACCATACTTCCATGGATGGAGAGAATAAAATTGATACTACCCTCCCACCCCTGCTCACATTCACCCCACTCCCTGCCTAAGACAGGAAACATCCTCTGGAGTTCTTGGTAAGGCAACACCCACCCTGCTGTGATTTCATACTCGGGCAAACCGGGGGATATCTTAGAAATTTCTGTGCATTGAGGCCAGCACCTGGTCTCCCAACCACAGCACCCCCACTCCTTCACTATCTCTTGCAGGCAAGGGGTGTCTTTCCGTTGGGTTTTTTTTTTTTTTGGTTGAGGGGCTTTAACTCAGGGATTGGGTACTGTCTCCAATGATTATTTTTGCTCAAGGCCAGTGCTCTACCATTTGTGCCATGGAACCACAACCAGTTGGAGATTGGAGATGAGAAGTTTCCTGCCTGAGCTGGGAAACGGGATCCTCTGGATCTCAGCCTCCCAAGTAGCCAGGATGACAGGTGTTGGACACCAGCCCAGGGCTTATGGTGTCTCATTCTTTAGAATTTCCTCCTAGTCCTCCTCTAGACACTACCAACTAGATACTCCTCTACCGCCCTCAGGGACAGCAAAGGGAGGCTTGGAATCTGGGTAGGGCCATGGGCATTAAAGGGTCCCCTCCACATCTCTACCCCTCTCTAAGTTCCAATCTCCCTCCTGTGGATGGTCTGGTCATCTGGAGCAGATCAGACCCACTAGGACTTCTGGGGCCTGCCTGTATCCCCCTGCCCCACCCAACAGGTACCTGAGTATTTCTAGGGCCAGCTGCTTCATGTCCTGGTGGAAGATGTTGGGAGGGTTGCTGATAACCGGGTCCAGGTTTTCAGGGCAGAAGGAGTGTCCAGTTCCCCACTGTCAAAGAAGGAGACACAAAGCATGGATGGATCTACTAAAAACTACAGGGCATAGCCATCCACCCATCACCAAGGACCCTTGGAGTGCTGTTTTATGTTGACAGTCCTAGGGCTTGACCTCGGGGCCTGAGCACTGTGTAGGAGCTTCTTTTGCTGGAGGCGAGTGCTCTTCCACCAGAGCCAAGGTGCCACTTCCTAATTTTTCTGTGTATGTGATACCTAGGAATTGAATCAAGGGTTTCCTGTGTGCTAGCGAGCCCAATACTGCTAAGACACAATCCCAACCTTGGATAGCTGTTTTTCTGTGACTCCTTGGGCCTGTCTCGGGACAGTCTTGCACATCTGTACCAAGTTTCTCAGCAGCAGCCATGGCTGGAAATGATCATGCCCAGCTATGTTGTCCTTTATCTACAGCATCTTTGCTGGGGGAGAGAGAGAGAGAGAGAGAGAGAGACAGAGACAGAGACAGAGACAGAGACAGAGACAGAGACAGAGAGAGAGAGAGAATGAGTTTCAGGGATACCTACACCCATCTCTGTGGTGCCTCATCCTCTCAGTGGTGAGTCAATCCTGGATCCCCACCCAAAGGAAGGTGGGTAGGGAGGGTATGTAAGGTCACATCGAGTGGAATGATCTGAATTCTATCCTGCAACTGAAGCCTGGAGAGATAATGAAGAGAAGAAGAGGTTTAGAGGAACATCAAAGGAAGCCCCTTATCTTTGGCTACAAGTACCAGAGAGAAGACTGAATTCATCCTTTTCGGTAGTAAGATAACAGGTAAGATAACATTTATTTTATTTTATTTTTTGTGAGTCCTAGGTCTCGGATTCAGGGCCCGGGTGTCATCCCTGAGCTTCTTTTTCTCAAGGCTAAGGCTCTACCATTTGAGCCACACCACCACATCTGGCTTTTTTGTGTATGGGGAAAGGTTGTTTATGGGAGATAAGAATCTCACAGACTCTCCTGCCTGGGCTGGTTCTGAGTCACAACCCTCAGACCTCTGCCTCCCAAATAACCATGATGACAGGCAGGAGCCACCAGCACCTGACTGCCACCTTCCATTTATAATCTCCTAGGGCCAGTTCTGGGCTACCCACACTGCACCCCGTTGTGGTGAGTGGGAAGCCGACATGGGTGGGTTTTATACATCAACAGCCTGTGAGCATTGTTCCGGATCAGTCTGATGGCAGCTTCCTCCTTATTGACAGAAATGACTTGGCTCTGTCACAAGAACAAATGTTCCCCAAGAGGTATCAGGCCTAGGGTCTTTCCTCTACATACTGCCCATCCACCCCGAAACAACACACTCCAGCAAAGCAAAGTAGAAATAGAGTGGATTCATTTTCTTATAACCAGGGTCTGGCGAGATAAGTGGTGGTGAGGATCAGAGGCCCAGGATCGTGCTGGGTGGGAAGACAACGTGACACCTCCTTATATCCACTTTCCTTTAACTGTCTTAGCAGAAGGTAGTGGGGAAGGACTCGCGGGAGGGACAGACGATGAATATCCGACACAGTCTAACCCAGGCACAGAGGGGCTTACCTCAGGGAGCTAGTTCAATAGGCTGAGCGCGACAGCTCCTGACCCACAGTCCACCTCCAGAATGGGAGGGCCACCTTGACTCCCAGCCACATGGGGACCCTGGGCCACCTCCTCCAGCACCCATTCAACCAGTTCCTGTGTGAGAGAGATAGGTAGGGAGAGAGACAGAGACAGAGAGAGACAGAGAATGTGAGAGAGAGAGAGAGAAAGAAAGAAAGAAAGAAAGAAAGAAAGAAAGAAAGAAAGAAAGAAAGAAAGAAAGAAAGAAAGAAAGAAAGAAAGAAAGAAAGAAAGAAAGAAAGGAAGGAAGGAAGGAAGGAAGGAAGGAAGGAAGGAAGGAAGGAAGGAAGAAAGGAAGGAAGGAAGGAAGAAAGAAAGGAAGGAAGGAAGGAAGAAAGAAAGGAAGGAAGGAAGAAAGAAAGAAAGAAAATCTGAATTACACTTTAGCCGGGTGTCGGTGGCACAGGACTATAATGCTAACTACACAGGAGGCTGAGATATGAGGATCATGGTTCATAGCCAGCCCAAGCTGGTTCTCCAAAGAACCACCAGAAAATTGGATTTGATGCTGTGGCTCAAGTGGTAGAGTGCTAGCCTTGATCTGAGGAGCTCGGGGACAGTGCCTAGGTCCAGAGTTCAAGCCTCACAACTGACAAGAAGTGGACTTGCCACCACAAGAAGGGGACTGAATAGCATTCACTGTCCTAGGGAACATGGCAAATAAGTCAGGCTGAGCTTGCTATCAGCTGGGGATCATGAGTAGGTCACCTAGCATCTCCATGCCTCGTTTTCCCCAGCTACAAAACTGAGCACAGTGAAAGATCCTTTTCCTCATGGGGATAGGGTAAGGATGAAAGAGAGCCATGTTTTGTTTCATAATCCCGTACCTGTTGCATGATAAATAACAGGCCCCATCTGAGCGCTTTCTGGGTATCTTCCTGTCATATGCTCATAGAATTTCCAAGAACCATATCTGACAGCCTCTCCCTCTATGCCTGGCTCTGCCCCAGAGATCCCCCTGTATTGATTCCTTGTTTCCTCACAACTGTCGCGGGAGGAGACTGAGGACCAATGGTCAAGGCCCAACGCAGAGCTTCACCTTAGGTCAGGAATCGGCTGCCATGGACTAAGAGTTTGGGACAATCCATCTAAACCAATGACTGAGCATGGCACTACATGTCTAGCATTCCAACTAAAGAAGACCAGGCTTGCTGGTGCATGCTTGTCACAGATAGGAGGCCTGTGATCCAGCCCAGCCTGAGCATATATTATCTATTTCGGAGATGCCCAAGACAGAAAGGCTTAGCTCACATGGTAGAAGACCTGATTGGCAAGCCTAAGGCGTTGAGTACAAAACCTAATATACCAAAAAGAATCAGAGGTTTTGTGCCAGAGGCTCAAGCATGTAATTCTAGCTACTCAGGATACTGAAATCTGAAGATCACAGGTCAAGATTTAAAATAGGGTTGGCCTCACACATGAGACGTCATTATGAGAAGAACCGGTCTCTGACCCATACCAGTGCACTCCATACTAACAGGGCTCACATCCTTACTAAGGGCTGGCTATGCTGTCTGTCCCCCTGGGGAGTCACCCCCTGCGAGCCCCACCCCAAGGTCCTCCTGAACTCTCTCTGCCACCAACCAGGCCTAAGGGAGTAGACATCTCCAGGGCACACAGATCCTTTGGTCTTATAATTTAATGGTGCTGAGTCCCCTTCAAGTGTTCCACCATTCCAGGCCCCTAAACCTCTGCCAAAAAACCCATGCATCCCCCAAAAATAGCAGTTATAAGTTACCAAAGGGTCCAGTGCTCCGTGTTACAACCCACTTCTACACACAGACACACACACACATACACACAAAGCCGGCACGGGTGGCTCATGTCTGTCATCCTAGCTACGCAGGAGGCTGACATCTGAGGATCACGATTCAAAGCCTGTCTATGCAGGAAGGTCTGTGAGGCTCCTATCTACAGTGAACCACCAAATAGCCAGAGGTGGAGCTGTGGCTCAAGTGTCAGAGCACTAGCTTTGAGCACAATAGCTCAGGAACAGCACCTAGGCCCTGAGTTCAAGGCCCAGTTCTTCTACCTCCAAACACACACAAACACAGTCACACACACAGACACACACAGACACGGACACACACACACACACACACACACACACACACACACACACACACACACAGATGGACAGCCCAAGGCTTCAGCAGTCTCTGAGAAGAGAACCATGAACTCCCTCCATTAAGATCACATCCCACCCCCGAGAAGATGGCACTCCCGACTTCAGACCCACTGTAGACAAAACATTGAGCTTCTCACATACCTGGAATGTCTCATAGCCCAGCATGGCATTTCCTACTGTACACACTGCTATGTGGAAAACTTAGTCACTTCTTTTTTTTGTTGTTGTTGGTCATGGGGTTTGAACTCTGGGCCAGGGCACTGTCCTTCAGTTCTTCAGCTGAAGGTGAGCACTCTCCCACTTGAGCCACAGCGCCTCTTCCTATTCTCTGGTGGTCCACCGGACATCAAGTCTCACAGAACTTTTCTGCCCAAGCTGGCTTTAAACCGTGATCCTCAGTTCTCAGTTCCTGAACACCTAGGATGACACCCATGAGTTACTGGCAGCCGGCCAAAGATACTTTTCCATGCCGTTCATCCTATCTCCTCAGGAGACTGAGATCTGAGGACTGCATTTGGATGCATCCTTCTCAGCAAAGTACATGAGAACTCTTTATCTCCAATTAAACACCCAAAAAAGTTGGAAGTGGAGCTGTGGCTCAAATGGTAGAGTGCTAGCTTTAAGCATCAAAGACAAGGGATAGGACACAGTATCTAGTTTCAAGCTTTTTCTAGCAAAGACCCACCCAAGAAAAGGAAGCAGATGGGCACACTGGAGCTCAAAGCTCACACATAATACTCAAGACTCCCAGAACAGACCCAATCCTGGTCTGATTCTCTAGATTCTATCTCTTACATCATGGCAATCTTAGATGGAACAGACCATGCACCAAGTTAGGACATTCAAGTACAATCTCATACTGAGGGTTCCTGACCTTATAAGAGACTCAGGATCTCTCAGTGTCCTACATTGACACTGGGCAGTGAGGTGAGGTCTAGTTATCCAACCACAGGATGTGGCAACAAAAGGATTTCACAGCCAAGGGAAGCAGACAGGAGGGCTCTATGTCCCTCTCTCTCAGGAAGGAGAAAAGGCCTGATCCATCCCAGTAATGTTCCTGGGTTGTGAGTATACTCAAAAACAACACTGCTCAGAGCGCAGGGCCTCTGGTTTTCCCACCAGCCTCTACCCAAGCCTGCACCACCTTCAGCTGGCCCTCTCTGAATCCCAGATCTGCCATCTAGACTAAAGGCTGAGCCAGAAGAGAAATCTACCTCTGCCTCTGAGAATGGCAGTCAAGAGGTCCTAGTGCCCCCTAGAGGAAGTCTCCGGGCTACATGGGTCCCTACTCCCATCCTCATTCCCTGTCTGTTCTGTGCCAGTGGCACACTTACCTCTGTCTCTGGTGGAGGAATGAACACCGGGGGTGTTGTAAAGCCTAAATCGGAAATCCTTACCCAAAAGACCACCAGAGACTATCACCAATGTAAAAGCAAAGGAGTCTTTATTGGAAGCTTGAGCTTGGTCCCCCCAGTGTCCATGGCAGCAGCCCATGATGTTGAGAGGCCCCGAGCCCATAGTTACAACACTTTTCATACACTTTTTCGGGAAGGTAGGGCTTTGTGTACATCATAATTTCTTGTAAAAAATCACTACAAACCCCAGGAAAATCACCAAATAACTCTATAGTATGATTGGCACGCTAAAAAGTGGGAAAGGACCAGAAACAAGTTGTTGGTTAGATCAAGGGGGCCGACGTTCTTTAAACTGGTTGGCATGCACCACAGGAGAGTCTCAAGAGGATACATGCTAAACTGCAGAGTTCCATTTTCAAACAAACACCACCTGTGGCCTGACTGCAGGGTCACCAAGCACTCCAGCACCTGCCTGCCTGCGGTTTTCCCAAGATTGTTTATGTTCCTAGTTCCCTGGGAATTGCTTCTTATGTTCATTCCCAGGTCGGGTTCATTGTCAGCTGCATAACTCATACCTCAGAAGATGCTCACTAGCTCAAGATGGAGTCACCCAGGCCTCAGTCTTCTCAGTATCATCTTCAGATTGAGCCCGGGAATGTCCAAGTCCCCAAGGATGTACTGCACAGGCATCCTGTGGCAGATGACAGCCAGGTGGTCAGTGGTGAACCCAAGGTGCAAGGACTTTTAATAGCCATGTGGCTGGGTCGAAGGCTCTATCACTGACGGTTGAGGTTGTCAGGTGAGGTCATGGCTCCAATGTCCTGACACACCTGACCTGGGATCGTCGTCCCTCTTCATCCTCCTTGCTCCACCTCCCCCGCCTTGACACTCCCTCACCCCAAAACCTCCCTAGATCTTGGACCAGAAAATAAACTTGTTGGGGCTGGGGATGTTTGAAACCTGGTGACAGACCCTGAGCCCTACGGTCTACCTGAGGCTGCTTCCCTTTGCAGTCGGTGACCACAAAGCTCCTGGATGTCATAAAGTAGCTGAGGGGTCATTGGCTTGGCCCTACATACTGTCTTTAAGCTCTGAAACTGTCCCCACAGAGATTGTGAATGGTTGGCTGCCTTGATGCAGGGACTCCAAACCAAGGCTCACATTCTCCCTTCTTCCCTTTCTTTCTTCTTTTTCTCCCACCATCCTCCTCTCTCTTTCCTTCCTTTCTCTGACTCCTGGGCCTTGAACTCAGAGCCTGGGTGCTGCCCCTGAGTCTTTGTACTCAAGGCCAATGGACTAAGGCTTGACCCACACATCCACTTCTGGCATTTTCTTTTTGGTAGTTAATTGGAGATAAAGTCTTACAGGCTTTCCTGCCCAGAACTTAAGCCTCGATCTTCCCATCTCAGCCTCCTAAGTAACTAGGATGACAGGCATGAAGCTCAGGCATCCAGCTCAAACAAAGGTTTCTTTATGTGTTGTGGAACCAGCACTGGAAATTTTCATCATCTATAACCACCCCACCCCCCCAGAGCCTGGCGCACACTCTAACTCTGTGTTGGATAAGTAAATAAGCATCTGTCTACGACAATACTACAGAAAAGTCCCATCTGATTCTGGTAAGCATCTTGGGTGGGCAAAATATGATGTAGCTCTCCCACAGTTCTCCCTACTCCCTCTTCCTGTCCTTCTCGTGCAAAGCATTTAACTCTTTTGGCTCTGAAGACGTGACCCACGATGTACTCGCTGGATTCTGGGGCCTGTGGGATGCCTAGCTTCTCAAAGATCTCTGTCCAGCTGCTGACCAGCTTTGTGGCACTCAATTCCCCACTCAGGTGTGAACAAGGTTCCCGTGAGCTAAACGCCTGGCTCAAGGGGCATACTCTCCACCACCTGGGGCCAGACAGGATGGTCTACCATATCCGGCCCCCAAGTTTCATGTTGCAGAGAAAGGATCCTTGAGACATCCCAGGTCTCTGAATCTCCCAGAGTCCAGTACAGGTGCTAGGAATCATCTCTGCTCACAGCTGGCAGGCTGGGGATGGCGAGGTCACAATCTCTGCTCCCCACAACATCCTAGACTGTGGTGTCCACCCTAGAGAGTGCCGGAGCTAATCAGTAACTGCTGGAGAAAGGCAGTCAGGGCACGACGTTCATAGCAGGAGACCATCTGGCTAGGGAACTCTACCTGTGCTGCTTTGAACATCATTGTTTGGCAGCTGAAATGGTCCGTCTAATTTGACCCATAATCCCAGGTGTTAGTGGAAATTGCCAAATTCAAGAAAAAACTTTGGAAAAGATGACATTTCACTTGTCCCAATCAAACTTAAAGGGTTCTAAAGTCAGTGGACCCTTTTCCTTCCAGACAGCCTACAGCAGGTTACAGAAACTGGCAATCAGAGAGCCCTAGGTAACTGCCATGTCCTGATACTGAGCAGGCTCCAGCAGAGAGAACACACTTGCCTACCACTGCTCAGCTGGAAATGGCTCAGGCAGGACACAGACTGGAGTCTGCAGGACTCCAGGGAGGACTGCACAACAGTGCACTGACCCAGAAGGGAATCCACACCACCAGTGGGGGCCTGGAGCCCCCTGCCCAGATGCCCACAGACACCATCAATGCCCTGGGTACGGTTCCCCTCTCATCCTTTGTCGTGGTGAGCCATCTGCCATATCACACCATTCGCCACTTCCCAGGCCCTCCTAGCTTCACAGCCCCTGCTCTCCTCCCCCACATCTCATTCCCTAATTATGTTTGGCAGACACATTCCCAAGCCTTGAATTAGCTCCAACTATACACACGAGAGCAGAGTGTCTGGATGGAAGAGTGCGGCTGTGGTCACACTCATGAGCCTTCTGGCTGAAGACAGAAGGACAGGTGTCCACTCTGGTCTGCGTTTCCCACAGGTCTCCTAGTGGAGACCTACACAGGCCCAGCAGCTACAGTTGGCTACAGGAAAGGGGAAAAGGGAGGTGGAAAGAAGTGGAAAGGAAATCTACTGAAACCTTCTCCAAAATGATGAAGGAGAAAACAGAATTTGTGGCTGGGCTTGTACTGGGCATTCATGATAAAAGAACAACAAATACACACATACACACAAATAAAATGCTTTTGTTCTTTTTAGATATGGTGACTTAAATATATTTTCATTGTTCTCATCTCCTTACTCTCCCAACACACACACACACACACACAAACACACACACACACACACACACACACACACACACACACAAATCCAAACCGGTGACAGAAGACTAATCCATGCAGCACTTGCAATTTACCACCTGATCATTCACCTGAGCACATTCAGTCTGTACAAGGAGAAAGATGATCTCTCTCTCTCTCTCTCTCTTTCTCACACACACAGACTCAGAGCATTGTCTCTCCCGAGTTAGTTGGTTCCTCATATGGGAAATGTACAAGCTCTAGCATGGGGGTCCCTGGTCAGAACCAGGGGATCCCACCAAGGGGAACATTGCTCTAAAAACACAGAACCACCCTGCCTCTCCCTTTCTCCAGAGACAGACCCTTCCCATTGAGAACAACCAGCATTGAGTCCCCATTCCTTAAAACCCTATGCTAAGACTCTGGGTGAAGGCATGCTGAGACTGATGGCTCCTCAGAACCAGGAGAGAAAACAAAGAAGGGGTCATGGCGCCTCCAGAGGGGTGTCTGACCTGGGGTGGGGGCATTGTTGGGGAATTTGATGGGTTCCTAAGGGCTATATACATGGATGGACCTCCCTATCTCCAGACTAGATGCTTCTGGGTGACTTGGTGGATTCTTGAGGAGGACGAGGAGACCAGATGAACCAGGAGCACTAGCAGAGCTGGCAGAGCTGGGAAATGTGATCACCCTGGGAAAACTGTTAACACCTGAGGTGGGGGGGGCAGGACAGGTGTATGTGTGTTGGAGGAACACGCCTCCCAAATATTCACCTCCTATCTGACCCCCAGTGCCCTCACCTCCCTTCTGGGCTCTTCTGGAACCTCCTCAGATGAAGATGTGACTGAGCACAGAAGACAGACAAGGGCTCCCACAGCAATAAGGGGGCTTATCATCTGCATCCAACACCCTCCACCCCCAGAAAAAAAGGAAAAGACCCGAGAGGTGCTGCTAACCACCTCTGACTTAAGCCATCAGGTTCCCACCAGGGAGAAGAAGGGTGCACACTGCTCCAGGCCAGGGGCTCTGTGGTGTCTCCTCCTCACCCATTTCTTCATCTCCCCTTTTCCTGGGGACACTGGCCGCTAGGGATGGGGGTGGGATCCCAGGGTCGACACCCCACCCCAGCAACAAGGTCTCATTTGTGGCAGTGCCAGGGTGGACTGTGGGACACGAGGCAGGTGCGGGTGGGACAGGAGAGGGGAGGCAGGAGACGCAGGTCTGGATCCACTGGGGGGGGTGACAGGGAGTCATGAGGTACAGGGGTGTGGCCCCAAGGGGCAGCCACTTATGTATGCTACTGGGGAGAAGCTGTAGGTGGCGGCATCTGGTGCTTGAGGGCCCTGGAGTCTGAGGTCGGGGCTGCAAGCAGGCTAGGGCCAGGCCATTTCTGCCAGGCAACTGAGAGAGGCACCAAGGATCCGAGCTGGCAGCACCATGTGTGAAATGCGGCACTGCTGGGAGGAGGCGGGGGCGTGTGAGGGTGCCTGGCAAGGCTGTGAGCTTCCTCTGCTCCTCCTGCTCAGATGCTGCTGCTGCCTGTTCCTCAGCAGACTCTGCCACCACCTCAGCGGCCTCCTCCCCAGGAGACAGTACTTCCACCACCGCCACAGCTTAAGCAGCCACCATCTCCATTGCTGCTCCTCAGCCACTACCACCTTGCTCCCCCCCGCCAGGATCTCAGACTCAGGGGCGCCATGGTCGCTTCTTCTCTATGGGGCTGCTCGGCAATGTTCCTGTCGTGCTGGCTCCACGTGCTGTCTGCTCCTGGCCAGGATCTGCACTATGATCCAAGTGGCCACCAGCTGCTGAAGCTGCTTCCCCTCCTGCATGTGATTGCTCTTCTCTCTGACTTCACTCTCTGCCCTCCACTCCTCTCCTCGGCTGCCCCACCCCCGCCCGTGCATTTGCGCCCACCCCCTCGGGTCCCTGGCCTTGGCTGCCACTGCACTGTGCCCCTGGGACCCCTTCCCCTGGGTTCTCCCCCTCACCCCTGACTGCAATCGCAGCTCTGACTGGGCTCTGAACCTTCCAGGCCAAGGAAGCTTCCTGGCCATGGCAATTGCAGCCTCAGCATAGCACTCCCCACCAACCCCAGTACCTGCCTGGGGGGAACTAATCTCCCCTCAGCCCCATGGCTTGAGGAGACTCTCTTCCATGCCTGCCCACTCTACACACCAAGCAGGTGCATGGTGACCCTCGTGTGTGTATATGTGTTTGTGATTGTGTTTGTGTGTGTGTGATTGTTGGGGATAACTAACACTCAAGAACTCAGAACATCGCAACCTTTGGAATGACTCAGTACACAGCACAATTCCAAAAACAGCACAAAGCACCCTGTGTAAAGGATTCAGCACACAGTTAACTTTGAAGGACTCAGCAGATAGTATCCTTTGTAGAGTACTCAGCACACAGCACTTTTTGAAGGAGGGAGACCATAGCCCACAGTGTAAAGGACTCAGTGCATGACATGTTTTGAAAAACTAAGCATGTAGCACTCTTTCCCAGGTTCTCATTACATAGCACCCTGGGTTAAGACTCCAAACACAGCACCCTCTAAGGGCTGAGTACGTAGAACACTATGTAAAACACTCAGTGCACAGCACCCTTTGAAAAACTCATCACATAGCACAATTTTTAAGGACTCAGCACAATCAAATTGTGGAAGGTCTTAGCACACAGCACCATTTGAAGGACAGTACAGAACACCCTGTGTAAAGGACTCAGCACACAGCACTCAAAAAACTCACCTCATCCCTCTCTTCCCAATGGTGCTGCTATGTGCTGAATGGAATGAATTAGCACACCACACTGTTTGAAGGACTCAGCATACAGTACATTGTGTAATGGACTCTGCACACAGTACCTTTGGAAAAACCAGAACAGCCCAACCCTCTTAGGGACTCAGCACATAGCACCTTTTGTGATGACTCAGCAAACAGCACCTTTTTGAGGACTCAGCACAAAACCTCCATGGGGGAAGGACCCAGCAAACAGCACCCTGTGAAGGAATCAGCACATAGCTGTAATGTCACATGTTCAGCTGTCATTAGAATTAGTGTGCTTTCTTCAGTATCACCATTCTTCAGAAATACTTCATAAATCCTACTAGTTCACATTTAGCTAACCTGTATTTTATGGAGGAGGGTCAGCTGGGGGTCTTGAAGTCAAATCTTGGGAGCCTTGTCTCTGAGCTATTTGGTTCAATGCCAAAGCTCTACCATTTTTAGACACAGCTCCAATTTTGATTTTTTGGGGGGTGGGGGATGTTCTTTGACAGGCCTTACAGTGATCAGAAAGGCTAAGTAGGGGTGTCCGTGGGCAAAGGCTCTTAGCTTGGCCTGGAGCTGACATCTCCCTTCCTTGTGCCCCTCGGAGCCGGGTCTCCTGGAGCTCTCTTGGCCTAGGGTGGAACAGACCTGCTCTGGCATCAGCACTCATGGTGATCAAAAATCAGCTTGGACCTGGTCACTTTCCCAAATTGAACTGTAGAGGACTATGGCGGGAGTGGGGGGGCGATGTCCCGTGTCTGGCCACCAGGGAGCAGGAGTCTCCCACCATAGGGATTGTACCTGTGTTGTGTTTACTCTTGCTTCCCTGGGGCCCCCATCATGCCTCAAAGCCACCCTGGACAGGAAAGTCCTTGAGGCTCTTACCTACATTTAACCATAGAAAAGCAAGTGGGGCTGTGACTCAAGTGGCAGAGCACTAGGCTTGACCAAGAAAACTCAGGGGTAGAGCTTAGGCCCAGAGTTCACACACACACACACACACACACACACACACACACACACACACACACACACACACCACATGCATGCAAAATCAAGGATTTCTACACTGCAATCTTTGGGTATTCTCTACCTTTTCCCCACTAAGCCTGGTGGTTGTTGGCCTAAGAGTTTGATGCATACAACACCACCTGGCATCTTTGATTTTAGGGAACAGAATGGATAGAAAGTCAGACTTCCCCCATCCCAGCTCCTTGGTTGTGTCAAGGTTTTTCCAGGCCCTTTGGGGCTCCTTTTACAGACACGCCAAGAAGCCTTGAAATGGTATCACATGCTGGACACTGGTAGCTCACTCCTGTCATCCGAGCTACTCAGGAAGCTGAGATATGTAGCATTATGGTTTCAAGCAAGCATGGGCAGGAAAGTGTGTGAGACTCTTATCCTCGCTGAACCTTCAGAAAACAAGAAGTGGCCCTGTGGCTCGTGATGAGTGCCAGCCTCAAGAAAAAGAGCTCAGGGACAATTCTCACAGCCAACAACAAGGAGAGGTATTGCATGTTGGCTTTGGGATTAGCATGGGCCAAATGTAATTGGAATTTTCAAGTGCCCCAAGAAAAAGCAGTACCTCCTTTAGTCCCATACTCCTCCATCTCATCTCACCCCCTGACCTTGGCCATGCTTTGGGTCAGCTTGGTCCTGGCTGGACAGGAGTACTTCAAGGAGGAAGATCCCAGAACAATCTCCCCGCCTCCTTCTGCCCTGCTCACCCTGCTGTTTCTGCTCTTTGCCGTAGACCTTCTTCCTGGAATCCATCTGTGAGGTCATCACCACCAACATAGTGGTGAGTGGTGGTGGTCCATGCTAACACAGGCAGTCAGAGGTGGAAGTGGGTCTGGGACTAAGACCTTCCACCCTAAGTATGGGCTGAGGCCAGGACTGACCTTTATTTCATCCTGAGCCTTGCAGGGGTGGGGAGTCAGTGTAGACTACACAGAGAGTCAGGTAAGATCGGAATCTGGAGAACCATTTGTTTGGGGAAAAGATGTGGGGCTCAGGGGGGCACTGTTGTTGGTACTCCTCTCTCAGGACTCCCCTCTCCCTCTCTCATCCCTCAATGGTAGAAGAGAAACTTCAACTAAGAGTGTAGGAAGCGAGGGCGGAGGAATATTTCTGTGTGAACCAGACTTGTGCTTCATAGTCATCCTAGCCCTACTTCCTATTTATCTGAGGAATGGCCATATGGGTTTGGGAGGACAGGGTATCATCCTAGCTGAGAATGTGTCTTAGCTGTAGAGTGTGTGCCTAGCATGCCTGAAGTCCTGGGTTTGGTTCCACACAGAAAAAGCCAGAAGGAGAGGTGGCGCTCAACTGGTAGAGCAACAGCCTTGATCAAAAAGAGCTCAGGGACAGTGGCCAGGCACTGAGTTCAAGCCCCAGGACTGGAAGAACAAATCTTTGTTGGAAGCTTTTTACCCTTTGAAAACAAATTATTCTTTGTGATAACCATAATATGGGCCTCTTCCCTGGCCACCAATGGTCCATTAGATGTCCCTTGAATTTGGGCCACCTCCTGGCTGCCTCTGCCCTACCTGACCCGCAGTTTACCCTTCCCATGACCCAGCAGATTGAGGCCTGAGAGAAGGCAAACTGGCAACCTACTTCTGGTGACTGCTGAGGATTTTGAGAGTCATTATGTCACATAGAGAGTTATCATCCTCATGAGTCTACAGAAGAAAAGGAGGGAGTGCTCCTTGCCCAAGCCCTCCAGCAGCCTACAGCTGTAGGCTGCTCTGGTTGTGGGGCATCTGCCGCAAGACGTGCTCCGTGGGGGAGTCCTCTATGTGGTCGGGAACCCCGACCTCTCCTTTGGCAGTTTCCAAGCTGTCTTGAAGTTGCAATTCTTCAAAACCTTTCTGCTCCAGCCTCATTTCACCCACTCCGGAGCGTGAGGCGTCTGAAGGAGCGTGGTGGCAGGGGGCTCAGCCTGTGCTGCCTGCATTCTGGAGCATTCTGTCAGCCCCTTCCCCTGCGAGGACCAACAGCAGCTCTTACAGCTCTCTCTTCTTTCTCCATCTTCTGGGAGAGCTGGCACACATGCTTGGCTTTCTCTAAACACAGCTCATGCAGGACGAACAGCTGCTCTTTACACGCCACTAGGGACTCCTCTATGGTGCAAATGTCTGCCGACAGCTAGCTGCATCGATGGTGGAGTTAATCTGCTGGACTATGGAAGTCCACCTCATCATGCAGGTCATGGACGAAGCAGATTTTCTTCTCGGATGCCCACGTGTCCCACTTCCCATCCTCATGCCTGCTGTGGTAGCAGCTCATGGGACGGGGTGTTTGTGGCTCCAGCTCTACCTTGCACTGAGCTGCTGTGTTGGGAGGGTGCCTGCGATAGGGCTGCCTCTCCTGCAGGAGTTTCCCCCTGTGGAACTCAGCCTCTGAGAGTGCTCGTAGAGCCATGTCACTCTAGGTCTGGGGCATGTCTCCGTCTTCTGCGATGGTCACGTTGGGAGAAGTCACCTCCTCACCTTTTGCTTCTCCAGGGCTCACAGCTTCCCCTCCCCAAGAAAAGCCAGGAAGCTCAGCAGGGCCTGCAGCCTCTCCTCCTGTAGTCTGGTCACTTCCAGGCACTTAAAAGTGTCCTGCCACTTTGGGGGCACCACCTGGTCCACCCTGTTGGTTGGGCCATGCACTTGCTTCAGCTGCTCCAGCAGCTGGGTCTGCCTCTGCAGGATCTATTGTAGGGCCTCCTCAGAGTTCAGCCACTCATTGGAGGCAATGTGCTGCTCACAGGTGGCTCTGAGCTCCTGCAGATGGGCCTGGGACTGCTCCTGCCACTCTTGCAGCTCCCAAGATGCTTGGCTCTCTCTCTCCCTCAGCCACCTCTTTACATTTGTCTATCTTATCCTCTGAGTGGACTAGCTGTTCCCACAGATGTTTCTTCACCTGCTGCTCTGAGTCCAGGATGCTGATGAGCTCCTCCTTCTCACCACTTACCCTGTGGAGAGCATCCCACAACAGAGCCAGCTGTTCCTCTTGCTATGGGTTGCACACACATGTGCATCTTGGGGTCTCGGGGATCTCCTGCCAATCCTTGGACTTCTCCTCCAGGCTCTATAATTGCTCCTGCTGCTCAGCATTCTGGAGACAGAGCCGTTGGTTTTCCTTTACCTGGATGTGAAGTTGTTTCTCCAGGTTTTTCAACTCCATCTGTCTATGGTATTCCTGGGCCTGCAACTGCCGCTCAGCCTGAGATGGTTCTGCCAGCTTCCTCCTCAGTTCCTCCAGCTCATTCTCTAGGACCAGAACCTGCCTCATCCTTTGCTCCTTCTCTTCTGTCAGTTGGTTCACCTGGTCGGTGAGCCAAGGAACCTCCTCCTTCCATGCAGACCTGTCAATGCTCAGGTCCTCTGTGAAGGAGTCTCTCTCCAGATTTGCTGAGTTCACCATCCAGCTCAGGTTGTCCAATAGTCTCTTCAGTACCCACGCCCCGCCAGCACTTGTTGGAACTTGCAAATTCTGTTCTTCCTGCTACTCTTCTGTGTCCAGAGCACTTCCAGCTTCTCCTGAAATTCTGTGTTCACTTGCTCCAGGTCATCAAAACTACTGGTCTTTTCCTCAAGCTGAAGTGTCACATCTTTCAGCAGTTTGAAGAATATTTCTATCTCCTTCTGTGCAGTAGTGTCCACAGAAGCTGCCATCTCCAGCTCTGCCATGCACCGCTTTTGACCTACAGGTGGCTGGTGAGAACTCATTGCTCTATTTTTCTGCCATTGGCTGCCTGCTTGACTTGGGCCGGTGCAGATTGTAAATCGCTTTCTGCTGAAACCAACCTCTGTATGGGTGGCTTGTGGATCTCTAGCTTTGTTTTTGGTGCTTCCTGCACCTGAGCTATCTTCTCCCTCTCTTTCTCCAGTCAGTCCCTCAGGTCTGTCTTTTCCTGCTTCAGTGGTTGTACCTTGGCATAGAGCGCCTGCTTTCTTTTGTTGCAATCCAGGTGAGCATCACATGTGGCCAGCACCTCTGCAGATCCTTGGTAGTATCGGGAACATTGACACTCTGACCCTGGTGACTGTGACTGTGTCCAAAGGCAAGGGAGGCCCGCAATCAGCATCAGCTTTGGCCAGGTGCTCCCTTGAATCACGCTCTTCAGTGGTGTTTGTCTTGGGGATCCCTCCCTTTTTTGTGTTCTTTGTTTTTTTGAATGATGCAGGTCTGATGGGAGGATTCTTCTGCCGGTGTTCTGGCAGTAGTTTCTTGTCTGCAGCTCTCTCATGGAGTCTTGTTGTTTCAGACATCTGAGCACTGGGATGGGAAAGATGGGCTGGCCACATTACCAGGCTCTGGGAAATCCTCTATTCTCCCACTCACTGACTAGGTCGTCAATTTCCTATTCTACTCCAAAGTCTCCTCCTTGAGTCTCCTGCTCACCACTCAGCAACCTCTACCTTCCTCAACTGCTGGTGGTAGTGTCAACCAACTGAGGGAATCTTGGTGCTGGGCAGCATGGAATGTGGGCATGGCTACAATTCTTGTATCGCATTGGTCAGAAAGAACCATGAAAAAATGGGGGTGTGGCCAGAATTCTGTGATGCAGGCAGCATGGGCGGAGTCAAGATGACAGTGGTGCCCCCAGCCCCTTTCCCAGGGAACTCTGTCCAATTCAGTTGGGTACAAGAGGGTGACCTGCTTTAGCCGGATGGTTGCACAGACTGTTGTGTATGTCTGTTTGTTGCCAGTCCTGGACCTTGAACACAGGATCTGGGCACATTCCATGAGCTGTTTTTGCTGAAGGCAAAAGCACTACCACTCTACCACTGGAGCCACACAGCTCTACTTCTGGCTTTGTTGACACTGATGTTGGACCTGGGTTTCAAGGACCTTCCTGCCTAGGGTGAATTTGACCATGATCTTCCTATCATAGCCTTGTAAATATCAAGGAGGACTGCTGAGAGCCACTGGTTCCTGCTGAATCTTTGATCTTGCTGTTCTTGGACAGACCAGTGAGTTCCCTATCCTTGGGTTTAAGTGGTGGGAGCTGGAGCTCACAGTTTGAATCCTGGTCCTGCCACCTCCAAATGGCAGGAGAGCCTTAGAAATTCATTCCTATCTATACGAATATCAATGGAATGTGATGTATGTTATGACTGAATGGGCAGTTCTTGAATGATTCTACGATAAAATTATACACAATTTTATTATAGAAGACTGAATTTTATTCAATACTTTATGAAGCATTTAAACAATCACATTCATTAAATGGAGGCATAATGAAATACCTAAGAATTGGGCCTCACATAGTATAAAGGTGTCATTTTTTTTCTGCCAAGACTGAGATTGGAACTCTTAGTCTGAGTAACTCTGTTGCACAGTGTAGAATGGGGAAGCTGGCCTCCTTGAAGTCAAGAAATTCATGTGTACACCTCAGGTCTGAAATCGATCCCCAGCACTAGAAAACATCCTATTTATGTACATATTAAATATGTGATTTATATTTACATACATATGTTGACTCCATATTGCTTTCAGTGCAGTTATTCATTTTATGTTTTGTTTCATTTATGTAGTGACTGTTTATTTTATTGATTATTATGGCACATAGAACATTGATTACATTTATTACATAGGATATAGGTCTGCATACGTATTACACTTATACCTGACACCCAGGACATTCACAGGAAAGGAAAACATGTGTCACCATCAGCTTCTTACTCCATGATTCATTTTGTGGGAGGGCTGGCATCTGAACTCACGGCCTACAAGGCCCAATTCATAAATGGGTGAGTGTCAACACACCATCCTGTGGCAAATTGTATTGACAGGCATTTCCTAGGATCTTAACACAAGCCACAGGTTTTGAAAAAATAAGAACAGAGTGACACCCAGATGGTAGTATGCTAATAAATATGTGTCTTTATAGAGTGTCAGAGATGTCTATCCATAATTCAGATATAAAGACTACATTCCTATCAATTCTTGGATATTTATTATGCCTCCATGTAATTAATGTTATTATTTTCATCCTTAATAAACTATTAAGTAAATCAGTGTCCTGAAATTATTGCATCCCTGTGAGAAATAGTATTCTTTTAATGCTTCATAAGATAATTAAATAAAATCAATCAGCTGACTGAAATCATGAAGTCTAATTTTATTCAAGTATCATTCATGAACAACCTATTCATCCGTGACATTGATAACATTCAAGCGTTATTCCTGTGAATGGGAATGCATCTCTCAGGATCTCCCACCATCCAGAAGTGGCATGACTGGGATTCGCACTGTAGGCCTATGTTGTTATACGGGAACTATGGCTTCCTCAAAAGCCCACAATTAAAAAAAAAAATTTAGCTCCCTGGTTCGCAATTCGTGCCATTTTTTCTGCCAGGCCAAGGATTTGTACTCAAGGTCTGGGTAAATATGCAGCACTGTGAGGGATGGGAATCTGACCATGCTTGAAGACAAGAAAGTCAGTCCTGTTCCCTAGGCCTGAATTCAAGCCTCAGGCCTGGAAAACATACTCCTTATAACCATTTTAAAGATAGAATTTATATTTTCATACAGATATTCAGTCCATATTGTGTTTGGTGTGGTTATTCATTTTATGTCTTGTTTTATTCATTTATTTACCAATTATTTTATTGACTTGGATGACACCTCTACCATTTATTACATTGTTTACATCCTATCACATAGCATCTAGATTTGTACATATGTTCTCTATCATATCTGACACCCAAGACTTTCCCAGAAAAGGAAATCATGTGTTACACTCGGCTTCTTACTCCAAAATTAAATATTTGGCAGTGCTAAGATCTGAACTCAGGGCCTAGCAGGCCCAATTCATGAATGGATGAGTGTGAGCATGGCAGCCTCTAGCCAAGGAAGCTGGCAAGTGGTTCCCAGGTGCTGAGATCCAGCCCCAGGTTTGGCCAAAACAGTGATACATGGATAGGCAGATGGTGCTATACAAATGAATACATATTGGTAAAGAGCACCAGAGCTGTCTATCTACGATTGAATGACACCTATTACATTCCTACCAACTCTTAGGCATGTATTATACCACCATTGAAGGAATATTATTCTTTTCATGCTTAATAAACTATTAATTAGTATCAATTAGCTTCCTAGGATTATTGCATCCAATTTTAGACTAGACCGAAGCATGAACTACTCTTTCAATTGGTATTCCTATGCATAGGAACGAGTCTCTTGTGATCTCCTGCCATTGGTAGGTGTCAGGACCGGGATTTGAACCCGGGACCTATGTCTTCCCTGATACCCCACTAGCCTTCAGGAATGGGAGGTCAGGTCCACTTTGCAACCGTTTCCTTCAGACCCAGGATAGTCACTGTGCAAAGAAAAAAAATGTAAAATCCCCAGCCCTCTGCAGCTCACCACTTTTTTTCTATGCTACTTTTTTTTTCGTCCTGCAAGCCCTGTGGGCCTAGGATCCCAGGATCGGCTATGGGTCCAGAGGCTACACTCCAGCCTTGGGCGATCGAAGCTGAGGCAGAGTTGCCACGACCTGAGTTCATGCCCCCTGTTGGCAAAATAAAGAATAAATTAAAAATTAATTATTTAACTAAATTAAAAAAGAAAGAAAGCTCCCTGATTTTGAATTTCTGCCAGTTTTGTTTCCTAGCCTAGGATTTGAACTCAGGTCTCAGTAACTCTGTAGCAGTGTGCACGAAAGTGAAGAGTTGCCACTTCTTGAATTCAAGCCTGGTGCAAAGCCAAAAATAAAAATTAAGTCACTGAGCTCGGCAGGGGGAGTAGATGTGGAGATGGGAGCGGGGGGATGGGAGGTGGAACACAAAGGAGGAGGCTACAATCCTCAATAGGAAATATAATCATTACCTTGCTCATTTAACTGTTACTTCTCTGTACAAAATTTTTACAATAAAAAATGAAAAAAAAAGTAGTGCTCAGAGAAGCAGTTTGGGGGTAAGGGAAAAGGTTTGAATAGATTTACAAAATTCCACACTGATTTTATTTTAATGTTCAGTATGGAACTGAATAATCATAGCTGCTTCCATTAAAAAGAATTAAGTCACTGTCTTGGAAATGGTGCCAGTATTTCCTTCAGTGCTTGGATTTGATCTCACCATCCAGATAACTCTTTTGCACCTTGGGTGAAAGCAAAGCTTATTGTCCCTGAGTGAAAGAAATCCAGGTTAGAGTTACCAGGGTCTGAATGAAGGACCTGCAATGGAAAAATATTTCTATATGTGTGTAATATATTATATATATTTTCTTATGTATGTTTATAACATATTATGATTTTTATTATTGATTTTGTATTTATTTTACTTTTTACTTGATTCATTTATTTTAGTTTTTACTTGATTCATTTACTTATTGTCTATTGTATTTAGTATTTTTGGTGGGGGAGTCCAGTCGTGCACCTAAACTCTGGGCCTGGGCGCTGTCCCTCAGATCTTCAGCTCAAGGCTAGCGCTCTTCCACTTGAGCCCACAGTGCCGCTTCTGGCTTTTTTTTCTGCTTATGTGGTGCTGAGGAATTGAACCCAGGACCTCATGCATGCAAGGCAAACTCTCTACCAGTGAGCCACCTTCCCAGTCCCTATTTAGTATTATTACACACATAATATTTAATATATGTTGTACAACTATTATAAAATTATACACAATAATATAGGGCTGAGTTCTGGGAAGATGGTGGAGGAGAAGCTGGGGGCTAAACAACTCTCCCATAGAAAGCAGTTTTAGTGCTCCAATGAACAGTCCTAAGCCAGAGAATCACAAAGTTTGCCATCACAGTAAAGAGTGTTAGGCTAGAGGGGAAAATCCAGGCAAAGAGACAGATCTGAGCACTTGCCAACAGCCGTGGCTGCGGTGGCAGCGGCAGTGGCAGTGGCAGCAGCGTTGGCGGTGGCCATAGACCCCATACCTGCAACACAGAGAGTCCAGGACAAATTTTGCCAGATGCATAAAGTGAGTGCATTCTACTCAGCACCAGCAAGCACCTACAAGGAGCACACATCATCATCCTGCAGTTCACAGACCAGAGACGACCCAGGAACCAAGACTCTGGCTCGAGTAGAAGCCTGACATCCTCTCAGGGAGCAGAGGAGGGAAGGCCACCCCTCCCCCCCACTATGGGAGATCTCCAGGCTGAGCAGCTAGCTCCAACTCAGTCCTTGGAAGAAAACAAAAGAGTCATTAAGCAGGTCACAGGAACCTAACCTGACCTGCCAGGCTCAGCTCAACCTAGGGAAAAGTCACCAAGCCTGGGCCGCCAGCCCAGGAGTGTCTTTCTTCACTGGGTAAACAGAGACAGAGGCTTCCCCTCTCTACAGTAGCCTTGACAATCAGTTGAAATTCATTAAACATAAACCCTGAGAATGGCTCCAGGCAGGGCTCTGTGAGTATCTCAGAAGCTAGCCCCTCAGGGAAAAGCTAATGTTTGCTGGAAGGCATCAACTTTACCCAGAACCTAGCCTAATCACAGCATCTCCAAACTAGAGAAAACAGCCATCTTCCTCTTCTGTGATACTCAAAGCAGATTTCCCTCCCATTGAACTAGCCTGGGAGGAGGATCACAAAATCCTGGGTAAAGTAGAGCATTTTTCTGCTTGCTCGAACAAACTGACTTAAGAAACCAACCAAGCCACAGGAAAATCAAACACCACAAGCAGACAAGAGACTCCAACTAGAGACTGGTTACAGACACAAGGGAGATACAGGATCTTCCCATTCCACCCAAAAAACTCAAAGAACTCTTTTTTTTGTACCGTTTATAAAGAATTTTTTTCTAAAACTGTTTTTAATTTTTAATTATTAACTTAAAAAATTTTGTTTTCTTTTAACTTTTTTCTTCCTCTTATAATTTTTATTTTAGGGGTATATGTGTGTGTGCTTTTTTTTCTTTTTTTAAAATTTTTTTGTTTAGCTTTATTGACCTTTTGATCCTTTTTTGTTCTTTCCTTCTCATTCTTTTCACCTTTTCTTCTCTTTCATTCTTCTTTCCGTGACTTAATTGATGTTCTGCTCATCCTGAGATATACTCGTAGTCGATTATTAGACCTTATCCCTCATTGTGTACACATTTAATCCAGAAATTTATTACTCAATTCACAACCTCTTAGACTTAAATTCCTTAATAGCAGTACTATATCTTTATACTTATATATTTTAAGCATTTTTATTTTTAAGTTTTTCACGTCTCCTTTCTATCCCTACCCTTCTCTTATCCTATCCATGTTCTTCTCTAAATATTATGTTTTTAAATTTGCATAATTTTTTATAAGTGTTTCACTTTTTAACTTTTAAATTTTTTCTATTTTCTTGTCTCTTTTTTCTCTTTCTCTTTCTCTTTCTTTTTTTTCTCTCTCTACTAATATTTTATCCAACTTATTTCCTGTTTTGAGATTAGGACTTAGTTAAGTGAACCTTTTCAGCCTGTCCACATCCCTCTATTCCTATTTTTACCCACATCTCTCCCTAAACCTAATAATTTCTGGTTTGCCAAATTCTTCTTTGTAGTTCGTAACCCATTAATACATAGTTGTTGGATGTTGAATAGATATATCTGTTGAACTAGATTGTATATGCAGACTTTTGACTGTGCAACTACAGAGTTTGGTTGATGCTTCCCTTAAGATAGTGTTCTAGCACAAAACTGGTATTAATTTCATCACAAATGGGCAAGGCTGAGAACACTCAAAGAGAATTACAGGAATTGCGTGGGTGTGAAGAAGCTAATCAAAGAGTAATACAGGAATTGAGAGAGCTGGAAGAGAATACACAAAGATCACTAAAGGCATTCATGGAATCCATAAACATAAAGTTGAAAGAAGTCAGGGAGACCACAAAGGGAATGCTGAATGGAAACCAACAGAAGGAATGGGAGTCCAAGGAAACCATAAGCAATCAACTAAGTGATTTGAGAATAAACACTGAACACCAAATTAAGGAAGTAAAGAAGTTCATACAAGATCTAAAACAAAGCTTCAACAAAGAATTTGAAGCAATCAAAACCAACCCACTGGAAGGAAAAGAAATAAAAAACAAAGTAGAAAGTCTTGATAGTAGGTTAGACCATGCAGAAGAACGAATTTCAGAGATTGAAGACAGCCTAGATATTATAGAGAAAGAACATACAACAATCTAAGACAAATCCAAGAAATAGGATAGATCTATTCAACACTTGGAAGACACCATCAGAAGGCCTAATCTGAGGATAATGGGTATAGAGGAGCACCTAGAGACACAAGTTAACGGTCTGGGAAATTTAATAGGATCGTAGCAGAGAACTTCCCAAACATGCAAAAAGATAAGCCTAGTCAGATACAAGAATCTTTTAGAACTCCAAATAGACCAGACCAGAACAGGACAACCCAGCATCACATTGTAATCCTCACAGGATCAATTCAGACCAAGGAAAACACCCTTAAAGATGTCAAGGAGAAAGGATCAATCACTTATAAAGGGAAACCAATTAGAATCACCTCAGATTTCTCAGCAGAGACGATTAAAGCAGGAAGAGCCTGGAATCATGTATGCCATGCCATAAAGACAAACAAGTATCAACCATGTATATTGTACCCAGATAAACTCTCCTTCATAACCGAAGGTCAAATAAAAATTTTCCATATCAAGGAAAAATTGAAACAATTTATCTCCACCAAACCAGCCCTACAAATGATTCTCAAAGATGTCCTACACATAGAAAACCAACAAGACCACAAAAAGGCAAAGATACCGCAGCCAAACTGAGAATCCAAGAACCATAGAAAGAACCCAGTTGCCACAGCTCCCAAGAAGGTGGATAAAATAGCAGGAAATCCCAAATACTTCTCAGTTCTATCTCTCAACATTAATGGATTTAACTCTCCAATTAAGCGACATAGACTGCCTAGTTCGATGAAAAACCAAGATCCTTCTATCTCCTTCCTTCAGGAGTCACAATTTGCCCCAAAAAACAAACACATTTTCAATGTGAAAGGCTGGAACAAAATCTACCAAACAAACGGCCCCCATAAAAAGGCAGGACTTCCAATCCTAATATCAGATAAAATAGACTTCAAAGTAAAATTAATGAGGAGAGATAAAGAAGGTCGCTACATACTTATTAAGGGATCTCTCCTTCAGGAGGATATTACAATTCTAAATATCAATTTGCCAAATAACTGAGCATAAAAATTTATCCAAGAAACACTACTTTCCCTCAAATCCCACATAGATCCAAAGACATTAATTGTTGGGGACTTTAACACACCACTATCCACACTAGATAGATCAACTTGGCAAAAACTCAACAGAGAAACCGCAGATCTAAACACCTGTATAGATCAAGTAGATTTAATAGACATCTACCGAATATTTCACCCAGCAGCATCAGAATACACGTTTTTCTCAGCAGCATATGGAACATTTTCCAAAATAGACCACATTTTAGGCCACAAAGCAAACTTGTCCAAATTCAGAAACATTGAAGTTATACCTTGCATTCTCTCTGACCACAAGGGAATAAAATTAGAACTCAACAGCAAAAGCCACCAAAGAAAGTCCTGTAACACATGGAGGTTGAAAACACACTGCTGAGTCACGAGTGGGTCATGGAAGAGTTTAGAAAGGAAATGCAAAATTTCATGATATTCAACAAAAATGAACAAACAAATTACCAGCTCCTCTGGGACACAGCAAAGGCAGTACCCAGAGGCAAGTTTATAGCTCTGAGTTCCTACATCAACAAATTGGAGAGGCCTGAAACCAACAACTTAATGAGATATCTGAGCTTTCTTGAAAAAGAGCAGCAAGAAAAACTACAATCCAGTTGATGGAAAGAAATAATTAAAATTAAATCAGAACTCAATGAATTAGAATCCAAATAAACCATAGAAGGAATCAAAAAAACCGAGTTGGTTCTTGGAAAAAATTAACAAAATTGACAGACCCTTAGCAAATCTTATCAGAAAAAGAAGAGAACACACCCAAATAAATAAACTCAGAGATGAGAATGGAAACATCATCACAGGACAACCAATATTCAAAACATTATAATACTTCTCAAAACTTCTCAAATACTTCTCAAAACTTTATGCTAATAAGTTTGATAACTTGGCAGAAATGGACCTTTTCCTAGCAAATACTGACATGCTGAAACTAAACCAAGATGAGTTGAGCCATTTTAACAGGCCCATATCAAGCATTGAAATAGAAACAGAAATAAGAGACCTCCCTCCTAAGAAAAGCCCAGGCCCAGATGGATTAACAGCAGAATTCTACAACGCCTTCAAAGCAGAGGTCACACCCATACTCCTCCATCTCTTCAATGAAATTTAAAGAGAAAGTACACTACGGAACTGATTCAATGAAGCTATCATAACCTTCATCCAAAACCAGGCAGGGGCTCATCAAAGAAAGAGAAGTATAGACCCATTTCTTGGATGAACATTTATGAAAAACTTCTTAACAAAATTTTCACCAATCATCTTCAACAATTTATCCAAAAAAAAATCATACACCACAATCAAACAGGATTCATTTCATGGATGAAAAGCTGGTTCAATATATGGAAATCAATAAGGATGATTCATCACATCAAAAGGAGCAGGGATAAGAACCACATGGTTATCTCAATAGATGCAGAAAAAGCATTTGACAAGATTCATCACCCCTTTATGATTAGTTCTGGAAAAATTAGTAATTCATGGAACATTGCTCAATACAATAAAGGCTGTTTATTACAAACCTACAGCCAGCATTATACTTAATGGTGAAAAAATAAAGCCATTTCCTCTTAAATCAGGAACAAGACAAGGATGTCCACTCTCTCCATTTCTCTTCAATGTAGTATTAGAATGCCTAGCTACAGCAATAAGACAAGATGCAAACATAAAGGGTATCCAAATAGGGAAAGAAGAAGTAAAACTCTACCTAGTAGCAGATGACATGATTTTGTATTTAAAGAATCCCACAGACTCCACTCCTAAATTACTCAAGCTGATTCAAAACTAACCCTCACAAATCATTGGCTTTTCTGTTTGCCAACAATGAGAAAAGTGTGGCTGAAATTAGGAAAGCAACTCCATTTATAATAGCCACTCAAAAAATAAAATAGTTAGGGATTAACTTAACCAAAGAAATGAAGGACCTCGAAGATAAAAATTTTAAAAACCTGAAAAAGAAAATAAAAACAGAATTTACAAAGTGGCAAAAACTCCCATTCTCCTGGATTGGGAAGATAAACATCGTGAAAATGGCAATACTTCCCAAGGCTATCTACAAATTCAACGCAATACCTATCAATATTCCAACCTAATTCTTCAAGGGAATAGAAGATGCAATCCAAAAATTCATATGGATTAATTGAAGACCCCGAATGGCAAAAACAATTCTCAACAGAAAGAACAGTGCTGGAGGCATATCAATACCAAATTTCAAACTCTACTAAAAAAAACATAGTAATCAAAACAGCATGGTACTGGCACAAGAACAGACCTCAAGACCAATAGAATAGAATTGAAAATCCAGAAATGAATGCACAGACTTATAGCCATCTAATCTTTGATAAGGAAGCTAAAAAAATAGAATGGAAGAAAGACATCCTCTACAGTAAATGGTGCTGGCAAAATTGGTTAACTACTTGTAGAAAAGTATTGCTAGATCCTTATATATCACCCTGCACCAGAATCAACTCCGAATAAATCAAAGACCTCGGAGTCAAAGCAGACACTCTGAAAACATTACAGGATGGAATAGGAGAAACCCTAGGTCTCCTTGGCACAGGGCTAAATTTTCTTAATAAAGACCCAGAAACACAACAAATCAAAGAAAGTTTGGACAAATAGGGTCGCATGAAATTGCAGAGCTTCTGCATGGCAAAGGACATAGCAAGCAAGATTAATAGGAATCCCACGGATTGGGAGAAGATCTTCACTTGCCATAGAACAGACAAGAGTCTCATATCTAAAATGTACCTGGAACTCAAAAAATTAAATCCCCCAATAACAAATCTTGAAAAAAACAGCTGCCCAATAAATAAGTGGGCTAAAGACATAAAGAGAAACTTCTCTGAAGAGGAAAGAAGGATGGCCAATAGACACATGAAGAAATGCTCAACCTCCCTAGCCATAAAAGAAATACAAATCAAAATAACATTGAGATACTACCTTACCCCAGTTAAAATGGCAATAATCAAGAACTCTAATAACAACAGATGCTGGAGGGGATGTGGACAGAAGGGAATCTTACTGCGTTGTTGGTAGGATTGTGAACTTGTTCAACCACTTTGGAAAGCAGTATGGAGTTTCCTCAAAAGACACATAGAACTCACCTATGACCCAGAAATCCCACTTTGGGGCATTTACCCAAATGTTCAAAACAAGAACACACTAAAGCTACAAGCACAACTATGTTTATTGCTGCATTATTTACCATAGCTATGATACGGAATCAATCCAGATGCCTCTCAGTAGATGAATAGATCAATAAAAAGTGGTACATATGCACAATGTAATTCTATGCCTCCATCAGAAAGAATGACATTGCCCCATTTGTGAGGAAATAGAAAGACTTGGAAAAATTATATTAAGTGAAGTAATCCAGGCCCAAAGAAGCATAGGACCCATGGTTTCCCTTATTTGCAATGATTAGTATATATCTGAGTCAAGCAGAAAAGGTCAGATAAGTTGATGTTAGGGAAATGAACCCTAAGATATGTATTCAAAAGTTTTTTTTCTTTCATGCTATTGTTTCTAACACATTTATAAGATTATTTCTTTGTTGCTTTGTATGTCCCTCCCCGTGGTATAACCCCTGCTTTCACTGTATTTGATGTCAGTGTAATTTGTGGAGGGGAAAGGAAAAAACAAATCGTTTAAATAAGGGTATAGGTGGACCCACTGCAACAATGAGATGTACAAGTTGTTATGTTGAAAACAAACTTTACAACTTTGGGGGAGGAGGATTTGGTGGAGGGTCGGGGGGAGGATGGGAAAGGATGGGAAGGGGAAACAAAGGAGGAGGCTACAATGCTTGATAAGAAATGTACTCATTATTTTGCCCATGCAATTGTAACCCCTCTGCACAGTATTTTCACAATAAAAAATATTATACAGCAAAAATTTAATAATATAGGACATTGACTCATTTTTCATTAATACTTTTTATTGTTGAAACATGATACATAATTAAATGGAAGCATTGTCATGGTCTTCACATGTTTAGAGTCTCTCCCAATTATGAGCTTTGTCTTCTGTGTCTTTGGACACCTTCCTATAGAGATTTCTTTAAATGATTTATACTCAGAAGCAAGTTGAGGCATAAAATTGTAAGGGTGGGGCTAGAAATGTGGCTTAGTGGAAGAGAACTTGCTCAGCATGCATGAATGCCAGGGTTTGAATCCTCAGTTCCACATACAAAGAAAAAGCCAGAAGCTGTGGATTGGCTCAAGTGGTAGAGTGCTACCCTTGAGAAAAAGATGCTCAGAGACAGTACCAAGGCCCTAAGATAAAGTCCCAGAACTGTCAAAAACTATCAGCCAGATGCCAGTGGCTCACAACTGGAACACTAGCTTCTTAGCAGGCTGAGATCTGAAGACCACAGTTCAAACACAACCTAGGCAAGGAAAGCCTGTTAGCCTCTTACCTTCAATGAACCACCAAAAGACCTCATGTGGTGCTGTGGCTCAAGTCTAGTGTTCGACTTGAGCTAAAGGGCTCAGCAACAGTGCGCAGGCTTGAGTTCAAGACACACAACTGGAAAAAGTGAGGGTTAATCAAAGTACTTTTCCTATCTGATAATTAGGAGAACATTCTCTGGAAAATGAATCCTGATGTACACCAGAATTTGATTCAAAGCTCAAGGTTCAAGTGTAGCTCATCCATATGACCAGACTTTCAGGCTCTAGCATTATATCCTTGTGTCCTACAAAGTTCTGAAAGGTCCAATGTTGAAAGGCTTAATATGCTCCAGAAGCCCTTTGTGATAAGCATTTTGACTTGTATTGTCAATGTAATTACATTTCTGAACCTGGCAGAGAACCAATAGCTCATGAGTGTCACCCTAGATCAGGAAGCTGAGGTCTGAGAATCACAGGGTGAAGTCAACCAGGGAGGGAAAGTCTATGACACTATGAATTCCACTGCTGAAAAGTCAGAGGTTCAAGAGCGTCCTGGGTTTTCCTTGGAGATGTTACTTGTACTCTAAATGTTCTTAGAATTCTTGAGCTATAGAAGCATGAAAGAAACATTATTCTCTGGCTTAGGACTGTTCACTGGAACTCTAAAACTGCTTTCATTTTGAGAGCTTGGTTAGCCTCCAGCTTCTCCTCCGCCATCTTCCTGGAAGAAGGGATGGGAAGGGTAATCAAAGGAGGAGGCTACAATGCTTGATAAGAAATGTACTCACTAACTTGCTCATATACTTGTAACCACTCTCTACACTATTTTCACAATAAAAAATAAAAAAACAAAAAACAAAAAAAAAACATTATTTACCCATCCTGGGGTCAAAAGAAATTCTCAGGATCCAAGCCTTAGCCCTGTTAGCAGGAAGAATTCCAGTGTAACACTGTATTTGAAGGACAGGAAACAGTTTCGAAAGCCAGGCTGGGTGAAGAGACCCAGGCCTCAGGATTAGGAGGCAGATTGTACACACTCAACAGGAAAATGAGTTGCAAAAGCACTTCATTCATTCCAGGCACGCCAGCAATGAGGGGAAACCTGAAACATTTGTTAGAGTTACACCAGGGTTAGGCTTTTCTCAGCCTCTTCAAACAATGATTAATTAACATTCCTCCCTCAGGTGAAGGGAGCTTCAGGCTATCTTTAGGTTAACAATAGAGAGCCAATTCATTGGGGGAGAGGGGAGGAAAAGAATAAAAAACCCTGCCCTCTGAACACACCCACATAAATAAACTCAGAAATGAGAATGGAAACATCACCAGGGAAACAACCAAGATTCAGAACATTATAAGGGAATACTTCTCAAAACTTTATGCTAATAAGTTTAAGACCTTGACAGAAATGGACCTTTTCCTAGCAAATATTGACATGCCAAAACTAAACCAAGATGAGTTAAACCATGTTAACAGGACGATATCAAGCATTGAAATAGAAACAGCAATAAGAGACCTCCACGCTAAGAAAAGTCCAGGACCAGATGGTTTTACACGGAATTCTACAAGGCCTTCAAAGCAGAGCTCACACCAATACTCCTCCAACTCTTCAATGAAATCGAAAGAGAAAGTTCACTACCGAACACATTCTATGAAGCCATCATAACCCTCATCGCAAAACCAGGCAGGGACTCATCATAGAAAGAAAACTATAGACCCATTTATTTGATGAACATTGATGCAAAACTTCTCCACAAAATTATGGCCAATCGAATTCAACAATTCATCAAAAAATCATACACTACGATCAAACAGGGTTCATTTCAGGGATGCAAAGCTGGTTCAATATATGAAAATCAATTAATATTATGCATCACATCAACAGGAGCAAGAATAAGAACCACATGGTTATCTCAATAGATACAGAAAAAGCATTCGACAAGATCCAACACCCCTTTATGATGAAGGTTTTGGAAAAATTAGGAATCCATGGGACATTCCTCAATACAATAAAGGCTATTTATGACAACCTACAGCCAGCATTATACTTAACGGTGAAAAACTAAAGTCATTTCCTCTTAACTCAGGAACAATACAAGGATGTCCACTCTCTCCACTTCTCTTCAATCTAGTATTAGAATGCCTACCTATAGCAATAATACAAGATGCAAACATAAAGGGGATCCAAATAGTGACAGAAGAGATAAAACTCTCCCTCTTTGCAGATGACATGATCTTGTATTTAAAGAATCCCATAGACTACACTCCCAAATTACTCAAGCTGACTCAAAATTTTGGCAAAGTAGGAGCATATAAAATTAACGCCCCCCCCAAAGCAATGGCTTTTCTGAATGCCAACAATGAGAAAAGTGTGGCTGAAATTAGGAAAGCAACTCCATTTGTAATAGCCCCACAAAAAATAAAATACCTAGGAATTAACTTCACCAAAGAAGTGAACGACATCTATGATGAAAACTTTTTTTTTTTTTTTTTTTTTTTGTCGGTCGTGGGGCTTGAACTCTGGGCCTGGGCACTGTCCCTCAGCTCTTCAGCTCAAGGCGAGCGCTCTACCACTTGAGCTACAGCGCCACTTCCTGATGAAAACTTTAAAAGCTTGAAAAAGGAAATGGCAAAACCTCCCATGATCCTGGATTGGAAAGATTAACATCATGAAAATGGCCATACTTCCCAAGGCTATCTACAAATTCAATGTGATACCTATCAAAATTCCAACCTCATTCTTCAAGGAAATAGTAGAGGCAATCCAAAAATTTATATGGAACAATAAAAGACCCCGAATAGCAAAAACGCTCCTCAATGGAAAGAACACTGCTGGAGGAATATCAATATCAAATTTCAAACTCTACTATAAAGACATAGTAAACAAAACAGCTTGGTACTGGCATTAGAACAGACCTCAAGACCAATGGAATAGAATTGAAACCCAGAAATGAACCTACAGACCTATAGCCATCTAATCTTCGATAAGGGAGCTAAAAAAAATAGAATGAAAGAAAGACAGCCTCTTCATTAAAGGGTGCTGTCAAAATTGGTTTACTACATGTAGTAAACTAAAGGTAGATCCTTATCTATAACCTTCCACCAGAATCAACTCCAAATTGATCAAAGACCTCAGAGTCAAAGCAGACACTCTGAAAACATTACAGGATGGCATAGGAGAAACCCTAGGTCTCCTTGGCACAGGCCGAAATTTTCTTAATAGAGACCTGGAATCGCAAAAATTCAAAGAAAGGTTGGACAAATGGACAAATGGGATTGCATGAAGTTGCAGAGCTTCTGCATGGCAAAGGACATAGCTAGCAAGATCAATAGAAATCCTACAGATTGGGAGAAGATCTTCACTAGCCATACAAGGGACAAGAGTCTCATATGTAAAATATACTTGGAACACAAAAAATTAAATCCTCCAACAACAAGTCCTCAAAGAAACAACTGCCCAATAAATAATTAGGCTAAAGTCTTAAAGAGAAACTTCTCTGAAAAAGAAAGAAGGATGGTCAATAGACACATGAAGAAATGCTAAACCTCCCTAGCCATAAAAGAAATGCAAATAAAAAAAACATTGAGATACCACCTCACTCCAGTTAGAATGGTTATAATCAAGAGCTCTGGCAACAACAGATGCTCGAGGGGATGTGGACAGAAGGGAACCTTACTTCATTGTTGATGGGAATGTAAACTTGTTCAACCACTTTGGAAAGCAGTATGGAGATTGCTCAAAAGTCTTTACATAGAGCTCCTCTATGACCCAGCAATCCCACTTTTGGGCATTTACCCAAATGTTTACAAACAAGACCACACTAAAGCTACCAGCACAACTATGTTTATTGCAGCATTATTTACCATAGCTAAGATATGGAACCAACCCAGATGCCCCTCAGTAGATGAATGGATCAAAAAAATGTGGTATATATACACACAGGAATTCTATGCCTCCATCAGAAAGAATGACATTGCCCCAATTGTTAGGAACTGGAAAGACTTGGAAAAAATTATATTAAGTGAAGTAAGCCAAGCACAAAGAAACATAGGTCCCATCGTTTCTCTTCTTTGCAATATCTAGTATATGTATGAGTCAAGCAGAAAAGGTCAGAAAATGTGATGTGAGGAAAATGAACCCTTAGGTATGTATTTTAATGTTTTTTTCTCTCATGCATTTGTTTCTAACGCATTTATAAGATTATTTCTTTCTTGCTTTGTATGTCCCTCCCCCACAGTATAACCTCTGCTTTCACTCTATTTGATGTCGGTATAATTTGTGGAGGAGATAGGGAAAAACAAGTCGTTTAAGGATACAGGTGGACCTGTTGCAACAATGAGAAGTACAAGTTGTCATGTCGAAAACGAACTTTGCAACTTTGGTTCGGGGGGGTTGGGAGGATTGGTTGGGGGGGCAAGGGGGAAGCTGGGAAGGGATGTGAAGGGTAAACAAAGGAGGAGGCTGCAATGCTTGATAAGAAATGTACCCATCTTGCCCATGTAATTGTAACCCCTCTGTACAGTATGTTCACAAAAAAAAATTAAATTAAATTAAAAAAACAACAAAAAAAACCCTGCTCTCTGATATTAGCAAGTGGGTTTTTGATTCTCTATCTGTCAGATTTGAAGTCACTTCTTCTACTTTGCCAGTCCATTCTCCTTTCTTCATTCTCCACATAATGAATGCAAATGCCCAGTCCATGGAGAGGCAGGGCCCTTTCTCTACTGACTCCAAGCACCTGAGTTAGAACCTGGTTCTGCCCTCCTGGCTTTGGTGTCTTCTGCTGCCTGAGAAGTGGGTCAGAGACGGTCTTCCTGCTCTGTGTTTGTGTGAAGGCATTGCTGGAGTCCTGGCACACTGCAGAAGACCTCATGACTGGGACTTGTTCCTTCTTTCCTCCTGAAGTCCAAGACCATATTCATCTATCTATCTATCTATCTATCTATCTATCTATCTATCTATCTATCTATCTATCTATCTATCTATCTATCTATCTATCTATCTATCTATCTATCTATCCATGTCTCTACCTACATACCTACCAACCTAACTAGCTGTCGCTTTGCCAGTTCTTGGGTTTTACTCAAGGCCTGGGCACTGTCTCTAGCAATCTGCTACTTGAGTCACAGCATGAATTCTCATGTTTTTTGTGTGTGTGCTACTGAGGAATCAAACCCAGGGCTTCTTGCATGCTAGGCAAGCACTCTCTCACTAATCCACATTCCCAGCCCCCTCATCTTTTTCTTAGTTGAAGTTTTTACATAAGTATGCCACCATCTTACATCTCGAAGTTCAATTTTCTGAATACCGGTTATTTCTATGAAATCTAAACTTCTCTTCCCTTACCTGATTTGTGACTGTACCAGCCTTGGCCTCATAATGAAATATAAATAAAGGCTGTTGAGAATTTAAGTGCATCATATAAGGACCCAAGCCTGGAACCCTAGAAGAGAAAATCGATGGGCATGAAATGAAGAGAATGATGTGGTATGTGCAAGAAGCATATCTGAAAAATTAATCAGTAAATAAAAGCAGAAGCATTGCATATGATCTGTTTGCCCTCAGGGAGATAATATACACACATTAGTAGGTAGAGCACTGATACATAACATGACCTTCTCTTTTTGAATTTTTATGGCCATCCCAGGGCCAAAAGTCAAGCCTCATGTATTCCTCAGATGTTTTGCTCAAGGCTGAGGCTATACCACCACCACAGCTCCACTTCCAGCCATCTGGAAATTAATTGGATATAAGGACCACCCAGGCTTGCCTGGTTGGGCCTGTATTTCCTGTTCAGCTCTCTCAAAGCTGGAGCTCTTCTGTCTGGGCCACTGCTCCACTTCTGGTTTTCTCGTGGTTTATTGGTGATAAGAATCTCACAGACTTTTCTGCTTGGGCTGGCTTTGGATGGCGATCTCCTGAGGAGGCTTCAAGCAGCTTTCCTCAGGGATTCGCCAAGGATCCGCTCCACACAAAACCTTAGTCTAAATCTCAGGAGGTACTAGAGAAAAACAGAAACATGAAGATGTTTCTAGTGTGTTCTAGATATTTAAGGTTGGAGACACATAACACTCATAACTATTACATCATTTTATAGGCAAAAGGACCAACGAAGACAGTGTGAGAATCACTTCAGCTTTTGGTCCTATTATCCGGAGACAGTAAATTCACTGCAGCTCAAAGCTAAGTGACAGAGCTGGCATGAGCTGTGGACTTTAGCTCCCAAATCCTATGGCATTCATTTCTCACTTTTGGCTTCTAATCTGTTACCAGAGGGGAAAATAAGGATAGCCAATCCTTCTCAGAGAAAGCAGCTATAAAGAACATTGGGTAGTTTACTTATAAAATCAAACCATTGGAATGACCCTGTGAAGAAGTCAGATTGTCCAGATTAAAAAATGATGAAGAAAAGAAAGGCAGGTGCCAGTGTCTGCTGACTATAATCCCAGCTCCTCAGACGGAGGAGATGTAGAGATTATCAGTTTGAATCCAGCCCAGGCAGGAAAGTCCTTAACATGCTTATTTCTAAGAAATCACAGAAAAACCCAGATGTGGGACTGTGATTCAAGGGTAATGAGCGACCCTGGAGCAAAAGGAGCTCAGGGACAACCCCTAGGCTCATAGTTCAACCCCAGGACCTGCCCCACCAAAAGAGCCTGTACCTCCATGTCTTTGTGTATGTGTGGATGCATTCCTATAGGGGAATCTCCAGAGTAACTTTTGTGAATGGCACCAAGGAAATTTGTTTTCAATACAATGATTTCATAGCACAGAGATAGCTTTCATGACAATGTATGTTCTGGGGCTCCCCTCACTGGGCCCAGTGTAGCTTGAGTGTTTCTCTGCACCCCAGGCCTGCTGGAAGAAGTCTCTCACATTGTCTGAACAGGCAGGCTAAAGGCATCACTCCTGTACAGCTATGTAACAAACAATTCCATCTGGGCCAATTAGTGAGGATGAGTGTAGGTGGCCTCTGAAGGTAAGGAGAAAAAGGCCTCTTTGTACCCCAAGCTCTCTCTTTCCCCAGAGTTCTGATTTGACAGGAAGCCTTCATCTGTGCCACCTCCCCTAGCAGGCCAAGTTCCCTGCACTTATTCTGCCTTTGTGAGGCTATGTTCTGGTGTTCATATAGAGTGCTAAATGGAATTCAGGAGTCCTTCAGGAACACAACTAGGGCACTGAAGCTAAGGAAATGTTTCATTGCAGATGATGATGAGCCTATGATCCCTCTCCTAAGTTTCCGGAAGCTTGGGAAATACAAGCACATGTCATATATCACAATACTTCCTGTCATATGGGGCTGGCAAAGCTCATCTGTTTTTGAAACCTTTGACATCTCCTAGTTGGGCCGTGGATGCCTAGGTTTAGTTGTGAACACAGGGCCTGGGGGCTGACAATGAGATCAGAGCAAAGACTAGTGCTTTACCATTTTGTGTCCCAGCTTCACTTCTGCTTTCTGTGTGTGTGTGTGTGTGTGTGTGTGTGTGTGAATACATTAGTCCTTGAACTTGAACTCAGGACTTGAGCACTGTACCTAGTTTCTCTTGTATAAGGATAGCCCTTTCCCACTTGAGCCACAGAGCCAGTTCAGGCTTTTTCCTGGTAATGTGGTACTGATAGCCCAGAGTTTCATATATGCAAAGCACTCTACCCCTAGTGCACATTCCCAGCCCTGTACTTCAGGTTTGTTAGTTTGTGTTTGTCTTTTTGTTGTTGTTGTTGTTGGTTGTGAGAATTGAAGTCTGGGCCTATGGGCTGTCCCTGAGTTCTTCAGCTAATGTCTGGTGCCTTACCATTTGAGCCAGAGGCCACTTCAGGTTTTCTGGTGGTTCATTGGAGCTAAATGTCTCAAGGACTTTCTTGCCCAGGCTAGCTTTGAACCATGATCTTCAGATCTCATCCTCCTGAGTAGCTAGGATAACAGGCATAAGCCACAAACACCCAGCTTCAACTTCAGTTTTCATAGTGGTGAATTGGAGATAAAATCTCATGGGACCTTTTGTGTTTGGAATAGTTTGGAAACCTGATCCTCAGATTTCAGCTTCCTGGGAAGGCAGGATGACAGACCTCAGCTATCCACCCCTAGGCCGTGGCACTCTGCTGCAAGGGGGTCCTTGGCTCCACATGGTGGAATGCTATCTATGAGCCCAAGAGGTAAGGGTCAGTGCTGAGGCTGCAATTTCAAGGTTCATGTCTGAGAAAAAACAAAACAAAACAATTGTCTGCAGGAGAGAACTCACCCACTCTTTAGTAATACAAAATTTTGTCCCTGCTATGGGAACATATCTGAGTCTCAATATTCTTGTCTGCATAATCATCTCAATTGTAGAGCTCTTACAAGGACCAGATGAAAGAATGCATCCTGTGAAGGACACAGCACATGGCACTTTTTGAAGGACTCAGCACACAGCATCATGTGATAGACTCAGCACACAGCACCCAATGCAGGATTCAGCACACTGCACCCTATGAAGAACTCTGCACATAGCTCTATTAACCAACCTGTCATTAGAATTAGGGTGCTTTCATCAGTATCTCCATTCTTTGAGGAAGATTTCATAAACCATACAAGTTCAAATCTAATGGTTTAGTGGGGTAGTTTTTTGTGGGGATTACCAATGGGGTTTGAACTCAATGCATGGGCATACTGTTCTAATACCATTTGTTCAAAGTTAGAGATTTACCACTTTGAGCCACATTTCCAGGAGTCTCACAGACTTCCTGTCAGGGCTGGGTTTTAAAGCCCCTAGAAGCCAGGGTGACGGCGGTAAACCAGCAGCGTCTGATTTCTTGGAGCTGTGTTGCAGCGGTTTACATCTGGCTAAGTCAGTCTAGGCGGCAGCTGTCAGCGCCAGACTCCTAGCTTGCTCTGTGGTGATGTATTTGAAGTCCTGGCCTTCTATACTTGCAGTTAGAACATTCTACCTTTTTTTGGCAGCAGTCCTGGGCCTTGAGTAAGGGCTTAGACACTATCCCTAAGCATTTGTGCTCCAGGCTAGCACTCAATTGTTTGAATGACAGCAGAACTTCTGGATTTTCTGTTTATGTGTCACTGAGGAATTGAACCCAGGGCTTCCTGCTTACTAGGGAAGCACTCAACCACTGAGCGCCAGGAGTGAACAAGGTATAAACAGCTGGAGATTGCTGTATATAAATATCATGTACACAAAAAGAGAGATATCCCTATATTTTAACTTATAGATATTACTGCCAATTACTAGATATTAAATTATGTCTTCACTTAATGATGTGTCCTAGTTGAACAATTAATAAAGCATTAATTAAAATTACTCAATATCCTGTCATTATCATATGTGTACATATATACATACATATATTTACATATTTTATAGAATGAGACAGATGTCTATATATAATTAAATTATGCATCATGTGTCACAACCAAATAATAGGTATTTAATTATTACTCCATGCAATTTTTATTCTGTGAATTCTTAATAATATATTAATAAAACTTAATAAACATCCTATAATTATTGCATCTAATTTATTTACAATGATACACTAATACAACCCTTCATCATTTATTGTAGTGACAATTATTCCACTTTTGACATCCTATTACATAGCATATAGATTTGCACCTGTATTATACATCCTACCTGACACCGAGCACTTTCAAAGAGAAAGAAAATGTGTCATGCTCGGCTTCTAACTCCAATATTACATTTTTGGCAGTGCTGGGATCTAAACTCAGGGCCTAGAATTTCATAAATGGGTGATTTTCAGTGCAGCAGCCTCTAGCCAATTCAGCTCTTAGGCAGTTCCCAGGCCCTGAGATCGAGCCCCATATGCTGACTCCATATTGTGCTTAGTGTAGTTATTCATTTAATTTTTTTGTTTTATTCATCTATTTACCGTTGATTTTATTTACTGTTATTACACATGGAATATTTATTACATTTATTACAAAGGATATATATTTGCCTATGTATGAAACTTCACACCTGACACCCAGGACTTTCACAAGAAAGGAAAATGTGTCACCATCGGCTTCTTACTCCACGATTCAATTTTTGTGAGTGCTGGCTTCTGAACTCACAGTCTACAAGGCTCAGTGCATGAATGGGTGATTGTCACCATGCCAGCCTGGTGCACATTGAGCTGACAAGTAGTTCACAGCACCTGAGATGGAGCCCCAGGAGTTGACAAAATAAGAACAGATTGACATGCAGATGGTAGTACACAAATAAATATAGATCTTTATAGAGTGCCAGAGATTTCTATACACTATTCAGTGATATATGCTACATTCCTACCAAATCATAGGTATTTAGTATGCCTCCATGTAATTAATATTGTTTTCATCCTTAATGAATTATTAATTAAATCAATCACTGTCCTGGAATTATTGTGTCCATATAATTAATAGTATTCTTTTAATATGTAAAAAATATTCATTAAAATCCATCAGTATCCTAAAATCACTCTAATTTTATAGTAGTATCATTCAGTAATGACTAATTCAACCTTGACATTCACAACCTTCCAATGGTATTCCTATGAATAGGAATGAGACCCTTAGGAACTCCCTCCATTGGTAGAGATCAGGACCCGGCTTCAAACCCAGGGCCTATGTTGCCATGTTGGCCTGTGGCTTCCCTGGGAGCCCACCAGCCTTCAGCAATGCCAGGTTACCAACACTTTTCAGCCATGTCATTCAAACCGAGGAAGGTCACCTTGCAAAGAAAACAAATGTAAAACCTGCAGCTATCTGCAAGTTGCTGGTTTTTTTTTTCCTGTGTCGTTTTATTTTTTTTTTCCTGTCAGCCTTTGGGGCCCAGGATCCAGGTTCGGCTGTGGGCCCAGTGGCTGCACCCTAGCCTAGAGTGATCGAAGCTGAGGCAGAGTTGCCACCACCTGAGTTCAAGCCCTGTCCTTGAAAAAATTAAAAAATATACATACATACATACATACATACATACATACATACATACATACGTTGAAAATATTTAAAAATTTTTGAGGCTCTTGGCTTGGAATTCATGCCATTTTTTTCTGTCAGAACTGGGATTTGAACTCAGGGTCTGGGTAAATCTGCAGCATAGTGGGGGAAGGAGAAGCTCACCATGCTGGAAGACAAGAAAGTCAGGCCTGTTCCCAGGGCCTGAATTCAAGTTCTAGCATTCATATACCTTTTAAATCCATGGTTTATATTTACATACACATGTTTACTGCATATTGCAGTTAGTATAGTTATTCATTTTATTTTGTGTTTTATTTATTTATTATGTATTTTAGTAGGATTACACATATAATAATATTTTTTACATCCTATTACATAGGATATAGATTTGCCTATGTATTATACATCATTTCTGAGGCCCAGGATTTTCACCAATAAGGAAAATAAGTGAGACAATTGGCTTCTTCCACCAGGATTTTTTGGCAGTTTTATGATTTGAACTCAGGGCCTAGGAGGCCCACTTCATGAATGGTCAATGTTAGCCCACCAGTCTGATGCAAGTGAAGTTGCTGAGCTAATTTGAGGACCTGAGATCAAGCCCTAGGAGTGGCCAATATATAAACACATAGATGTGTAGAATGAAGTGTGTGTGTGTGTATTTACATATGTATATGCATCTATAAATGTATACAGAGACAGATAAGTATTTATGTAGATTCTAGTGTATAACTCTATATAAAGAGTGATGTCTATATCTTATTTTTATATGTCCTATTACTACCAATTATTTGGTCTAAAATTATGCCTCCATTAATTAATCATGGTAGAAGACTTAATAAAGTATTAATTCAATTAATCAATGACCTATATTTATTGTGTACAATCTTATACTAGATTGACTAGCTAATTAGTAATTCAATTAGTACATTTCAAACATTCTATTACTGTTCCTATACATAGGAATGAGTATCCTAGGATCTTCAGCAGTGTATAGGTGCCAGTCCCAGGGTCCAACTCAGGGCCTAGGTTTCTGGTTTGAGCTCAGGCTTCACTGACAGCCCACCAGCCTTCAGCCATGCAAGGTCACATTCAATTTTCAATTTTTAAGCTGAGTCACTGAGATCCAGGATGGTCAAGTTCAAAGGAACAAAGGTAAAGCGGTTGTCTAAAACTTCCTGGTTTTTTCCTTCTCCATTCGTGTTGGTTTGATGTTTTTTTGCCAGTGCTGGGAGTTGAACTCAGGCCCTAGGATCCCTGGATCATCTGTGGGTGTAAAAGCTGCACCCTATCCTAGGGTAATCATGGTTTAACACACAATAAAATGCTTCCTTGAGCAAAATCAGTTCAAGGACAATGTCTAGCCTAACAGTTCAAGCCTCAGGATCTGCCACACAAAAATAGAGCCAGTAACCCCATGTGTATGTATGAATGTATTTCTATTGGTGAACATCCCGAGTCTCTATGAAGAAAGGCACCCAGCTAGGAAATTTGCTTTGAATAGAATGATTTCATATCACAGAGAGTGCTTTCAAGACAGTGTATGTTCAGAGGCTTTCCTCACTGTTCCCAGTGAAGCCGAGGGTTTCTCCATACCCCAGGCTGCTGGAGGAAGTCTGCCTCATTGTTGGAACAGGCAGACAAAAAGACTCACTCCTGTAAAGGTATGAAACAAACAATTCATCCGAGGGCATTTAGTGAGGATGAATGTGTGTGAGCTCTGAAGTCCAGGAGAAAAAGGCCTCTTTGTAACCCAAGCTCTTTCTCTCCCAGTGCTCTGTTTTGACAGGAAGCATTCATTTGTGCCACCTCCCATGGCAGGCCAAGTTCCCTGCACTTATCCTGTCTTTGTTAAACTATGTCCCAGTGTTGAAACAAATTGCTACAATTAATTCAAGAGTCCTTATGGCAGACAACTAGGGAGCTGTACCTAATGAAATGATTCATTATTGGCAAAGGTGCATCCCTAGGTTTCCAGAAGCTTGCTAAATGTAAGTACATGTGCAATATCACAATGTTTCTGGTCATCTATGGCTGGTGAAGCTCATCAGGTTTTGAAACCTTTGACCTCTCCTAGTTGGGCCCTGGGTGGCTAGGTTTTGCGGTTGAACACAGGACCAGGGTGCTGATCATGAGCTCAGAGCAGAAGAACTTTGCTTTACCATTTGGTGTCACAGTTTCACTTCTGGTATCTTCGTGTGTGTGTGTGTGTGTGTGTGTGTGTGTGTGTGTGTGTGTGTGTGTGTGTGTGTGTATGCATACTCCAGTCCTGGAGATTGAACTCAGGACCTGTGCACTATACCTGAGTTTCTCCTGTACGAAGATAGCACTCTCCCACTTGAGCCACAGAGACATTTCAGGCTTTTTTTCTAGAGATGTGGTACTGAGGATTCAAACCCAGGGTTTCATATATGCAAAGCACTCTACCCATAAGACACATTCTCAACACTCCACTTCAGGTTTCTTGCTTTCTTTTCTTGTAAGTTGGAGCAGTTGAAGTCTGGGCCTGGGTGCTGTCTCTGAGCACTTCAGCTCAAGTCTAGCACTCTACCACTTGAGCTACAGCACCCCTTCAGGCTTTTTGGTGGTTCCCTGGAGATAACCATCTCAAGGAATTTCCTGCCCAGGCTGGTTTGGACCCTGATCCTCGCTCTCTGCCTCCTGAGCAGCTAGGAATACACGCATGAGTCTGTGGCACCTGGCTTCCATTTCAAATTGCTAAATGGTGAGTAGGGGATAATAGTCTCATGGGACCTTTTGTGTCCGGGATAGTTTGAACCCAGATTGTCAGATCTCAGCTTCCTGAGTAGGCAGGATGACAGACCTCAGCTACAGATGCCTAGGGTCCTTGACTCCACATGATACACACTAGCCATGAACCCAACAGGGAAAGTTCAATGCCCTGAGTTCAATATTTACAACCAAGAAAAATAAACCAAAACAATTGTCTGCAGAAGACAACTCATTAGAGTTCAGTACATACATAATTTTGGCCCTGACATGGGGATATATCTGAGCCTCAACTTTCTCATGTGCACAATCATCTTACTTGTGGAGCTTTTATAAGGACCAGATGAAAGAATGCACGCCGTGAAGGACTCAGCACACAACACCTCATGAAGGACTCATCACATAGCTGTATCCCACAAGCTGTCATTAGAATTAGGGTGTTTTCATCAGTATCATCATTATTTCAGAAACACTTCACAAACTGCACAAAGTTCACATCTAATGGTTTAAAGGGATGGGGTTGTTTTAGGGGGGAGTTAGCCACGGGGATTGCACTAAAAGTTTGGGGCTACTGTCCTAAGACCTTTAACTCAAGGCTAGAGCTCTAACTCTTTGAGCCACATCTCAGAGTTTTGCAGATTCCTGCCAGGGCTGGGTATTAAACCCACCAGTGTCAGATCTCATCCCTGAGCTATCTTGGATGATAGGGTTGAGTGAGCCAGCAGCATCTGATTCCATGGAGCTGGGTTGCCTAGCTAAATCAGGTTAGATAGCAGCTGTCAGCACCAGATTCTCAGCTTGCTCTGTGATGAGATATTTGTAGTCCTATCCTTATATCGTTGAGGTCAGAACATTCCTTTATTTTTTTATTGTTGGTGCCAGTCTTGGGTCTTGAGTAAAGGTCTAGACACAGTCCCTAAGCTTTTATGCTCAAAGCTAGTGCTCACTGCTTGTGCAATAGCAAAACTTCTGGATTTTTCTGTGCATGTGGTAGTGAGGAATTGAACCCAGGGCTTTGTATGTATTAGGGGAGGAGTCTACCACTGAGCCCCAGGAGTGACAAGTGGATAAACAGATAAATGTGTAGATTGGTAGATAGATAGATAGATGTATATGTGTAAACTAAGAGAGATGTCTATATTATGAAATTGTATATACCATATTACTACTAATTATTGGCAACTAAATTATTCTTTCCTTTTTTAATTATCATGATTGAATACATAATAAAGTATTAATTGAAAATTATTCAATGTAGTATAATTGTGTAAAATTTTATGATATGGAAACAATACACTACTAATTTAATTGTTACTTTTATAACATTCCATTTGTATGGATATATCATCAGAATGGGTTTCTCAGAACCTCCCACCATTCATTAGTGGAAGTCCCGGGATTAGAACTCCAGGCTGGTTTTGGCTATATAGCCCGACAAACATCAGCAATGCAAGGTCATGTGCACTTTCTGGGCCTTGTCATTTAGACCCAAGATGGTCACAATACAAAGAAAAAAAAAGTAATATCACCTTCTTGAACTTCTCAGTTTTATCCTTCTCTTTGTTTTTTTTTTTTTTTTTTTTTTTGTCGCCCTGATATTTGAACTTTGGTCCTAGAATCCCAGGGTTGATTGTGGCAGAGGTGCCAAGACCTAAGTTCAAGCCTCGTGCTTGGCCAAAAAAAAAAATAAATAATAAGGCCCTGTCTTGGAATTTGCACCATTTTTCTAGCAGGCCTGGGATTTGAACTTGGGACCTGGTTAACTCTGTGACATTGTGGGTGAAGGGGAAGCTCACAGTCTTTGAAGACAAGAAATTCAGACCAGTTCCCAGGGCCTGATTTCAAGCCTCAGCACTGGAAAAAATAATATTCATATATGAGATGTTTACATAAATGGGTTTACTGCATATGATGTTTATTACCCTTATTTATGTATTATTATTACACATATAACACTTCATTTATTACATCATATCACCTAGACTATATTTGCATATGGATTATACATTGTACTGAGACCCAGGACTTTCACAGAGAAGGAAAAAAATGTGTCAAAATTGTCTTCTTACTCCACGAATAAATTTTTGGCCATGTTGTGATTTCAACTCACTGCCTACAATGCCCAATCCATAAATGGGGTCACAGTCTTAACATACCAGCCTCCAGGAAACTGAGGACTTTTGATCAAGCTACAGTAGTGCCCAATATATACATTGATAGATATGTATATGTGTATGTGTCTATATATATATATATATATATATATATATATATATATTACATTATGCCACCATTTAATGAAGTATCATGGTTGAATACTTATAAAAGCATTCATTAAAAATTAGTTAATATCCATCCATTAGGGGAATCATACCATGGTGCTAAAATGGAAGATATAAATCCAATAATATTTGTGTGGTATTCTAAAATAAAATCATGAATTAACTGCAAATTTAATGATTACTTTTATAGCATTCCATTAGCATGCACATGAATAGGAATGAGTTTGTCAGGATCTCCCTCCATTTGTGGGTGGCAGTCCTAGCATCCTAACTCCAAGCCTGGGTAGTTTACTTCGAATGCAAACCATTGGAATGATACTGTGTAGATTTCAGACTATCACAATTAAAAAAAGAACAACAAAAAGAAAAGAATCCAGGTGTCAATGGCTCCTACCTATAATCCTAGCTCCTCAGGAGGCTGAGAATGTAGAGAATGCCATTTTGAATTCAGCCAGGGCAGGAAAGTCGGTGACACTCTTATTTCTAACAGATCGCCAGAAAAAAAAAAAAAAAACCATGAGTGGGATTGTGGCTCAAGTTGCAGAGTGCTACCCTTGAGCAAAAGGAGCTCAGGGACAGGGCCTAGCCTCATAGTACAAACACGGAACTGCTCCCCTCCCCAAAAGGAGGCAATCACTCCATGTCTCTGTGTATGGATGCATGATGTATGGATGATGGGCATTCAGCAGGTTGCCCATGCTCAGCCCACTCAACTTGGGCAAGCTAGGACAAGCTCTCAGAATTCCTAGGCTGTAGGAGTGGTTGAAGGTTCTAGATCCATATTATCTATCCCTATGTAGTATGTGAGCCTAGACCTCTAGGGCCTGGTGGCTCTCACTCATTCCTCATTCCTCGTTGCAGAGTCACAAACTGGTCCAAAATCTTGGCAAAGATATGAAATAGTCAGCGATTTCTATGCTGAAAGGGGTAAGCCAATAAATCTCACCATCATAACTCCTGTTACAAGTCAGCCTTGGGCTACAAATGTGGATTAGCGGTAGAGTGGTTACCTAGCATGCACGAAGCCCTGGGTTCGATTCCTCAGTAATAGAGAAACAGAAAAAGCCAAAAGTGGCACTGTGGCTAGCCTTGAGCAAAAGAAGCTAAGGAACATGCCCAGACCCTGAGTTAAAGCCCGATGACTGACAAAAAAAAAGTGAGCCTGGTGATACATATTCTTCAGGGACTCAGGAGGGCCGAGGTGAGAGGTAAGAGGTAGAGGGCAGCTGCTGGTGGCTCACCCCTGTAATCTCAGCTATTCAGGAGGCTGAGATCTGAGGATCACAATTACAAGCAAGAAAGTCTTTATGAGACACTTTTCTCCAATTAAACACCCAAAAAGCCAGAAGTAGAGCTGTGGTTCAAGTAGTAGACTGCTAACCTTGAGCAGAAAAGCTAACGGATAGTGTCCAGGCCATGAATTCAAACCCCAGAACTGACACACACTCACACACACACACACACACACACACACACACACACACACACACACACACACCAAGATAGTGCATTTACCAGTAAGCCTGCACAAGTTCCACCTCTAGAAAGAGAAAGGAAGGAAAGATTTGCTCCAGGAGGTGATATAACCAGTGCCAAAATTCAACAGGAGTTCTAAGGCTTGGAACAGGACAGAGAGCCTCAGGCAGAAGGTACAGAATGGGTAAAGGTCCTGGGGTGTGGTGTAGAACAGGTGGTGTGTGTGGAATGAAGGTTCTGTGGCTTCAGACAAGTCTGGCAGGACATTCAAGGCTGGGTCAAGGTTTGTACTTGCGTCACAGGTATGAAAGAGAGTGGAGTCCCAGAATGGGGCCCAGGGGGAAGATTAGCTTTTCTTTTCACCATGGCTGGAAGCCTATTTTTCACAGCTCCTGACCCTTAGTTCTCCTTTGCATTGAGGAGTCAGGGCAAATGCAGGGACGAACACTTGCTTAAGAAAAGCTTCTGGGCTGGGAAGGTAGCTCAGTGGTAGAGCACTTGCCTTGCATGCATGAGGCTCTGGGTTTGATTCCTCAGCACCACATAAGCAAAAAGAATAAAAATGGAAGGGGCGTTGTGGCTCAGGTGTTAGAGTGCTAGTTTTGAGCTGAAGATATGCGGGACATTGCCCTGGCCCAGAGTTCAGGCCCATGACCGGACCCACCCCCCCAAAAAAAGAAAAGAAAGAAAAGAAAAGCTTCTAACCCAATGCCATCAGTGGCTCAACCCCTTTAAATCCTAGCTACTCAGGAGACTGGGATCAGAGACTGCGGACCCAAACCAGCTCAGGGAAGGAAAGTTAGTGAAAATCTTCTTGCCAGTGAACTTCCAAAAGCCAGAAATGGTGCTGTGGCTCAAGTGGTAGAGTGCCAGCCTTAAGAGAAAAGTTAAGTGACTGGAGATCAGACCCTGAGTTCAAGGCCAGTAATTGCATTAAGAAAACGCTTTCAGGAGCTCCTTGTCTACTGTGGTGAATGGCCAGATGAGCTGGGCGTCGGTAGCTCACACCTGTCCCCCTAGCTCCTCAGGAGGCTGAGATCTGAGGAGCATGGATTAAAGCCAGCCCATACAGGAAAGTCCGGGAGACTCTGATCTCCAAGGAAGCACCAGAAAACTGGAAGTGATGCTCTAGCTTAAGCAATAAGCTGAAGAGCTGAGGGGACAGCGCCCAGGCCCAGAGTTCCAGTCCCATGACCAACTCCCCTGGCCTGCTTGGAACTCACTTTTTGGCTCTAGCCAGAGTACTTTCCAGTGGGCACCTGAGTTTCTCCCAATGTCTAGGTGTCCTACAAGTCTTGAGAGCAGCCCATTTGGAGGCCTTTGCTTACAGTGTGGGCCACATTATCAGAGAAGTGTCCAGCCTTGGGGAATGGAGGTCATCGTCTGGGTCATCAGAATGACATCTGTCATGGGTGCAGTGTGGATCTGAGCAGTAAATCAATTTCTCAGACCATGGTTTGGGGCAAGGAGGGCCATAAGCTGCATGGCAGGTAACGCCTGCTCATGTGGTATCACAAGAGTGCAAATCTGTCAGGCACACCTCGAGAGGGTGTTGAGTTGGGCTCATGAAAGACCTGTGGACTCACAAATCCACAGCCAGCTGGCTGCTGCTTGTAGCAGTTGCTATCCCAGGAGTCCCAGGGCTCAGAGCCCTGCTTTCCTCACCACTGCTTGGGGGCAGATGAAGGTCTGCAATCGTTGGCCTACTACAAAGGAGAATCCCTAGTGTCCTTTTCCTTGGTCCTGTGGCCCCATTCATGGATGGAGGGTCAGGTTCCATTGAACTTACTGCCATGGCGCAGACATTTCAGCCCAAGAAGGACTTAGGGAGAAACCACGTGAACTGGCTTAAGAGTTTACTACTACTTTGCCTCAGGACTCCCCCAATTCTGGCTCAGCTCATCATTACCACCTTTCTGTGTGTGCACGCATCTTGGTATTAGGGCTTGAACTCAGGGCCCGGGCTCTGTCCCTCAGTTTTTTTCATTCAAGGCTAGCACTCTACCACTTGAGCCACAGCTTTCCTTTCAGCTTTTGGGTAGTTATTGGGAGAGAAAAATCTCACACACTTTTCTAGCTGGGCTGCCTCTGAATGGCAATCCTCAGATCTCAGCCTTCTGAGTAGCTAGGAATATGAGAGCATGACCTATTAGCACCTGGCCACACTGTCCTTCTTGGTAAAGACGAAGTGCCTCTCTCCCTGCCTAGCACCCATGTACAGTTACCCCTCCTACCCCACCCCTAATCCTCCAGGCTTCACAGGAATTATACCCTCCCCTGAGAACAAAGAAATAGAATCAGGTTTGAGCTTTTTGTTCTCCACACAGTCAGGGGCTGCAGGGAGCTGATGTGTACTGTAGTTCAAGTGGTTGAGCGCCAACATTGTGCAAACCAGCTAAAGGATACCACCTAGGCTCCGAGTTCAAGCCGGCAACCTCACACAAACACACGCACACACACAAACACACACATACACGCAAACACACATACACACACACAAAACACACACACACGCACAAATATCCTTAGCAGGGCCCAATGGCTCATACCAGAAATTCTAGCTACTTAAGAAACTGAGCTCTTAGGATAGCAGCTTGAAGCCATCCCAGGCAGTGAAATCCGTGACTCTTCTCTCCATTAAATTACTTAAAAAGATGAAAGTTGGGCTGTGGTTCAAGTGGTAGTGTGTCAGCTTTGAGCAAAAGAAGCTCAGAGACTGCACCTAGGCCCTGAGTTCCAGCTCTAAGATTTTTTAAGACACCCTTTGCCCCCACTCCACCCCGAATCAGGCCATAAATCCAGATTTTGGTCACCCTGGATCTCACTTCCATTCCTGCCGCTTTCACAGCACTGCCACAAGTGGCCAGTGTGTGGCCAGCACTGGATTAAGAAGTGAACGTACAACAAGGGGGGCATAGCCAGGTCAAGGCTAATGTCCCAGAACATTGAGGTATTGGCCATACTAGTCTCTAATCCTCCCAGTTTCCTGGACCTAGAATTTAAAGTGTGTGCATCTGTATTCTGGGCATCCAGAATTTTCTAGAAGGACATAAGAGGCCAAGCTGGGGTGGGAAGATAGACTTTGCTGCAACAAGGTACGTTGACATTTCCTAGACACCGATGGATACTTCCAAGCCACCTTGACCTCAAATCCCATGTAACACCGGATCCTCCTTGCTTGGGCAGCCTTCAGTCAGCTATCAAGCTCGAGTTGGCCAGAGCCACCACAAACCCTCCTTCTCCCACTCCACTGCCAGCATGCGGGGAGGGATGTGAGCCAGAGACCCAGCTGAGGAAAAGGACAGGACATCACATGACTAAGGTCCCCCCAGAGGCAGGGGAGAACTTATGCCAGCCGGCCCTGCTGACCCAGAATCCCCTGGAGGCACCCAAATATTTGGACAGGCTGGATTTGAGCCCCAAAAAAAAGCTGGAATCCAGGCCTCTGGCAATTTAGGACTCACTGTTGACTCTGATAGGAGGCTAAAGGGCAAGGTCAGTGTGGAGGAGGGGCACCATCCGAGGTCAGAAAGAGGCAGCTCAGGAAGGGGGCAGAGGAAGATGAGGGAAATACACACACACACACACACACACACACACACACACACACACACACACACACACACACAAACATGCACACAGGTAGCCCAAGGCCTCAGCAGTCCCTGAGCACCCTTACAATCCCACCCTCAAGAAGATGGCACTACTATCCTCAGACCAACTGTAGACAAAACTCAGGGCCTCTCACAAGTCTGGAATGGCTCATAACATAGCTTGGTATTTCCTAAATGTACACACCATTATGCAGAAATCTCAGCTACCTTATTTTTGGTTGTCGGTCATGGGGTTTGAACTCTGGGCCTGTGCGCAGTCCCTCAGCTCCTCAACTAAAGGTGAGTGCTCTACCACTGGAGCCACAGTGCCACTTCTGGCTTTCTGGTGGTTCAATGGAGATAAAGTCTCAGAGATTTTCCTGCCCAAGCTGGCTTTGAACCGCGATCCTCAGATCTCAGCCTCTACCATCCCACACCTTCTACAATTCATCCAGTCCCTGCCTGCCACAGGTCATGACCTCTGGAGTTCTTGGTAAGGCACTGCCCACTGTACTGTGGCTTCACACTGGGGCAAACCTGGGGAGTTCTTAGAAATGTCTGTACAGTGAGGCCAGCACTGTTCTCCCAACCACAGCACCCCTACTACTTCACCATCTCTTATAAGCAAAGAAGGGGTGGATTTCTTTCCTTCTTTCTTTCCTTCTTTCTTTCTTTCCTTCTTTCTTTCTTTCTTTCCTTCTTTCTTTCCTTCTTTCTTTCCTTCTTTCTTTCTTTCTTTCTTTCTTTCTTTCTTTCTTTCTTTCTTTCTTTCTTTCTTTCTTTCTTTCTTTCTTTCTTTCTTTCTTTCCTTCTTTCTTTCCTTCTTTCTTTCCTTCTTTCTTTCCTTCTTTCTTTCCTTCTTTCTTTCCTTCTTTCCTTCTTTCTTTCCTTCTTTCTTTCCTTCTTTCTTTCCTTCTTTCCTTCTTTCTTTCCTTCTTTCTTTCCTTCTTTCTTTCCTTCTTTCTTTCCTTCTTTCTTTCCTTCTTTCTTTCTTTCTTTCTTTCTTTCTTTCTTTCTTTCTTTCTTTCTTTCTTTCTTTCTTTCCTTCTTTCTTTCCTTCTTTCTTTCCTTCTTTCTTTCCTTCTTTCTTTCCTTCTTTCTTTCCTTCTTTCTTTCTTTCTTTCTTTCTTTCTTTCTTTCTTTCTTGTTAAGGGGCTTGAACTCAATGCTTGGCTACTGTCTCTGATGTCTATTATTCCTCAAGGCCAGTGCTCTAACACTTGAGCCACAGCTCCATTTCCAGTTGGATTGGAGATGAGGCTCTCGTGGTACTTTCCTGCCTGGGCTGGGAAATGAGATCCTCTGGATCTCAGCCTCCCGAGTGGCCAGGATGATAGGCATGGGATGACAGGCATGAGCCACTGGCACAGCTTATGGTGTCTCGTCCTTCAGAATTTCCATTAGTTCTCCTCTAGATGCTACCACCTAGACACTCCTCTACCTCCCTCAGGGACAGCAAAGGGAGGCTGAGAATTTGGGTAGGGCCATAGGCTTTAAAGGGCCCCCTCCACATCACTAGCCCTCTCTAAGTTCCCATCTGCCTCCTCTGGATGGACTGGTCGTCCAGGGAAGATCAGACCCACTAGGAGTTCTGGGGCCTGACCTGTATCCCCCCACACCACCCAACAGGACCTGCGGATTTCTGGGGCCAGCTGCTCCATGTCCTGGTGGAAGACGTTGGGAGGGTTGCTGATAACTGGGTCCAGGGGTGTTCAAGGCAGAAGATTGTCCAGCTCTCCTCTGTCAAAGAAGGAGACACAAAGCATAGATGGATTTACTAAGAGCTTCAGGGCATAGACATCCACATGTCACTAAGATCCCTTGGAGAACTGTATCGGGACAATCTCGCACATCTATACCAAGACTCACACAAATGTACCGAGTTTCTCACCTGCAGCCCTAGCTGGAAATGAACATGCTCTGCTATGCTGTCCATCATCTGCAGCACCTTTGCTCTCTGTGTTTCCTGTCAGATCCTCCTTCTTAAGCAGGATCCCCTTTTCAAGTGCTGCCTCCAAGAAGCCCATTTTGATCGCCTTGGCAGAGCTGGAGCCTCTCCGCTCTGCAGGCTGCCGGCTTTGTCACACTCTGCCTTCTGGCCAGTGTGGGTTGAGAGTACACAAAGAGGCCAGGCCTGGGTTCCACTGCTGGATTTCTGAGGGCCCTGATACATCACACAGGGACAGGTGTTTTATCACACTCCGTGAGAGGGCACTCGAAGCCCAGGTAGTCTGTGGTCATAAGACAGGGCCATTTCTTTGTGTGGGCTTGAACTGAAGATCTGGGAGCAGACTCTCTTAGTTTTATTGCTCAAGGCTGGTGCTCTACCTTTTGAGCCACAGCTCCACTTCTGGCTTTTTGGTGATTCCATGGAGAGTAGAGTCTCACGGGCTTTTCAGCTTATGGCTGGGTTAAAATAGTGATCCTCAGATCTCAGCCTCCTGAGTAGCCAGTATGACAGGGATGAGCCTGAGCCCCAGGTGAGAGGCACCAAATGCTTTTTTTTTTTGCTCTTGTTTATCTCCAGTCAACTAGCAAGCCCAAGTTAAAATAATCAGTTACTGGGGATCAAAACCCTCTCCTATGTCAGTTAATCCAAAGAGATAAAGTGTCTTTGGAAAAGGCTAGTCTGAGTTGGCTAGGGGTATTTGTGTGTGTGTGTGTGTGTGTGTGTAAGTGTCAGGGATATCTACCCTTATCTCTGTGGTGCCTCATCCTCCCAGCAGGGAGTGCATAAAGGTTCCTGACCCCAAGGAAGGTGGATGGGCAAGGGTACTTAAAGTCATATCCAGGGGGAAGATCCGAATTCTGTCCTGCAATGGAAGCCTGGACAGATAATGGAGAGAAGAAGAGGTTAATGGGAACAAAGGGAAGCCCCTTACCTTTGGCTAGAAGTACCAACCAGCTCGAAGACTGAATCCATCTTTCTTGGTAGTCAGATAAAAGGTGGACACTGTTCATTTATTTTATTATGATTGTGTGAGCCCTAGGGCTTGGATTCAGGGCCTGGGTGTTATCCCTGAGCTTCTTTTATTGAAGGCTGAGGCTCTACCACTTGAGCTACACCACCACATCTGGCTTTTTTGTGTGTGTGGGATTGGTGGAGATAGGTGGTTTATGGGAGATAAGAATCTCACGGACTTTTCTGCCCCGGCTGGTTTGAGTCACGACCATCAGCCCTCAGACTCCTGAATAGCCAGAATGATGGGTGGGAGCCACAAGCTCCTGACCACTACCATCCATTTATAATCCATTAGGCCCAGGGCTGGGCCACCCACACTGCACCTCCTTGTTGGGAGTGGGAAGCAGACATGAGTGGATTTGATACTTCAACAGCCTACCTATCTTTGAGCATTGTTCCAGGTCAGTCTGATAGCAGCTTCCTCCTTATCCACAGCAATGACTTGGCTCTGTCACAAGAACAAATGTCCCCCGGGAGGTGTCAGGTCTGGGGTCTTTCCTCTGCACCCCACCCCCCCAAGCTGGCTTTGAGTTGAACCGTGATCCTCAGATTTCTGCTCTTGAGTACTTAGGATGATAGCCATGAGACACCGGCACCTGGCCAAAGATACTTTTCCAAGCCTGTCATCCTATCCCTTCAGGAGACTGAGATCTGAGGACTGCAGTTGGATGCACCCTTCTCAGCAAAGTCCATGAGAACTCTTATCTCTAATTAAACACCCCCAAAAATTGGAAGTAGAGCTGTGGCTCAAATGGCAGTGTGCTAGCTTTGAGCATAACACAAGGGATGGGACCCAGGCCCTAGCTATAAACTTTTTCTAGCATAGACCTACCCAAGAAAGGGAAGCAGGTAGGCACACGGGAGCTCAAAGCTCACACGTAATCCTCAAGACTCACAGAATAGACCCCATCCTGCTCTGATTCTCTACATTCTATGTCCTAGATTATGTCAGTCTTAGATGGGACAGACCATGCACCAAGTCAGGACGTTCAAGTACAATCTCATACTGAGGATCCCGTGACCTCATCAAGGCCTCAAGATCCCTCGACACTGGGCAGGCATTCAGTTGAGGTTTATTTATCCAGCCACAAGATATGGGATTGAAAGGATTTCTTGGTCAAGGGATGAGACTGAAGGGCTGTAGGTCCCTCTCTCTCGGGAAGGAGAAAAGGCCTATCCATCCCAGGAATGTTCCTGGGTTGTGACTATCCTCAATGAAACAACCCTGCTCAGAGCTCAGTGTCTCTGGTTTTCCCACCACCCCCTACCCAGCCCTGCCCCATCTTCAGTCGGCCCTCTCTGAATCCCAGATCTGCCATCTGGACTAAAGTTTGAGCCAGCAAAGGGACCCACCTCTATCTCTGAGAATGGCAGTCACGGGGCTCTACAGTACCCTAGAGGAAGTCTTGGGGCAACAAGGGTCTGACTTCCCCCCTCATTCTCTGGATGTCCTGTGCTAGTGGCAGGCTTACCTCTGTCTCTGGTTGAGGAATGAACACTGGGGGTGTCATCTTCAGATTGAGCCAGCAAAAGTCCCAGTCCCCAAGGATGTACCACACAGGCATCCAGCAGTGGATGACAGCCAGCTGGTCAATGGTAAACCCAAAGTGCCAAGACTTTTAACAGACATGTGGCTGGGTCAAAGTCTCTATCACTGATGGTCTAACTTGTTAGATGAGGTTATGGCTCCAATGGCCTGACACACCTGACCTGGGATCATCCTCCCTCTTCATCTTCTTGCTTAGCACTTGCCACACTCCTCTTGACACTCCCTCAGCCTATACCTCCCTATACTTTGGACAATTTCTTCTTATCTGACTAGAAAATAAACTCGGTGGGCCAGGGGAGACTGAAATTTGGTGACACACCCTGAGCCCTAGGGTCTACCCAAGGCTGTTTCCCTCTGCAGTCGGCGACCACAGAGCTCCTGGATGTCATGAAGTTCCTGAGGGGTCCGTGGCTTCGTCCTACATACTGACTTTAGGCTCTGAAACTGTCCCCACAGAGATTGTGAGTGGTTGGCTCCTTTGATCCAGGGACTCCAAACCAAGGCTTACATATTCCGTTCTTCTTTCCTTTCCTCCTTTTCTCCCTCCATCCTTCCCTCCTCTTTCTCTTTCCTTTCTTTGTGTCACTCCTGGGCCTTGAACTCAGAGCCTGAGTGCTGTCCCTAAGCCTTTTTACTCAAGGCCAACAGTCTACAGCTTGAGCCACTCATCCACTTCTGGCGTTTTCTTTTTGGTAGTTTGTTGGAGATAAGAGTTTTACAGGCTTTTCTTCCTGGGACTTAAGCCTCAGTCCTCCCATCTCAGCCTCCTAAGTAGCTAGTATGACAGGTGTGAAGCACCGGCATCTAGCTCAAACCAAGATTTCTTCATGTGCTGTGGAACCAGCACTAGAACATTTCATCGTCTATGATTCCTGGACCTGGCACACACTTTAACGGTTTGTTGGATAAATAAATGAGCATCTCTCTATGACAATACTACAGAAAACTCCCATCCAATTCAGATAAGCATCCTGGTGGTGGAGGGGTTAGTGGGGGATTTGTTGAAGCCTGAAGTAGCTCTTCCACAGTTCTCCCTCGCCCCACTTCCTGCCCTCCTGGAGCCACCGCACTTAACTCTTTTGGCTCTGAGGATGTGAGCCACGATGTACTTGCTGGATTCTGGGGCTCTTCGATGCCTCTCTTCTCAAAAATCTTTGTCCAGCGGCTAACTCACAGTTTGGCACTCAATTCCGCCCTCAGGTGTGAATGAGGCACATGAGGTGAAAGCCTGGCTCAAGGAGCCTCCTCTCCTCCCCCTGGGGCCAGACAGGATGGTCTACCACATCCGGCCCCCAAGTTTCATGTTGCAGAGAAAGAATCCTTGAGGGTTCCCAGTTCTCTGAATCTCCAAGATTCTAGTGCAGTGCTGGGAATCGTCTCTGCTCACAGCTGGCAACCTGGGGATTGCGAGGTCACCATCTCTGCTCCCCATGATGTCCTTGACTGTCTGTGGTGGTCACCCTAGAGAGAACCAGAGGAGAATCAGTAGCTTCTGGAGGAAGAGAGTCAAGGCAGGATGTTCCTGACAGGAGACGATCTGGCTTGGGAACTCTGCCTATGCCGCCTTGTACATCATTGTTTGGCAGCTGAAATGGTCCATCTAATTTGACCCATAATCCCAATCATTAGTAGTAATTGCCAGCTTAAAGAAAAAATCCTGGAAAAGCTGGCATTTCAGTTGTCCCAATCAAACTTATAGGCTTCCAAAGTCAGTGGTCCCCTTTTCCTTCCAGACAGCCTACAGCAGGTAACAGAAAGTGGCATTCAGCCAGCCCTAGCTAATTGCCATGGCCTGATACCGTGCAGGCTTCAGCAGGGGGAACGCACTTGCCTACCACTGCCCAGCTGGAAACAGCTGAGGCAGGACACAGATTGGAGTCTACAGGACTCCAGGGAGGACTGCCCACCGGTGCACTGCCCTAGGAGGGAATCCAGGCCACCAGTGGGGGCCTGAAGCCACCTGCCCAGATTCCCATGGACACTGACAAAGCCCTGGGTAAGGTTCCCCTCTCATCCTTGTTTGTGGTGAACCATCTGCTATGTCACACCATTCGCCACCCACCAGACCCTCCTAGCTTCACATCTTCTGCCCTACTCCCCCCATCTCATTCCCTAATTATGTTTGGCAGACACATTCCCAACCCTTGAATTAGCTCCAACTCTACACACCAGAGCAGGTTGTCTGGCTGTATGAGTTTGGCTGTGGTCACACTTGCCTTACCAGCCTGAAGACAGAAGGACAGGTGTCCACTCTGGTTTGTGATTCACACAGACCTCCAAGTGGAGACCCACGCAGACCCAGAAGCTACTGTGAGCTACAGGAAAGGGGAAGAGAGAGGTGGAAAGAGGTGGAAAGGAACATCTACTGAAACCTTCCCCAAACTATTCATGTAACAGTGAAGGAGAAAATAAAAATTGTGGCTGGGATCATACTTGGCATTGATGACAAAAGAACAATACACATGCACAAAAATAAAATGCTTTTGCTCTTTTTAGACATGGTGACTTAAATAGGTTTCCATTGTCCTCATATCCCTGCTCTCCCAACATGCACGCACGCACACACACACACACACACACACACACACACAAAATCCAGACCTGTGACAGAAGACTGGTCCATGCAGCACCTGAAATTTGCCAACTGATCGCTCACCTGAGCACAGTCATGCTGTACAAGTTGAAAGATGATCTCTCTCCCTCCCTCTCTCCCTCCCTTTCTCTCTCTCTCTCTTTCTTTCTCTCTCTCATACACACACACACACACACACACACAGACTCAGAACAGTGCCTCTCCTGAGTTTTTCACTTCCTCATCTGGGACAATGTACAAGCTGGGGCATGGGGTTCCCTTGTCAGAACCAAGGGATCCCACCAAAGGGGAGAACCACTCTAATAAAAAAGAACCACCCTGCCTTTCCCTTTCTCCAGGGTCAGAATCTTCCTCTTGAGAACAACAAACCTTAACTCCACATAAACCAAAACCCTAGGCCAGGATGCTGGATAAAGGAGTGCTGAGACAGGTGGCTCCTCAGAGCCAGGACAGATAACAAGCAGGGGTTCATGGTTCCCCCAGAGGGGTGTCTGACCTGGGATGGGGGCGGTTTTGGGGAAATGGATGGGCTCCTAAATGTTACATACATGGATGGACTTCCTACTTCCAGCCTAGATGCTTCTGGGCGACTTGGTGCATTTTGGGGGAGGATGAGGAGACCAGATGGACCGGGAGCACCAGCAGATTCTGGCAGAGCTGGGAAATGTGATCACCCTGTGAGAACTGATGACAACTGGGGTGGGGAGAATAGGCTGGGGGTGGGTGAGAGGGGGTGTGTTTCTCCCAGATATTCATCTTCTATCTGACCCCCCAGTGTCCTCACCTCCCTAGTGGGCTCTTCTGGGACCCTCCTCAGGTGAAAGGGTGACCAAGCATAGAGGACAAGGGCTCACACAGCAAGGGGGTCTATCTTCTACATCCAACACCCCCACCCCCAGAAATAAAGGAAAAGACCTGAGAAGGCAGGTTTGGAGATGCTGCTCCCCACCTCTGACTGAAGCCACCAGGTTCCCACCAAGGTGAGGAAGGGTGCAGATGGGTGGCTGTGTGGCTCCATTACTCCAGGCCAGGATCTCTCTGTCGCCCCCTCCTCACCCAACCCTGCATCTTCCCGTTTCCTGGGAAGCTGGCCATTAGGGACATGAGAGGGATCCTCGGGTTGCCACCCACCCCCACCCCCCACACCTGGGGTGCATTTGCGGCAGAGCCAGGGTGTACTATGGGATGCAGGGGAGGCACAGGTGGGACAGGAGAGGGGAGGCGGGAGGCATGGGTCGGGTCCGGGTTCGCAGAATGGGGGAGACTGTGAGGGGGGGGGTCGAGGGGTTCACTGGACAATGGGGTCCCAGGGTGTGGGCCCACAGGGTGGCCACTCACGTGTGCTGCTGGGAGAAGCTGTAGGCAGTGGCTCCAGGTGTGGCAGGCCCAGAATCCAAGGACCAGGGACCTGGACCAGGTCACTGAAACAAGCCAGCCAATGGCACGTTATCTCAGCTGGGAAACTGAGAGAGGCAAGCCGCATCTAGACTAGCAGTGCCATTTTTGAAACACCTCACCTTGGGGAGGGCCGGGGAGGGAGGGGCGGGATCTGAGGGCTCATGGTACGGCAAGCGTGGCCTCTCCTCCCCCTCAGCTGCAGACAACTCAGCTCCTGCCTCATCCACAGCCAGACCTGTTTCCGCCGATGCCGCCATCACCCCTGCCACTGCTGCCTCCAAGGCTGCCTCTTTAGCTACCTCCTCCTCAGTGGCCTCCTCCTCTGTGGCCACTGCCACCACCATGATAATTGGCACGTTGGACTTGGGACAGCCCATGGCCACCACGCCACCATGGGGCTGCTTGAGGTGATGTGTCTGCTGTGCTAGTTCCTCATGCTCTGCGCTCCCACTCAGGACCTTCACTTCAATTGAGGCCTCAGCCAGCCACTGAAGCCACTTCCTCTCATGCATGTACTTACTCCTCTCTGCTCTCTCTCTCTCTCTCTCTGCTTCCACTCCTCTTGTGGGCCACTTCAACCCCTCCACGCAGGCCTGCCTGCCACTGAGAGCCCCTGGCCACTGCTACCACCACAGTGAGCCCTCTGGGCCCTGCCTCCTCCTCCCCTCTCCCCCAACCCCTCCTCTCCTCAACCCCCCCAACTCCCCTCAGCCCCGCCCCCCACCCTTGCCTACAAGTGCAGCCCCGCCTGGGCCCTAAGGCTTCCAGGCCATGGGAATTGCAGCCTCACCTCAGCTCAGCACTCCCCGCCAACCTTAACACTTGCCCAAGGAATCAAATCTCCCCTCAGCCCCACCACTGGAGGGGACTCTCCTCCATTCCTCTCCACTCCACACATCAAGCAGGTACACGGTGACCCCTGTGTGTGTGAATGTAGGTGTCTTTGTGTGTGTGTGTGTGTGTGTGTGTGTGTGTGTGTGTGTGAGCGAGAGAGAGAGAGAGAGAGAGAGAGATTGTTGGGGATAACTACCTCAGAACAAAGCACCCTTTGGGATGACTCAGCACACAGAACACTTCAAAAAACAGCACAAAGCACCCTGTGTAAAGGACTCAGCACAGTGTGCCCTTTGAAGCACTTAGCATATAGTAACCTTTGGGATAACTCAACATACAGCTCCCTTTGAAGGAGGAAGTCCATAGCATGCAGTGTATAGGACTCAGTTCATGGCATGCTTTGAAAAACTCAGCATGTAGAACTCTTTTCCAGGACTCATCACATAGCACCCTGTGTTAAGGCTCCACATACACCACTCTTTGAAGGGCTGAGTATGTAGCACCCTGTGTAAAGCATTCAGTGCACAGCACCCTTTACAAAATTCAGCACATAGCAGAGTTTTGAAGGACTCAGCATATACCACCCTGTGGAAGGGCTCAACACACAGCACCATTTGAAGGACAGTACAGAGCACCCCATATAAAGGACTCGGCACATAGCACTTGAAAAACTCACCTCATCCGACTCTTCTCAAGGATGCAGCACATTGCACCCATTGGGATGACTCAGCATACAGCCCCCTTTAAAGGACTCAGCAAAAGTACTCTGTGTAAAGGACTCAGCCCACAGCACCCATTGAAAAATTCACCTGTCCCTCCCTTCTCAAGGGCTCAGCACATAGCACCCTTTGGGATGAATTAGCACACTACACCTTTTGAAGGACTCAGCATAAAGTACATTCTTTAATGGACTCAACACACAGCACCCTTTGAAAAACCCAGCAAGGCCCACTCTTCTCAAGGACTCATAATATAGCACCCTTTGTGATGACTCAGCACACAAATGCTTTTGGAGGACTCAGCACAAAACCCCCATGTGGGAAGGACCCAGAAAATAGCACTCTGTGAAGGACTCAGCACATAGCTGTATGTCACAAGTTCAGCTGTCATTAGAATTAGGGTGCTTTCTTCTATATCACCATTCTTCAGAAACACTTCACAAATCCTACTAGTTCACCTTTAGTTAACCTGTTTTATGGGGGAGGGTCAGCTGGGGGTCTTGAACTCACAGCGTGGGGCCCTGTCTCTGAGCTCTTTGGTTCAATGTTAGAGCTCAACCACTCTGAGACATGGCTCCAATTTTGTTTTTTTGGGGGGTGGGGGTTGTTCTTTGACAGGCCTTACAGTGATCAGGAAGGCCAAGTTGTGGTGTCCATGGCCAAAGGCTCTTAGCTTGGCCTGGAGCTGACCTGTCCCTTCTTTGTGTCCCTGGAAGCCGGGCCTCCTGGAGCTCCCTTGGCATAGGATGGAACAGATCTGCTCTGGAATCAGCATTCAGGGTGGGCAAAAGTCAGCTTGGCCCTTGTCACTTCCCCCAATTGAACTCTACATGACGATAGTCCCCCACGATGGCACGGGGCCACATGTCCCGCATCTGGCTACAAGGGGGCAGGAGTCACCCACCATAGGGATTGTACCTGAGAGTTGTGTTTACTCTTGCTTCCCTGGGCCCCTATCATGCTTCGAAGCCACCCTGGACAGGAATGTACTTGAGAGTCTTACCTACAATTAACCATCAAAAAGCAAGTGGGGCTGTGGCTCAAGTAGAAGAGCACCAGCCTTGAGCAAGAAAACTCAGGAATAGAGCCTAGGCCCTAGGCCCTGAGTTCACACACACACACACACACACACACACACACACACACACACACACACACACACACACACCACATGCATGCAAAATCAGAGATTTCTACACTGCAATCTTTGGGTATTCTCTACCTTTTCCCCACTAAGCCTGGTGGCTGTTGACCTAGGTATTTGATGCATCAAACACCAGCTGGCATCTTTTATTTTGGGGAACAGAATTGCTAGAACATCAGCCTTCCCCTATCCCAGCTCCTTGACTGGGTCAAGGTCTATCCAGACCCTTTGGGGCTCCTTTTACAGAATAGCCAAGATGCCTTCAAAAGGAATCACATGCTGGGCACTGGTGGCACATGCCTGTCATCCTAGCTACTCTGGAAGTTGAGATCTAGAGGACCTCTGTTCAAAGCCATCTTGGGCAGGAAAGTATGTGAGACTCTTATCCTCGATGAACCATCAGAAAACAAGAAGTGGCACTGTGGCTCAAGTGGTGGGGTGCTAGCCATGAGAAAAAGATCTCAAGGACAGTGGCCAGGCACTGAGTTCAAGCCCCAGAACGGGAAGAACAAATGTTTGTTGGAGGCTTGTTTTCCCTTTGAAAACTATTCATTCTTTGTGATAAGCATAACATGGGCCTCTTCCCTGGCCACGAATGGTCCATTAGATGTCACTTGAATATGGGCCACCTCCCAGAAGCCTCTGCCCTACCTGACCCTCAGTTTCCCTTCCCATCACCTGGAGATGGAGGCCTGAGAGAAGGCCACCTGGCCACCTACTTGTGGTGGCTGCTGAGGCTTTTAAGAGTCAGTATGTCACATAGAGAGTCATCATCTGCATCAGTCTACAGAATAAAGGGAGGGAATACTCCTTGCCTGAGCCTGTGAGCTGTGGGTGATCTGCATGTGTGGCTTCTGCAGCAGGATGTGCTCCATCTGGGAGTCCTCTTTGCCTGGATGGCCTGGGGCTTCCCCAACAGCTGCAGGCCTTCAGCCATTCCAGGTAACCTTCACTCTGTAGGTCGTTGGGTTCAGACCCACGATGGTCATGGTACAAAGGAAAATGAACGTAAAAGCACCAGGTGGAACTTCCCACAGCTTTTTTTCCCTTGCAGCTTTCTCTTTTTCCTGCAAGCCCTGGGGTCCTAGGATTCGAGGATGGGCTGTAGGCCCAGAGGCCACAGCATAGGATGATCACAGCTGAGGCAGAGTTGCCACTACTTGAGTTCGAGCACCGGGTCTGGTTAAAAAAAAAAAAAAATGTATATATATATATATATATGAAGGAAGGAAGCACCCTAGCGCAGAAATCGTGCCATTATCCTGACAGAGCTGAGATTTGAACTCAGGTCTGGGTAATTCTATTGCACTGTTGGGGATGGGTAAGCTAACCATCTTTGAAGATTACAAGGTAAGGACTGGTCCCAGGGCCTGAATTGAAGCCCCAGCACTGCCAAAAATCATATGCCCAACTATTTTACACATAGGTTCTCTATTTACTTGCATATGTGGAATGCATCATGCTTTCAGTGTAGTTATTCTTTTTACTGTGTCTTAGCGAGGGATGCATTTTGTATTTTATTGAGTATGATGACAGATATAACTGTGCTGACATGGATGACAACCTATTCCCATGTCCATGGAGTTGCCTATGTCTTCTCCATTCTAGCTGAGACCAAGGACATTCACAGGACAGGCAAACAGGTCGACCTATGGGTTCTCACATCAGGATTCTGCTTTTGGCAATGTTGGGATTTGAACTGAGATCCTAGCAGGCCCAATTGGTGAAAGAGTCAAGGTGAGGACACCAGCATGTGAACAACTGAGGAGCTAGGCCATTCCCAGGACCTGACAATCAGCCCCAGGGAGGGCCAGGATAGGAATAAATTCATACTTGAAACATAGTATCTGTATTGACATATATGTGTGGGCAGCATGTTGCGTTCGGTGCATTTCTTCTCCTTAATTTATGTCTAATTCATGATGGTATTGTGAACTTTACTGAGTATGGTGACAGATATAACTGTACTGACATGGATGATGACCTGTTCCCATGGTTATAAGGTTGCCTATGCATTCATTCTCCATCCTAGCTGAGACCCAGGACTTCCACATTAGAGGAAATCAGGCACAATGACTGGCTTCTGACATCAGGATGAATCTTTTGTCAGGCCTGGGATTTGAACTCAGGTCTGGGTAACCCCGTTGCACTGTGGGGGAAAGGGAAGCTTATCATCCCTGAAGACTAGAATGTCAGGCCTGGTCCAGGGCCTGATTCGAAGCCCCAGCAGTGGACAAAATAACAAGCTTACCTTTTTAAAATATAGGATCTCTATTTACATACAGGTGTGGTATGCATCTTGCTTTCAATGTACTTATTCTTTAAATTTTGAGTCTTATTCATGGATGTATTGTGTATTTTATTGAGTATGGTGACAGGTATATCTGTGCTGCCATGGATGACAACCTATTCCCATGGCTATAGATTAGCCTATATAGCATTCTCCATCCTCAATGAGGCCCAGGCCCTTCACAGGACAGGAAATCATATGGATCCATTGGTTTCTCACATCAGGATGAATCTTTTGGCTATGCTGGGGTTTGAACTCAGAGCTTAGCAGGCAGAATTGGGGAATGGGTCAAGGTGAGGACACCAGTCTGTGAGCCACTAAGGTGCTAGGCCGTTCACAGGACCTGAGCTCATGCCCCACGGGGGTCAATATACTCATGAAATCATAATTTAAAGAAAGGAGCTATATTTCCATACATGGGTCGGTGGCATCTTGCGTTCAGTGCACTCATTCTCTTGATTTCGTGTCTTATTCATGGATGCAATATGTATTTTACTAAGTGTGATAACAGTTATAACTATCCTGACACTGCTGGCAACCAATTCCCATGAGTATAGAGTTGCCTATATAGCATATTCCATTCTAGCTGAGACCCAGGACTTACACAGCATAGGAAAACTGGTGCAACCATTGGCTTCTCATATCAGGATGAATCTTTTGGTAGTGCTGGGATTTGAACTCAAGGCCTAGCAGGCTCAAGCGGTGGATGAGTCATGGTGAGCACACCAGCACGTGAGCCACTAAGCATCTAGGTCTTTCCTGGAACCTGAGATCAAGCCCTGGTGGGCGCTATAGTAGTCATAAATTCAGAATTTAAACAGAGGATCTCTATTTCCATACATGGGTGGGCGGTATCTTTGGTTCCGTGTAGTTATTGTCTTTATCTGGTGTCTTACTCATTGATATATTTTGTATTTTCTTGAGCATAGGATGACAGATATAACTGTGGTGACCTGGAAGACAAGTTATTCCCATGAGTATAGAGTTGCCTATGCATTTTCCATCCTAATTGCAACCCAGAACTTGCACAGCACAGAAGAACAGGTGCAACGAATGGTTTCTCACATCAGGGTGAATTTTTGGAAGTGCTGTGATTCGAACTAGGGGCCTAGGAGGCCCATCTGTCCAATGGGTCCACATGAGCAAACCAGCCTGTGAGCCACTAAGGAGCTGGGCTGTTCCCAGGAGCTGAGATCAAGCCCCAGGGAGGCCACAAGAGTCCTCAATGCATCATTGAAACATGGGATGTATATTCACTTCAGTGTGTGGACTGCCTCATGCATTGAGTGTAGTTATCTTCTCAATCTTGTATGCTATTCATGGATGTATTGTGTATGATCTTGAGTATGTATGACAGGTGTAACTGGGCTGACATGGATGACAACCTTTTCCCATGGCCACAGGGTGGCCCATGCATTCTCCATCCTAGCTGAAACCCAGGACTCACACAAGAAAACAGGTGAAACGTCTGGCTTCCGACAGGATGAATATTTTGGCACTGCTGGGAACTGAACTCAGCACCTAGCAGGCCCAATAGGCGAATGGGTTCACATAAGCACACCAGCCTGTGAGCCACTAAGGAGCTCGGCCATTCCCAGGACCTGAGATCGAGTCCCAAGGGTAAGGCAGGGGGAGCACAATAGTCATCTATTCATAAGCTGAAGGTAGTAAGCAAATAAGTACATATCTATGTAGAATAGGAGAGATGGAGACCTGTGATTGAATCCAATCTACCCTGTGCCTACCGATTCTTGGATCTTCCCTAATTCCTCCAATTAATGAGTGTGATGATTATGGTCACGCTTCATCAACTCTTCACTAAAAATAATCGATACCTCATGAGTCTTGACTATCATTTCCTACTCGAATCCTCAGGAACTACTCATTCAAGGAAGAGATTGATCGTATTTCATGGCTCTTCTTAGGTCCAGAATTGAGTATCTCAGGAACTCCTGCCATTCCCTCAATGTAGGATGGCTGACCAGGATTCGACCTTGGGGCCTCCGTTGCCCGGTCATCCTGTGGCTCCCCGGACAGCCAGCAGGCCTTCAGCCACACCATGTCACCTTCAATCTGCAGTCCACTGGGTTTGGTCTCACCATGGTCAACATTCAAATGAAAATAAACCTAAAAGAACCAGTTGGAACTTCCTGCCACTTTTTCTCCTCCGGCTTCTTATTTTTTCCTACAAACCCTGGGGTCCTAGGATCCGAGGATGGGCTGTGGTTCCAGAGGCTGCAGCCTAGGATGATCGGACCTGAGGCAGAGTTGCCACAACTTGAGTTCAAGCCCCAGGTCTGGCAAAAAATATTAAAAAATTGAAAAATTATGAATGAAGCACCCTAGCTCAGAATTCGCGCCATTTTACTGCCAGAGCTGGGATGTGAAATCAGGTCTAGGTAACTCTTTTGCACTGTGGGGGAAGGAGAAGCTCACTATCGTTGAAGACTACAAGGTCAGGCCTGGTCCCATGGCCTGAATTGAAGCCCCAGCTCAGGCAAAAATCATATGCCCACCTATGTTACACATAGGATCTCTATTTACATACATGTGGGGAATGCATCATGTTTTCAGTGTAGTTGTTCTTTTTATTGTGTGTCTTAGTCAAGGATGCATTTTATATTTTATTGCATATGATGACAGATATAACTGTGCTGACTTGGATGGCAACCTATGCCCATTTCTATAGAGCTTCCTACTCCTTCTCCATCCTAGATGAGACTCAGGACATTCTCAGGACAGGAAACCAGGTGGATCAATGGGCTTCTCACATCAGGATTCATGTTTTGGCAGTGTTGGGATTTGAACTGAGTGCCTATCAGGCCCAATTGGCAAAAGAGTCAAGGTGAGGACACCAGCCTGTGAGCAACTAAGGAGCTAAGTCATTCTCAGGACCTGAGGTTGTGCCCCAGTGAAGGCCAGGATAGGCATAAATTCATAATAGAAACAGGATATATATTGACATATGTGTGTGTATAGCATCTTGCATTCGGTGCATTCCTCCTTATTTTGTGTCTAATACATGGAGGTATTGTGTATTTTACTGAGTATGGTGACAGGTATAACTCTGCTGACATGGATGATGACCTGTTCCCATTGTTATAAGGTTGCCTATGCATTCATTCTCCATCCTAGCTCCATAGGAGAGGAAAACAGGTGTAAAGACTGGCTTCTAACATCAGGATGAATCTTTTGTCAGGCATGGGATTTGAACTCAGATCTGGGTAAAACTGTTGCACTGTGGGGAAAGGGGAAGCTCATCATCCCTGAAGACTAGACTGTCAGGCCTGGTCCAGGGCCTGATTTGAAGTCCCAGCAGTGGACAAAATAACAAGCTTACCTTTTTTAAATATAGGATCTCTATTTACATACAGGTGTGTTATGCATCTTGCTTTCAATGTAGTTATTTTTAAATTTTGAGTCTTATTCATGGATGTATTGTGTATTTTATTGAGTATGGTGGCAGGTATATCTGTGTTGCCATGGATGACAACCTATTCCCATGGCTATAGAGTTACCTATATAGCATTCTCCATCCTCGATGAAGCCCAGGACTTTCACAAGACAGGAAAACAGCTGTAAGGATTGGTTTCTCACATCAGGATGAAACTTTTGGCATTGCTGGGAGTTGAACTCTGGGCCTAGCAGGTCCAACTTTCTATTGGGTCCATATGAGCACAACAGCTTTTGAGTTACTAAGGATCTAGGCCCTCCCCAGGACTTGAGATTGAGCTCCGGGGTGGGGTTTGTGCACCGTATTCATCCATTCATAAGCTGAAGCTAGTATGCTAATAAATACCTATTTGTATAGAGAATATGTGGCAAGCTGGAAACCTATCTACCATGTGACTACCAATTCTTGGATCTTTCCCAATGCCTCAATTTCCTGAATGTAATTATTATGGTCACATTTCGTGACGTCTTAATTAAAAATAATTGTTGTGCCAGAGGTCTTGCCTATCATTTATTATGTGAATCATGTATGAACTTCTCAACTCTTCCCTAGGCCTGAATTCAAGCACCAGCCCGAAAAATGTACCATTTATAGACATTTTAAATATGTGTTTTATATTTACATTTATATATTCAATCTGTATTGTGTTTGTTGGAGTGACTCATGATATATTATTATTGAGTGATTAAATTAACATTTATTTTATGGACTGTGAGTGAACCTATATCATTTATTACATTTATTCCAATCTATTCCGTAGCATGTAGCTTTGCACACATATTATGTACATCATACCTGACACCCAGCACTTGCACAGAAATGGAAAACATGTGTCTCACTTGGAATCTTACTCCAAGATGAAATTTTTGGCAATGCTGGTACCTGAACTGAGGGCCTAGAATGGGTGAGTGCCAGCATGGCAGCCTCTAGCCCATTCAGCTGCCAAGTGGATCCCAGGACCTAGGATGGAGCCACAGGTTTGGCCAAAATAGCAGTACCTTTCTATGTGGTATATATACCAGATATATTTAGATATTTTGATACTGCCATTGATGTCTATGTGGAATTAAATGACACATACTAAGTTCGTACAGATTCTCAGGTCTTTAGTGAGGACTCCATTTAATGAATAGTATTCTTTTAATGCATAATAAACTATGAATTAAAATCAATCTGTGTTCTGTGATTATTGGGTCTAAATTTATACTAGACTGATTGATGAACTAGTCATCCAACCATGACGTTGATCATATTTCTCTGGCGTTCCTATGGACAAGCAATAGTTTCTTAGGCTCTCCAGCCCTTTGTAAGTAGCATGACGGATTCAATCTCAGGGCCTAGGTGTCCAGGTTGGCCTATGGCTTCGCTGACAGACTGTAAGCCTTCAGCAATGCCAGGTGACCTACAGGTTGCAGCAGTGTTATTTGGACACGGGATGGTCACCATGCAAGGAAGGAAAACCAAGGAACTGCCATCCATAGGTGGTTCCTGGATTTTTTTTTTTTTGGTGCTGTTTTCATTTTGTTTTCCTGTCAACCCCCGAGGCCTAGTATCCCAGGATAGTCTGTGGGTCCAGAGGCTGCACCATCCCAGCCTAGGTTGATGTTAGCTGAGGCAGAGTTGCCACGATATGAGTTCAAGCCCCGTGCTGGGCAAATAAATATAAAAAATAAATACTTTAAAAAATATTAAAAATATCCTGGTGCCAGCTATGGTTCATGCCTGTAACCTTAGCTACTCAGGATGCTGAGATCTGAACATCACGGTTAAAAGCCAGCCAGGGCAGGAAGTCTGTGAGACACTTATCTCCAATAAAACACTAGAAAACCAGAAGTGGTGCTGTGGCTCAAGTATTATAGCACTCGCCTTGAGCTGAAGAGCACAAGGACAGCTCCCAAGGCCAGAGTTCAAGTCCCATGATATATATATATATATATATACATACATACATACATACATACATATATACAAACATACAATACTAATGAAGCTCCCGGGCTTGGAATTCATGTCCTTTTTTTCTGCCAGGCCTGGGAATTGAAATCAGAATCTGGGTAACTCTAATTCACTGGGGGGATGGGGAAACTCACCCTCTTGGAAGACAAGCAATTCAGGCCTGTTCCCTAGGCCTGAATTCAATCCCCAGCCCTGTTAATGTAATATTCATCCACATTTGAAATAATGATTAATATCTACATATTTATGTTTATTGCAATTTTCTTTGAGTGTATTTATTTTATGTTTTGTATTTTTCATTCATTATTTTATTGACTATTATTAGACTTATAACATGTATTAAATTGATTACATCTTATGAGAAATATACAGATTTGCATATGTATTATATATCTTACTTCAGACCCAAGGCATTCATTGAAATTTTATAGTAGATCATCCCATGCTTAGAAAAACAGAAAGAATACATCAACCAGATTAATTTATCCCTAGGCACCCCAGTGGCTCACATCTCTAATCCCATCTACTCAGGAGGTGAGAACTGGAAGATGAAGTTTCAAAGCCAATCCAGGCAGCAAAGCCTGAGAGATATCATCTCCAATTAACTAGCAAAAAGCCCATCTACAGGTATGGCTGAAGTGGTAGAAAATTAGCTACGAACAACCAAGCCAAGAAAGAGCAAGCTGAGTTCAAGTGCGGGGAGAGGGGGGTAGGGGGATAAAGGGGAGGGAAATCCTCCAAAAACAGAGAACAAAAAAACAGTACACAAATCCCACTTAATTTATGGTACCAACAAACTGAAAGAAAATCAATCTTGTGCATTTGTATAATTTTACATGAGCCCATATGTTCTTAGGTACACTTCAAAGCTATGTTTTTAATAATATGTGTATATATAAATTAGTCATGTATATATATAAATAAACTAAGAAACCAGCCAATGAAAAAATACTTCTAAATTAGTGCCTTAACCATGGCATTATAAATTATTTGTAGAAAAAGTATGTTCGAAGTTTCTTTCTTTAGAAACAATCTTAAAATGTTTGTTCATGTATCAGGCATCAGTGGCTCACACCTATAATCCTAGTTACTCAGGAGGCTGAGAGCTGAGGATGGCAGTTCAAGGCAAGCCCCGGGAGATTCTTACATCCAATAAACCAGTAGAAAACCGGAAGTGGCAATGTGGCTCAAGCTGTAGAGTGCTTGCAAAGAGCTGAAGAGCACAGGGATAATGCCCAATCCCTGAGTTCAAGCCCTACCACCGACAAAAAAAAAAAAAGAAAGAAGTTTGTTCCTACAAAATCCTAACATTCTGAGCCTTAGGAAACTTTTCTTCCTGGGTCTTATGCTCTTTAGGCAACTATTCCACTACTGAGCTACATCTTAGTACCAATGTTTTTGTTTTTCATTTTAGAATCCATTTATTCCCAAAATGCTTACAAGTAACTACTGTAATCACAGAAGTGAGTGTTTATTCAGAAACTCAACTTTTGGTGGTATGAGGACTCCCCTAGTCTATTTCGTGGTAGGCACTGAGGAAAACTCACAGGACACAATTGCAAACATTTCATAATTATAAAAATAACTCTAAATAGAAATAACATCAACTGCCAGGCACGGGTGGCTTATGCCTATAATCATAGCTACTCAGGAGGTTGAGATTTGAGGAAGGCGACTCAAGGCTAGCCAGGGAGGAAAGTCTGTGACACACTTATCTCCAACAAACCTCTAGAAAACTGGAAGTGGTGCTGTGGCTCAAGTACTTGAGCATTTGCCTTGAGCACAGGAACAGCAACCAAGCGCGGAGTTCAAGCCCAACAACCGACAAATTAAAAAAAAATAGAAAAAATAAGAAATAACATCAACTGTCCCAAACTTCAAGGGAGAAATGATATCCTCATTTTCATTCTCACTCTTCATGGCAGATGGTCAAAACCACCAATGTGCTATGCTGAAATGTAAAAGTTTAAACACGTTTTTTGAAAAAAAATCTCATGTTATAAAATCAAAATGTTTCAAATAAAGTCAAAGTGAACTTTAAAAAAATATTAAAAATGCTAATGAAACTCCTTGGCTTGGAATGTGTGCTTTTTATCTGCAAGGGCTGGGATTTGAACTTAGGGACTGGGTAACTATGTTGCTCTGTGGGGGAAGGGGAAGCTCACGATGCTTGAAGACCAGAAATTCAGGCCTGTTCCCTAGGCCTGAATTCATGCCCCAGTCATACTCCTTATATATATTTTAAAGATAGGATTGAACTTCTATATACAGGTTCAGTCTATATCATGTTTGGTGTGGTTATTCATTGTATTTGTTGTTTTATTCATTTATTTACCGTTTATTTTACCGACTATGAGAACACCTAAACATATGCGACATTGTTTACATACTATCAAATTGCATCTAGATTTGTAAACTTGTTCTCCATCATGCCTGACACCCAGCACTCTCACAGAAAAGGAAAACAGGTGTCACACTTGGCTTCTTACTCGAGGATGAAATTCTTGGCAGGCACTGAGATCAAGCCCTAGAGGTGGCCAAAAGAGCCATACATGGATAGGCAGGTGGTACTATGCCAATAAATATGTATTAATAGAGAGTGCCAAAGCCGTGTATCTAGTATTCAATGATATCTACTATGTTCCTACGAAGACTTAGACATTTAGACAGCCAAGATATTATGGAGAAAGAACATACAACCGTCCAAGAAAAGTCCAAGAAATATGATAGATCTTTTCAACAGTTGGAAGACACCATCAGAAGGCTTAATCAGAGGATAATATGTGTAGAGGAATACCTAGAAACAGAAGTTAATGGTCTAGGAAATTTGTTTAACAGGATCCTAGCAGAGAACTTCCAAACATGCAAAAAGATAAGCCTATTCAGATACAAGAAGCTTTTAGAACTCCAAATAGACAGGACCAGAACAGGACAACACAGCATCACATTATAATCTTCACAGGATCAAATCAGACCAAGGAAAAGAACCATAAAGCTGTCAATGAGAAAAGATCAATCACCTATAAAGGGATACCAGTTAGGATCACCTCAGATTTCTCAGCAGTGACAATCAAAGCAAGAAGAGCCTGGAATGATGTATGCCATACCGTAAAGACAAACAACAATCAACCAAGAAAACTGTACTAAGCTAAACTCTCCTTCATAAACGAAGGTCAAATAAAAACCTTCCATAGCAAAGAAAAAATGAAACAATATATCTGACAAAACCAGACAAAAGATTCTTAAAGATGTCCTACATATAGAAAACCAACAAGACCACAAAAAGGCCAAGAAACCGCAGCCAAACTGAGAATCCAAGAACCTTAGAAAGAACCCAGTTGCCACAACCCCAAAGAAGGTGGATAAAATGGCAGAAACTCCCAAATATTTCTCAGTTCTATCTCTCAACATTAACGGACTTAACTCTCCAATTAAGAGACGGACTGACTAGTTGGATTAAAAAGCAAGAACCTTCTATCTGCTGCCTTCAGGAGTCACATCTTGCCCATAAAAACAAACACATTTTCAATGTTAAAGGCTGGACCAAATTCTACTAAGCAAACGGCCCCCATAAACAGGCATGAGTTGCAATCCTAATATCAGATAAAATAGAATTCAATTTAAAATAAGTGAGAAGAGTTAAAGAAGGTTGCTACACACTAATTAATGTATCTCTCCTTCAGGAGGATATTACAATTCTAAATATCTATTCACCAAACGGAGCACCCAAATTTATCCAAGAAACCCAACTTTCTCTCAAATCCCACATAGATCCAAAGACATTAATTGTTGGGTACTTTAACACACCACTATCCCCACTAGATAGATCAACTTGGCAAAAACTCAACAAAGAACGTGCATATCTAAACAACTGCATAGATCAACTAGATTTAACAGACATCTTCCGAAGATTTGACCCAGCAGCATCAGAATACACGTTTTTCTCAGCAGCATATGGTACATTTTCCAAAATAGACCACATTTTAGGCCATAAAACAAACTTGTCCAAATTCAGAAACACTGAAGTTATACCTTGCATTCTCTCAGACCACAAGGGATTAAAAGTAGGACTCCACACCAAAAGCCACTAAAGAAAGTCCTGTAACACATGGAGGCTGAACAACACTCTGCTGAATCATGAGTGGGTCATGGAAGATATTAGAAATGAAATTCAAATATTCATGATATTCAACAAAAATGAGCACAAAAATTACCAACCCCTCTGGGATACAGCAAAGGTAGTACTCAGAGGCAAGTTTATAGCTCTGAGTTCCTACATCAACATATTGGAGAGATCTGAAACCAACAATTTAATGAGACATCTGAGCCTCCTTCAGAAAGAGCAGCAGAATAAACCCCAGCCCAATGGACAGAGAAATTAAATCAGAATTGAATGAATTAGAATCCAAAAGAGCCATATAAAGAATCAATGAAACAAAGAGTTGGTTCTGTGAAAAAATTAACAAAATTGACAGACCCTTAGCAAATCTTATGAGAAAAAGAAAAGAACATACCCAAATAAATGAACTCAGAGATGAGAATGGAAACATCACCAGAGAAACCACCAAGATTCAGAACATTATAAGGAAATACTTCTCAAAACTTTATGCTAATAAGTTTGATAACTTGGCAGAAATGGACCATTTCCTAGCAAATACTGACATGCCAAAACTAAGCCAAGATGAGTTAAATCACCTTAACAGGCCCATAACAAGCACTGAAATATAAACAGTAATAAGAGATCTCTCATCTAAGAAAAGCCCAGGTCCAGATGGTTTCACAGCGGAATTCTACAAGATCTTCAAAGCAGAGCTCACATTAATACCCCTCCAAATCTTCAATGAAATTGAAAGAGGAAGTTCACTACGGAACTCATTCTATGAAGCCATCATAGCCCTCATCAAAAACCAGGCAGGGTCTTATCAAAGAAAGAGAACCATAGACCCATTTCTAGGATGAACATTCATGAAAAACTTCTCAACAAAATTTTGGCCAATCGACTTCAACAATTCATCCAAAAAATCATACACCACGATCAAACAGGATTCATTTCAGGGAGGCAAAGCTGGTTCAATATACCCAAATCAATTAGTATAATTCATCACATCAATAGGAGCAGGGATAAGAACCACATGGTTATATCAATAGATGCAGAAAAAGCATTTGACAAGATCCAACACCCCTTTATGATGAAGGTTCTGGAAAAATTAGGAATCCATGGAACATTCCTCAATACTATAAAGGCTGTATATGACAAACCTACAGCCAGCATTACAGTTAATGGTGAAAAACTAAAGCTATTTCTTCTTACCTCAGGAACTAGACAAGGATGTCCACTCTCTCCACTTCTCTTCAATCTAGTATTAGAATGCCTAGCTACAAATAAGACTAGATGCAATCCTAAAGGGGATCCAAATAGGGAAAGAAGAAGTAAAACTCTCTTTCTTTGCAGATGACATGATCTTGTGTTTAAAGAATCCCACAGACCCCACTCCCAAATTACTCAAGCTGTTTCAAAACTTTGGCAAAGTAGCAGGGTATAAAATTAACCCTCAAAAATCAATGGCTTTTCTGTATGCCAACAAAGAAATAGTGAGGCTGAAATTAAGAAAGCAACTCCATTCGTAATAGCCCCACAAAAAATAAAATACCGAAGAATTAACTTAACCAAAGAACTGAAGGACATCTATGAAGACAACTTTGAAAACGTGAAAAAGGAAATCAAAACAGAACTTAGAAAGTGGAAAAAACTCCCATGCTTCTGGATTTGAAAGATCAAGATTGGGAAAATGGCCATACTTCCGAAGGCTATCTCCAAATTCAATTCAATACCAATCAATATTCCAACCTCATTCTTCAAGGATTTAGAAGAGGCAATCCAAAAATACATATGGTACATTAAAAGACCCCGAATAGCAAAAACAATCCTCACCATAAAGAACAGGGCTGGAAGAATATCAATACCAAATTTCAAACTCTACTACAAAGCCATAGTAATCAAAACGGCATTGTACCTGCATAAGAACAGACCTCAGGACCAATGGAACATAATTGAAAACCCAGAAATGAACACACAGACCTATAGCCAACTAATCTTCGATAACGGAGCTCAAGAAATAGAATGGAAGGAAGACACCTTCTTCAGTAAATGGTGCTGGCTAAATTGGTTAACTACTTGTAGAAAATGAAAGCTAGATTCTTATATATCATTCTGCACCAGAATCAACTCCAAATGGATCAAAGACCTCAGAGTCAAAGCAGACAATCTGAAAACTTTACAAGTTGCTATAGGAGAAACCCTAGGTCTCCTTGGCACAGGCCGAAATTTTCTTAATAGAGACCTAGAAACACAACAAATCAAAGAAAGGTTTAACAAATGGGATTGCACAAAATTGCAGAGCTTCTGCATGGCCAAGCGCATAGCTAGCAAGATCAATAGAAAGCCCACAGATTGGGAGAAGATCTTCACTAGCCATACAACTGACAAGGGTTTCATATCTAAAATATACCTGGATCTCAAAAAATTAAATCCCCACATAACAAATCTCCAAAGAAACAGCTGACCAATAAATAAGTGGGCTAAAAACTTACAGAGAAACTTCTCTGAAGAGGAAAGAAGGATTGCCAATAGACCCATGAAGAAATGCTCAACCTCTCTAGCCATAAAAGAAATGCAAATCAAACCATAGAGATATAACCTCACACCAGTTAGAATGGCAATAATCAAGAACTCTAATAACAACAGATGCTTGAGGGGATGCAGAGAGAAGTGAACATTACTACATTGTTGGTGGGAGTGTAAACTTGTTCAACCACTTTGGAAAGCAATATGGAGGTTCCTCTATTTCCCAGCAATCCCACTTTTGGGCATTTACCCAAATGATCACAAACAAGACCACACTAAAGCTACCAGCATGACTATGTTAATTATTGCAGCATTATTTACCATAAGGAAGATATGGAACCAACCCTGATGCCTCTCAGTAGATGAATGGATCAAGAAAATGTGGTATATATACACAATGGAATTCTATGCCTCTATGAAAAATAATGACATTGCTCCATTTGTTAGGAAATGAAAAGGCTTGGAAAAAAATATATTAAGTGTATTTGTTAGATTGGTAGTTAAACAAATGATATTATTGTTAATATTAATTTTAATGCAATTTCAGGGAACTCTCCTGTCTCTGACCTCCTAACACTTGTATTTTGGGATTTGTCCCTGAAATCTAGGATTCAGCAGGACTCAAAATAAGCCAAGGTCTTGCCCATGTAGTTGTAACTCCTTTGTGTAGTATTCTCACAATTAAAAAATAAGCCAAGGGTATTTGAATTCTACTATTAAGTTTTAATGATAGATCTCTACTGATCTTTCTCTTAAGTGTGTTGGAGAAACCAAACCTGAAATTAACTTGGACTTTTGTGGTGGATGTAAATGTCTTAACTACCATCTCTGGTAGTTGGTACCATTAAATTTCAATTAGCCATCACAGGTTCAAGCTTGTAATACTAGCTACTCAGGAGGCTGAGATCTGAGGATCGTTATTCAAAGCCAGCTCAGATAGGAAAATCCATGGGACTCTTACTCCAATTGACAGCCAAAAAGACTAGAGGTGGAGATGTGTCTCAAGTGGTAGAGTGCTAGCCTTAAGGGACAAAGCCCAGGTTCTGAGTTCAAGCCTAGATACTGACCATCAATTAACAAACTCAGAGTTTCCACTGTGAGTGCTATATTCTTTTAGAGACTGAAGTATTTTTTTTTCACATAGTCTTTCAAACATCAGCATCTCTAATGGTGAATCATTCTAGATCCTTCTTTTCCACTTGAATAATTGTTATTCTCCAGGTGTAGAGTGGCCAAGAGGCTTGCAGATCAAGAGCTCGGACATTAAATTGGCTAAAAAGAGATCAAATTAAAATTTATTCTTTGGTTGCAAATACCACATTTTTGGTATGTGTTTGCTAGCCCTGGCACTTGAACTGAAGGCCTGGGTGCTGTTCCTGAGCTTTTGTGTCCAAGATTATTGCTCTACCACTTGAACCACAACTCTACTTCAGGCTTATTAGGGGTTATTGGAGATAAAATTCTCACAGACATTCTGGACCTGAGTGGCTTCAAACTAGAATGCTGAGTAGCCAGGATTACAGGTATATGCCACCAGCATCTGGATCAAATACCACCTATAACGTTAAAAGTCAAGGATATCTGTTAACATCTATCTCTGACAGATGTACTATGTTTTATTCCTCACTGAATGAATGTTCCTTTGAACAGTATTGCATCAAATGGAGTGGACTCAAGTTAGGTCTTGAGCACCAACAATCTGGTTTGGTGGAAATGGCCTTATTTTTCTACACCTATTTGGCCATTGGTGTGGATTGTAGAAAAAAAGACAATTCCGTAAAAACAAATTCAAAGAGTCTGAGACACTTACACAAGTTCTGGACATCACTTCCTCATGGGCTGTTGTTGTGCAGGCCTAATATTTGATCTGAAGAGAAACTTGGAATTACAAAAGTTAAAACCCAAAGTCTAGTAACCTCTAAAACGCCTGTGTAACTCCTTGGTCCTCATACCTGATACTAGCTATTGCAGACTTCTCCCTTAGTGAACAATAAGTTACCAACTTCATTCCTGGTTCCAGCACAGACTTGGCTCAGGTCTGTGAACCTGTGTGTAGACGTTTGAATCTTCATAGTGTGAATGGAAATTTGGCCTCCTACTAAGATAGCAGTTTGAGGGACTGGGATAGCTGTGGGCAAGTCTCTTTTTAATAGGCTGTTCTTTGTACACATTTGGTTTAGATGTAAGGACACATAACTAACTAGTCATAGTGGTCACCTCAGGGTAGAGCAAGAGAGACAGAGTAGAGGGACAGTGATCAAGCTCATGCCATCTGCCATTTTATGCTGCTTTAATTGACATGTTCTTCATGTATTTTAGTAATTCAAGAATAAAAATTAACATTGCATATAGATTTTTTAATTGCTTCTTTGTTTCTGACAAAAATTAAAAGTAAAAATGAATTTAAATAGAAAGGCAGTATGATAAGAGCAGGGAAAAGGAATGGAACAATGATCATGGGAAGCTAATAAAGTCCAACCTGGAGGTTTTATTTACCAACATTGGGGAATAAAATGAAACTATGTAACAAGACAGGCCTGCCTGCTTTTTCTCAGCAACAAGGCAGACCTGTCTGCTTTCCTTAGCAACACAACAGCCCTGCCTGTGTTCCCTCATTTATGCCAGAGTCAAAGGGGTCAATAGACCATGACTAAGGGAGGAAATTAAAGCTGTCATTGAAAGATCAAAAAGAACAATCCCTGGATATGTCCGGAAACCTATAAAGCATCTGAATCCTTAAACACATAGGCCTTTCAGAGAGAAAGCCAAGATGTGCTCTGAGGTCTGTAGATTCCCTTACTCAGAGAACACACAGACCTCCCAATGACAGAATCATCCCTGCCAACAATAGAAACTTCCTAGTGAGGCTCAGGGAAGAAAAGACACATTAAACTTTTCTCACTGCCAGAAACCAGCACACACTCAGAGGGCACCAGGACAATACAGGAGGGAGGGCTCAGCCCTATTGCAAACAATGGATGAAGCTCAGAGGCCCACACCTAATGTGATGATGTACTCAGACCTCCTAAAGGTCCAATAGCTTCCAGATGGTGTCCACAGCCCTTCAAAAAGATCAATCTGTGATGCCCAGCTCTAAAGCCCACCCTGTGTTTAGGAGCCCCCTGAGCTCAGCTTCTGCTCCTGAACCTGCCCCTGTATTCTGTAAAGAGCCCAGAGAAACCCTTGGCATTTGTTGTGCCCCAGAAGTCAGGCCACAGTGAGGCTTCTGCATCCCCCACCCTTGCTCCAAGCATAGCCACCAACAAGGGAACACCCCCAGGTTCCACCGAAGACCTCTTATTTGTAATAAAAAGAGACTGTGCTTGTGCTGACACAGTCACCAGTCAGCAGTCCAGGCAAAGGGGCATCTGCTAAGGCCACCCCAAGTAGCTGTGGAGCTCTGACATCAAGACAGAGGCAGGCAGGTGCACCCATACAGGCTCCCCTTCCAAGTGCAGGCCTGCCTGGTGGCCTTTGAAGCAGAATATGACACTGCAAAATTTCACAGCACACTAGAAGAACCAGACAAGCAATGGCCCTGTGCTCAGAGACCTAACCAACGCAGGAAATGAGAGAGAGAGAGAGAGAGAGAGAGAGAGAGAGAGAGAGAGAGACTATCTGTGCTTAATACCTATTTCAATATCCTTGGCGAGTAATGCATATTTTTATCAAGAAATAAAGAGGAAAACTTCAAACTCTAACTCTGATGGAGTAGCTAGGATCAATCTAAACTTCCTACCATAAACAATCACAAAAGTGGAAGCTATGTAAAACTATATATGTATATAAATGTATATATAATATAAACATGTAGGCATATATATGTATATTCACATATACAATGTGAATATATAATGTACTATATATATATATATATATACATATATATATATATATATATATATATATATGTATACAGAGGGAAAAATAGAAATACATACTATTTGAAGGAATAAAAACCAATACCTTCCCAATTGTGATTGAAAGCATGAACCCTTCCATGCAGGAATCTATCAGCTCAAAAAAGTCAATTAACATAATTACACAGGTCCACATTAAGACACATTCTAATTAAACAAAAACAGCAAACCCCCCAAAGCACAAAGACACAACTCATCACACACAAGTAATCTTCAATGATATTAAGACAAATTTCTCATCAGAAACTAGATTCACTATTAGACAGCAAGGGCAACAAATTTAAAGTGTTAAAAGACATATCTAAAACCCACCTTTCTAACAAATATACTTGCTCCAAATGTAAGAGATGAGCTAAGTACCTACTGATGGCTCAGGCCTATAATCCTAACTACTCAGGAAGGTGAATTGTGAGGGTGGTGGCTCAAAGCCACCCTGGAACTTGTCCCCTCAGGAGGAAGTTGTAGGACACAGCTGTCCTTGAGAAGGACAGAGGCCTTTGTGCAGTGCTACTGCTGGAAAAAGACATTGGATAAGGTGGCCATCAAGAATGGAGGCTATTAGCTAGTGTCTCCAGAGAAGCAATTTATAAGATTCAGTAGTCCTCTAGAAAATCAGAGGATTTTGACCACTGTCCTAGTGGTTTCAGAAATGCCACGAGAATGACCAGAGCAACCTCAATCCACATGGATTCCTTAGCAACAGTCTTTGAGGTCTAAGAGCTAAAGCGTCAATGCTGGCAGGCTGTGATTGGTCCGATATTTCTCTGACCTCACTGGCCCAGACTATGATTGGTCCATTTCTTCTATGACATCACTATGCCTGGTTGTGATTGCTCCATTGTGTGAGGTCATGAAGGATATATAGGAAGCCACTGTGCTCCAACCTATGTCAGTTAACAGAACTTGGAGCTCTTGCTTGATGACCCGCTGGACTGAATCAAAGTTAAATGATTTTTTTGGTAGTGGGGACGGGCTGTTATTTGCATTTTGGTATTTCTTTTTACTCTTTCTGGGTCTTCCTTTATTTAATTTAATTTATTTAGATAGACTTGCTACCTGCCATTGTAGCAGAAGGATGGAAGTACAGAAAGAATCAATTTCAAGCTCCTTGAAGGAGGAGATCATCAAACAATACCAGAAGAAAGAGCTCTTCGACACAGGTACCTACGGAAAAGTGAAGCTGGCCCATTTCCTCCTCACAGACAAGGTTGTGGCATTTAAAATACTCTGGAAGTGAGAGTCCTCATCATTGGATAAAGAATGAGGTGGACATTTTTAAGAATATATGGCACAAACACATCATCAGGTTGTACCAGGTAATGGAGAAGGAAGAGTATGTGTATCTCATAATGGAACTGGCCACTAGGGGATACCTCCTGGGGTGGATCTGAAAATTCTTCCGCCTATATGAGGATGAAGCCAGGAGGCTTGTCACACATGTTGTAAGTGCTGTTCACTACTTACACCAAACAAAATTATACACGAAGACCTTAAGTCCAACAATATCCTTTTGGACACCAAAGACAGTATCAAGGTCAGTGGATTTGATCTGAGCATCTGGCTCACCCTGGGGCAGTTGCTAATGAATGTATATGGTACAGTGCTATTCCATCCCTCTGAAGTGTTCTTGGAAGAAATGATGGCCTGGTGCAGGTGTCTCACACCTGTAATTCTAGCTATTCAGGAGACCGAGATCTGAGGATCAGGGTTAAAAGCTCTACCCACTGAGCAGACTTGAACTTATACCAAAGACTAATTTGTGTAGGAAACGGCAGAGGATAGAGGTGGCTAGCAAAATAGCTACCATTCTTCTCAGAACAAGCTGCTGAATGTGGGCCCAGATGAATTGGTTTATAAAATGTGAGGTGTGCATAAATTATGACTCATCCACAAAAGGCTGCAATTAATATATGCCTGTCATGGATGGACACAAAATTATTTATGTGAAATATATTGACTAAAAAATTTCATAAGGGAAAAAGGGAAGATTAAAGGTTTCTGGGGCTAGGGGACGGTGGTTCACACCTGTAATCCTAACTACTCAGGAGGCTGAGATCTGAGGATCACAGTTGAAAGCCAGCCCGGGCAGGAAAGTATGTGAGACTATTATCTCCAATAAAACACTAGAAAACCGGAAGTGGTGCTGTAGCTCAAGCGTAGAGAACTTGCCTTGAGCTGAAGAGCACAGAGACAGTGCCCAACCCAGAGGTCAAGCCCCATGACCGACCAAAAACAAAACAAAACAAAAGTTGCTGGTACAGGTCATTGTGTGGATTCCATCAGTATTGAAAAGAAAGTTCACAAGCAGAGGTAATGGCTAAAAAGTAGTGTAGATATGGGCTGGGAAGATGGCTCAGTGGTAGAGCACTTGCCTTGCATGCCTGAGGCCCTGGGTTCGATTCCTCAGCACCACATAAACAAAAAGAAAAAAGCCGGAAGTGGCGCTGTGGCTCATGTGGTAGAGTGCTAGCCTTGAGCTGAAGAGCTGAGGGACAGCGCTCAGGCCCAGAGTTCAGGCCCCACAACCGGACCCAAAAACACAACAACAACAACAAAAGTAGTGTGAGTATAATTAATGTCAATGAATTTTATACCCAGCAAGCACGAGGCCCTGTGTTCAAACCCCTGAACTTCCAAAAAAATGCTAAATCTTCCCTCTGTTACATTCCTTAAGTAGTAGGTGCTCTTCTACTGTTATGATTGTATTGCTCAGAGCTTCTCTGGTGGATGTTTATTCACGCTTTTACACATAAAATCCATTATTTGAATATTGATGTTGACTTTTAAAGTGTAATTTGTGTATTAAAATAAGGGCAAAGCCTGTATTTCTAACTCAAGAGGCTAAAGCAGGAATATTCCTATTCAGTCAAGGCTGCATAGAGAGGTCCTTCCTAAATCCCCATGCTAGTGCTGAAACTGGAGGGACAATTGTTTGTAAGTAATTACAAGTGAGAGATAAGTTTCTGATCATATTAGGTGTTGGTCATGTCAGTTTGGATTTAATATTTACATGAATTTTAAAATTTTTCCTTTTCCCCTTACTCTCAGTATGTCATTTTGAAACTTTGTAGTACATTTTTGTTTGCTGCACTTAAAAAAAAAACAGTTTTCCTTTGTATCATATTAAATATGATTTTTTCTGTATTACAATTTATTATTTATTTTTGACATTTTTTATGTTTTTTTCTCCATTTAGGGACTGACCACTGTCTCAGATTTTGCTCAGTTCTGTCAATTGAGCCACAGCTCAACTTCCAGCTTCTTTCTTTTTGAAGAGTCTCATGAGAACCCCAGTACTACTAAGGAGGCTGAAATCTAAGGATCTTGGTTGGAAGCCAGTCTGAGCAGCAAAGCCTGAGGGTTTTTATTATTATTTTGCCATTGGTTATGGGCCTGAAAACTAGGCTTTGGCGCTGTCCATCAGCATTCCAGCTTAAGGTTAGTGCTCTATCAACTGAGCTGCAGCAACATTTTTGGCTTTTCCTGCTTATGTGGTTCTGAGGAATCAAACCTAGGTCCTCATGTATTCAAGGCTAGCACCCTACCACTGAGCCAACTTCCCAGATGAAGTCTGAGATTCTTATCTCCAATTAATCACCAAAAAGCTGGGGGTTGTAGTACTCTAGACTTGAGTAAAACAGGGCAAGTTCAACCTCTAGTACTGGTAATTACATACACAAATCTCATGGACTTTCTTGGTAGTGCTAGCTTTGAACTGTGCCCAGGGTAGCTAGAATCTACAGGCATGAGCAACCAGCCTCTGACATTTTAATATATTTACTCGGCTCTTTTTTGACTTCAACCCCAATGCTTTTTAATTGTGGTCAGTAGACCTGATCTCTAGGCCTCATTGCTGTTTCTTACCTATTTTTAAAGAGGGTGGAGTTGAAACCTCGGCCTGAATGCTGTCTTTGAGCTCTTCAGCTTAAGGTGAATGCTCTACCATTTCAGCCACAGAGCCACTTCAGGTTTTCTGGTGGTTAATTGGAGATAAGTACTCATTACCTTTCCTTCGCAGGTTGGTTTTGAACCATGATTTTCATATATCAAACGCCTGAATATCTAGGATTACAGGCTAGAGTCTCAGCGCCCTTATGTTTATTAGTTTTTTGACTCAAGGATTATGTTTCACAACTCAAACATAGCTCCACTCCTAACTTTTTGCTGGCTGATTGAACATAAGATTTTAATGTACTTTTCTGGATAGTCTAGCTTCAAACCATGATTCTCAGATTTCAGCTTCCTGAAGTGCTCTGATTATACACATGATTATACACAAATGGATTGTTCATTTAAAAACGTTAATATGTCATTTTTTCCAATTTTTGTTTTTAAAATTCTCCTTGCTTGTTATTTTTGTTTATGTGCTAGTCCTGGGGCTACAAATCAGGACCTGGATACAATACCAGAGCTTTTTCTTCAAGACTAGTGGCTTACCACATGAGCCAAAATATAACTTGTGGCTACACTTGTTTTGTCTTGGTGCTTGAAATAAGGCCCTGAGTGCTGTCCTAGAAAGTGATTGCCCAGTTTGCCACTTGAGTCACAGCTCAACTCCAGTTTTTTTTTTTTAATTCTTGGTAGCTAATAGGAGATAAGAGTCTTATGCAAAGCCCAGAATTGATCAGTTTTCTGAAATCTGAGGATCATGGCTCAAAACCAACCAAGGCAGGAAAGTCTATGAGAATCTTAGCTCCCATTAATCAATGAAAAGTTGGGAGTGGTGGAGCTCTATCCTTGAACAAAACAGCACAAGTTCAAGCCATAGGACAGCACACTGATGCACACACAGAGAAAGCCCCATGGACTTTCTTGCATGGGCTAGCTTTGAACTATGATCCTCAGATTTCAGCATCTCTTCATCTTTTCTTCTTTGAAAATTTTATTGGTCCTGTGGTTTGATCTCTAACCCTAGGGCCTATATCTTACCTTTTACACTCAAGGCTGATGCTTTTACAAACTCAGCCACAGCTCAAGGTTTTGTGCTGTGTAGATGAAGATGAGTCTCAAGCACATTCCTTCCCAGGCTGATTTGACATTGCAATCCTCAGAAGTCAGGCTCTTGTATAGTAAGGATTACACATACTCAGCAACATTTGGGTCATTTAAAAAGTTTAATATGTGCTTGCTTCCACCTTTTCTTATTTTCTTCATTTTTGCTTGTTCTAGGAGTAGAAATTGAAGCTCAGATGCTGTCTCAGTACATATATGGGACTAACCATAACATTTGGCTTTTGGGAGGAAGTTAACTGGAGAAAAGAGACTCATATAGAGGTAGGTCAGATTCGGGAAGCTGAAAATTGAGGAAAGTCCTTAACACTCTTTTCTCCAATTAATCACTAAAAATCTGAAAGTAAGTAGGTCATTGAAGAAAACAGTGCAAGTTCAAACACAAGGATTGGCACAGAGAGAGAGACAGAGAGAGATAGAGAGACAAAGAGATACAGAGAGAGAGAGAGAGAGAGAGAGAGATCTTATGAACTCATATAACTGAGCTGAGCTTTAAACAGTATCCTCAAATTTCAGCCTGAGTAGCTAGAATCACAGATATAAGCCACCAATGATTGGTTCATTGAAACCTCTGGTATTGCCTCTTTCTTCTCTTCTTCTACCCTTCTTTTCATTTATTTATTTTTGTGTTTGTTGGTCCTGGAGCTTGAACTCATGCAAGGCCTGGCCTGATACACGAGGCTGAAATTTGCCCATCATAGTTTGAAAGCACCCTGAGCAAGAAAGTCCATGAAACTCTTATTTCCATTTAATCAAAAAAAAAATCCTATCTCCAGTGTGGCTACCACACACAAAACAGTCTCCTGGAATTTCTTTTTTTTCCCCTTTTATTGTGAAAATACTGTAGAGAGGGGTTACAATTACATGGGCAAGGTAATGAGTATATTTCTTATCAAGAATTGTAGCCTCCTCCTTTGTTTTCTCTTCCCATCACTTCCCATCCTATCCCTACCCCCCACCCAATCGTCCCCTCTCCCCCTCCCCGCCCCCGCACCAAAGTTGTAAAGTTCGTTTTCAACATAACGACTTGTACATCTCATTGTTGCAATGGGTCCAAGTGTATCCCTGTTTAAACGATTTATTTTTCCCCTTTCCCTTCACAAATTATACCAACATCAAATACAGTGAAAGCAGGGGTTATACTGTGGGGGAGGGACATATAAAGCAACAAAGAAATAATCTTATAAATGTGTTAGAAACAATCGCATGAAAGAAAAAAAAAACATTTGAATACATACCTTATCTGACCTTTTCTGCTTGACTCAGTACACAATGGAATTCTATGCCTCCATCAGAAAGAATGACATTGCCCCATTTGTTAGGAAATGGAAAGACTTGGAAAAAATTATATTCAGTGAAGTAAGCCAGGCCCAAAGAAACATAGGTCCCATGGTTTCCTGGAATTTCTTGACTGGGTTTGCCTTTACACTGGATCTTATATTTCAACCTTCTGCTTTTCTAGAATTACAGACATGAGCCAACAGTCCAAGGTTCTCTACTTCAATCATTTAATTCTCTTATTGTGATCCTTAGGCTGGATCTCTGAGCCAGGGCACTGTTTCATAGGTTTTTCCTCAGAGCTGGTGCTTTCCAACTACAAGCACATCCTCATTTCTGGATTTTGTTGCTGATTAGTTGGAGACTTAGGCATTTTCCTGCCCAGTTTGGCTATGAACAACAACCTTTAGATTTCAGCCTTCTGAATCACTAGGATTAAACACACCAACCAAAAATTCATGGATAATTTTGAAACTTTAATTGGATGTTCTCACACATTTTTTTCCCTAGCCTTGAGGCTTGAAATCAGGGCTTGGGCACTGTTCCTGAGCTTCTTTTACTGAAGGTAAGGACTCTATTACTTGAGCCACAGTGCCACTTCCAGCCTTTTCTGTTCATGAGGTACTGAGGAAACAGACCCAGGAATTCAAACATGCTAGGCAAGCACTCTATCACTAAGCCATAATTCCTGCCATTCTTACACCATTTTATTTGTATTTTTATTTCCTTGTGTATGCTGGTCCTGGGTCTACAAATCAGCCCAGGTGCTATCCCCGAGGGGTTTACTCAAGACTAGCAAATTAAGACATGAGCCACCGCACAACTTGTGGCTATTTTTTGATGTTGTTTGGTTTTAAGTAGCTACTTAGAGTTGAGTATATGAATTCTCCTATCTGGGCTGGCTTTCAACTGTGAGCCTCAAATTTGAGCCTCCTGAGTAGCTACCATCACAGGTGTTTGCCACCTATGCTTGGCTCATTTTAAACTCTGAAATTGGCTCTTTCTTCTCCCACCCTCCTCCACAGTTATTTTATTCTTTGTATGTGTGTTGGCCCTGAAGCTAATATCAAGATCTGGGTGCTGTTTCAGAAATTATTTTCTCATTTCTGCCATTGGAGCCACAGATCAATCGCCAGTTTTTATTTTTCTTCCTTTTGGAAATGAGTCTCATATAAAGCCCAGAAAGACTCAGGAGGCTGAAATCTGAGTATCCCAGTTTGAAGCCAGCCTGAACAGGAAAGTCCATGTGATTCTTTTCATCAACTACTAAGATGCTGGGAGTGGTAGAGCTCCTACACAAATTCAAACCCTAGGTTGGCACAAAGAAAAAAGCCCCATGTCCTTTCCTGTTTGGACTGGCCTTTCAATACTATCTTCAAACTTCAGCCTCCTGAAAGCTAAAATTATAAGCATGAACCACCAGCGCCAGGCTTATTTTTAAATCTCAAATTGTCATTTCTTCTCTTCTTTCAGTTTTGTTTTTGGTCGACTTTGGGCTGAATTATAGACCAGGAATCCGTTTCCCAGATTTTCGCCAGATTTCAGAACTTTACAACTACTATCACACCTTAATTTCCAGCTTTTGCTGGGTAGTTGAAGATAAGAATTTCAATGACTTTCCTACCCAGGCTGGCTTTGAGTTTTGATCCTCATATTTCAACTTCTTCAGTAGCTGAGGATACACAAATAAACCAACAACCCATGGCTCATTTTGAAATGATAATTTTCTCTTTCTCTCATCTTTAATATTTTGTGCTCTTTTTTCTTTGTTTTTGTATACCACATGAACCAGAGCACAGCTAGTGTCATATTTTTGGTGACAAATGAGACATACGGGTCTCATGAATTCTCCTACCTGGGCTGGCCTTCAATGGTGATTCTCAGATTTCATCCTCCTGAGTTGCTGATAGAACATCGGTGAGGTACCAATGCTTGATTTATTTAAACCTTTGTCATTAGATCTTCCTTCTGTACTTCTAGCCTCTCTTTCTTTCTTTTTTTTTGTCTTGGTCCGGTTGTGGGGCCTGAACTCTGGGCCTGGGCGCTGTCCCTCAGACCTTCAGCTCAAGGCTAGCGCTCTACCACTTGAGCAACAGCGCCACTCCCGGCTTTTTTTTCTTTTTGCATATGTGGTGCTGAGGAATCGAACTCAGGGCCTTATGCATGCAAGGCAAGTGCTCTACCACTGAGCCATCTTCCCAGCCCACTAGCCTCTCTTTCTTTAATCCTTCTGTGATTGTCATGGGGCTTGAACTCAGGTCCTGGTTGCTGTCCCAGAAACTGATTGCCCAATTCTGCCACTTGAGCAATAACTCAATTCCCAGGCATTTTTTTTCTTTTTGGCAATCAATTGGAGATAAGAGTCTGAGGAAAGCCTACCATGAATCAAGCCAGGCTGAGAAGGAAAATCCATGAGACCATGACCTCTAATTAACCACTGAAAATCTTGGAGTGGTAGAGCTCTGTCCTTGAACAAATCAGCACAAGTTCAAGGAGGCACACACAAGCTGCAAGATGGCACCCAGATGCACACATACCAGAATGTCTCATGGATTTTCTTGCATGCATTAATTTTGAATTGTGGATCCTCAGATTTCAGTCTCTCTTCTTCCGCTCTCCTTTGTATTGATTGTTTGTTATTTGTAATTTTTAGTGGCCCTGCAGCTTGACCTCTGGCTCTGGGGACTGTTTCTTAGCTTTTTAACTGAAGGCTGTTGTTTACCACCTCAGCTCCAGCTCAGGGCTTTGTGCTTGGAAGCATGGATAAGTATCTCAAGCACGTTCCTACCCAGGATGACTTGATACCACAATCCTCAGATGTCAGGCTCTTGTGTAGTTAGGATTATCCACAGGACCAACAACCCTTGTGTCATTTTAAAACTTTAATATGTGCTTGCCACTTCCTTCTTTTGTTTACTTTTTATTTTTTGTATGTGTGTGCTGTTCCTGGGTCTACAAATTGGGGCTCATATTCTGTCCTAAATGTTTTTATTCAATGATATCCTCTATTACATGAGAAACATCATAACTTTTTGGCATTTTTTGGGGGGGTTGATTAATTAGAGACAAGAGTCATGGACTCTCCTGCCAAGGCTGGCCATGAACCATCATCCTCAGATTTCAAGCTCTTGAATAGCTAGGAAAACATGTATGAGCCACTGATGCTTGATTGATTTTAGCCTTTGTCACTCGCTCTTCCTTGGTTACTTCTACTCTTCTTTCTTTCTTCTGTGCATGTCCTGGGGCTTGAACTCAGGGTCCGCGTGGAGTTCCAGAAAATATTTGCCCAGTTTGCCACTTAAGCCACAGCTCAACTTCCAGCTAAATAAGGTAGCTGAAATCTGAGGACCATGTTTCAAACCAGCTTGGACAGGAAAGTCCATGACACTCTTATCTCCAATTCACCACCCAAAAGCTGGGAATGCTAGGGCACTAGGTAAAGGATACTACAGAAACACACACATCACACATAGAAACACACACACACACACACACACACACAAACATTCACACATACACACACATACACACACAAAGTCTCTTGGACTTTGCTTTTTGGTTGGCTTTGAAACTTGATCCCAAGATTTTTGTAGCCAGGGATCAACTACAGCCATGATCAACAAACACCAGGCTTATATTTAAATTTACAATTGGCCTTTCTTCACTTCTCCTACAATTTTTTGCACTAAGAATTGAACTCTGGGTCAGCAGTTTTTTAAATTACCTTTTGCACCAAATACAGTGCTTTACATCTACAGTCATATCTGCACTTCCAGCTTTTGGCTGGGTAGTTGGGGTTAACAGTTTCATGTACTTTCCTGCCCAGTCTAGCTTTGAACCTAGAATGGATAGGAATACACACATGAACCAACTTAAACCTTAGTTTTCTTTTTCCCATCATTTTTTAAGTCATGGGGGTATTTGTTTGTTTGTTTGCTTTGAAATGTATGTCTAGGATTTCAACTCAGGGCCTAGGTTTTGTCCCAAAGTTTCTATTTGAGACTAGCACTCAACCGAATGAGCCAAAGTACAAATTGTAGCTTATTTTTGGTGGCAAATTAGATACATGTGTCTCATGGACTCTCCTGCCTGGGCTGACCATGAACCGTGAATCTTAGATTTAATTCTCCTGAGTACCTTGTTCAACATGTGTGAGAAACCAATGTTTGATTCATTTCAACCTCTGTCACTGACTCTTCCTTTTGTAATTTTATCCTCTTTTTATTTCTTCTCTTTGTTCTCCAGCTTGAACTCAGGGTCTGGGCGCTGTCCCAGAAATTTTCCCAGTTCTGACAATTGAACCACAGCTAAACTCCAGGATTTTTTTTCTGTTTTGGTATTTAATTAGCAATGAATATAATGTAGAGCCAGACCAGATTTATGAGGCTGAAATATGAGATCAAAGTTGGTGCGAGCCTGGGCAGGAAAGTACATGATATCTCCAATTATAACCACTAAAAAGCTGAGATTAGTAGAGCTTTGAGCAAAACAGTAAAAGTTCAAGCAACAGGACTCACACAGAGACATACTTACACACACACAAGTCTTAGGTACTTTCCTACTCGGTTTGGCCTTTAAATATTATCCAAACGGGCTGGGATGGTGGCTCAGTGGTAGAGTGCTTGCCTTGCATGCCTGAGGCCCTGGGTTTGATTCCTCAGAACCATATAAGCAGAAAGAAAAAAGCCAGAAGTGGCGCTGTGTCTCAAGCGGTAGAGTGCTAGCCTTGAGCTGAAGAGCTGAGGGACAGCGTCCAGGCCCAGAGTTCAGGCCCCACAACTGGACCCAAAAATAAAAATAAATAAATATTATCCACACATTTTAGCCTTTGGAGTAAACAGAATTACAGTTATGAACCACCAGTGATGGGCTGATTGGCTCATTGCAGCCTCAGTTATTGGTTCTTATTTCTCTTCTAGTCTTCTTTGCATGTATTCATTTCATTTTTTGTGAGTGTGCTAGTGCTGGAGCCAGAACTCATGCAAGGCCTGGCCTGTTTCAGGAGGCTGAAATCTTACCATCATGGTTCAAAGCCAGGCTGACCAGGAAAGTCTCAGATCCTTACCTCCAATTAACTGCTAAAAATCTGGGAGTACTACAATTCTAGCCCCAGGATGGCCCACAAGCAACTGTCTTCTGGATTTTCCTGCTAGAATTGGCCTTTACACTGGATACCCATATTTCTGCCTCCTGGAGAATTACAGGCATGAGTCACCAGCCCCAGATTCTCTTCTTATTGACATTTTTGTGATCCTGAGGCTGGATCTCTGAGCAAGGGCACTGTTTCATAGCTTTCTCACTCAAGCCTGGTTCTTTACAACTCCACTGCAGATTCACTACTGTTTTTTTGTTTTGCTGGTGATTTGAAGATGAGAGACCAGAGCCCTCAGATTTAATCTATCTTAGTATGTAGGATTACACACAAAAAGAAGTGGCACTGTAGCTCAAGTGTTAGACCACTAGCCTTGAAATGAAGAGCTGAGGGACCAGCGCTCAGGCCCAGAGTTCAAGCCTTACAACCGACCAAAAAAAGAGGATTACACACAAAAACCAAAAACTCATGACTCATTTTGAAAATTTAATTGGATTTTCTTATACATTTTTAAATTTCTACTTTTTATTTCCATATGTATGCTGCTTGGAGCTATAAATCAGAGCCTAGGTATTGTCCCAGTTCCTTATTTTTTTTTTTTTTTTTTTGCCTGTCATACAGCCTGAACTCTGGGCCTGGGCGCTGTCCCTCAGCTCTTCAGCTTGAGGCTAGAACCGTACCACTTGTGCTACTGCTCCACTTCTAGTTTTTCCTGCTTATCTGTTGGTGAGGCATTGAGCCCAGGGTCTCATGCATGCAAGGCAGGCACTCTCCCACTGAGTCACCTTCCCAGTCCCCTCCCAGTGCATTTTTAATACTAGCCATCTAATATGTGAGCCACAGCACAATTCAAAGCGTTAAAAAAAAACTGTAGTTGGCTAATTAGAGTAAAGTTCATAGACTCCCCTGCCTTGACTGGCCTTGAGTAGTGATCCTCAAATGTGAGACCCTTGAGTAAGTACAGTAACAAGTGTAAACTAACTCAATTTTGCTCATTTTAATCTCTGAAATCGGCTCTCCCTTTTCTTCTTCCACCTTTCTTTTCATTTATTTATTTTATTCTTGTTCGTGCTGGTCCTGGAGCTTGATCTCAAGGTGTGGGTGCTGTCCCAGAAATCATTGTCTCATTTCTGCTATTGGAGCCACATCTCAACCCCAGGTGTTTTTTTTTCTTCTTTTTGGTGGTTCATTGGAGATGTGTCTCATGCAAAGCACAGAATGTCTCAGGAAGCTGAAATCTGATTACCAGTTTGAAGTTAGCCTGCACAGAGAATTCCATGAGACTCTTTACCTCCAATTAGCTGGTAGTCATCCCACCGATTAGCTGAGAGTAATAGAACACCAACCTTGAATAAAGTAGAACAAATTCAACCCCCATGACTGGCACACACAGAAAAAATGTCCCATGTACTTTCCTGCATGGGCTTGATTTTAAATGTTATTTTCTGATGAAGATGGCTGAGGAGAAGCTGGGGGCTAAACAAGCTCTCTCATAGAAAGCAATTTTAGTGTTCCAATAAACAGTCCTAAGCCAGAGAATCACACCAAGTGTGCCATCAAAGGACAGAGAGTTAGGCCAGAGAGGGAAAATCCAGGCAAGGAGACAGATATGAGCACTTTCCAGTGGCCACGGATGTGGCAGCAGCAGCAGCAGCCATAGCCACCATACCTGCAACACAGAGAGTCCGGGACTTAAGCAATAGACGGGGCAAGTGAGCGGTTTCTACTCAACACCAGCAAGAACTGACAAGGAGCACACATCTTCATCCTGAAGTTCGCAGACCAGAGATGAGCCAGGAACCAAGACTCTGGCATGAGTAGAAGCCTGACATCCTCACTCCTTCTCAGGGAGCAGAGGAGGGAAGGCCAACCCTTCCCACCCATTACCGGAGATCTCCATCTTGGATACTGACAAAGTGTGGCTGTGTAGCTAGCTCCAACTCAGGCCTTGGAAGAAAACAAGAGTCATTTAGCAGGTCACAGGAACCTAAGCTGACCTGCCAGGCTTAGCTCCTCCCTGGGAAAAGTCACCCAGCTTGAGCAGCCAGCCCCAGGAGTGGCTTTATTCACTGGGTAAACAGAGCCAGAGGCAGCCCCTCCCTACAGCAGCCTTGACAATCAATTGAAATTCAGTAAACATAAACCCTGAGAATGGCTCCAGGCTGGGCTCTGTGAGTTTCTCAGAAGCTAACTCCTCAGGAAAAAGCTGCTGTTTGCTGAAAGGCCTCAACTTTACCCAGAACCTAGCCTTATCACAGCACCTCCAAATTAGAGGAAACAGCCATCTTCCTCTTTTGTGAAACTCAAAGTAGATCTCTGTCCCATTGAACTAGCCTGGGAGGAGGATCACAAAATCCTTGGTAAAGCAGAGCATTTTTCTGCTTGCTCAAACAAATTGACTAATGAAACCATACAAACCACAGGAAAATCAAACACCACAAGCCGACCAGATAATCCAACAAGAGACTGGTTATGAACACAAGGAAGATCCAGGATTGCCCCATTCCCCCAAAATATCAAATTCTCTTTTTTTGTACTTTTATAAAAAAAATATTTCTGAAACTTTTTTTAAATTTTAAACTTTCAAAATTTTTGTTTTCTATTAACTTTTTTTTCTTCCTCTTATAATTTTTATTTTGGGGTTATATGTGTGTGTGTTGTTTTCTTTTTTAAATTATTTTATTTTGTTCTTTTTTCTTTTTTTTGTTGTGAACATACTGTACAGAGGGGTTTCAATTACATGGGCAAGATAATGAGTACAATTCCTATCAAGTTTTGTAGCCTACTCCTTCCTTTACCCTTCACATCCCTTCCCAGCCTCCCACCGCCCTCTCGCCCAATCCTCCCCCCATCACCCGCAACGAAGTTGTAAAGTTCGTTTTCGACATGACAACTTGTACTTCTCATTGATGCAATGGGTCCACATGTGTCCTTATTTAAACAACTTATTTTTCCCCTTCCCTTCCACAAATTATACCGACATCAAATACAGTGAAAGCAGGGGTTATACTGTGGGGGAGGGACATACAAAGCAACAAAGAAATAATCTTATAAATGCAATACAAACAAATGCATGAAAGAAAAAAAACACTTAAATACATATTTTAGGGTTCATTTTCCTAACTTCACCTTATATGACCTTTTCTGCTTGACTCATACATGTACTAGATATTGAAAATAAGGGAAACCATGGGACCTATGTTTCTTTGGGCTTGGCATACTTCACTGAATATAATTTTTTCCAAGTCTTTCCATTTCCTAACAAACGGGGCAATGTCATTCTTTCCGATGGAGGCATAGAATTCCATTGTGTATGCCACATTTTCTTGATCCATTCATGTACTGAGGGGCATCTGGTTTGGTTCCATATCGTAGCTATGGTAAATAATGCTGTAATAAACATAGTTGTGCTGGTAGCTTTAGAGTGGTCTTGTTTGTAAACTTTTGGGTAAATGCACAAAAGTGGGATTGCTGGATCATAGGGGAGCTCTATTTGGAGTCTTTTGGAGAACCTCCATACTACTTTCCAAAGTGGTTGAACAAGTTTACACTCCCACCAACAATGAAGTAAGGTTCCCTACTGTCCACATTCCCTCCAACATCTGTTGTTATTAGAGTTCTTAATTTTTGCCATTCTAACTGGGGTGAGGTGGTATCTCAATGTTGTTTTGATTTGCATTTCTTTTATGGCTAGGGAGGTTGAGCATTCTACATGTGTTTATTGGCCATGCTTCTTTCTTCTTCAGAGAAGTTTCTCTAAGTCTTTAGCTCACTTATTTATTGGGCAGTTGTTTCTTTGAGGATTTGTTATTGGGGGATTTAATTTTTTGAATTGCAAGTATGGTTTACATAAGAGACACTTGTCGGTTGTATGGATAGAGAAGATCTTCCCAATCCGTGGGCTTTCTATTGATCTTACTAGCTATGTCCTTTGCCATGCGGAAGCTCTGCAACTTCATGCAATCCCATTTGTCCAAATTTATTTGCTTTGTTTTATTTCCGGGTCTCTATTAAGAAAATTTCGGCCTGCTCCAAGGAGACCTAGGGTTTCCCCTATTCCATCCTGTAATGTTTTCAGAATGTCTGCTTTGACTCCAAGGTCTTTGATCCATTTGGAGTTGATTCTGGTGGAAGGTGATAGATAAGGATCTAGCTTTGGTTTTCTACAAGTAGTTAACCAATTTTGCCTGCAGCATTTACTGAAGAGGCTGTCTTTCTTCCATTCTATTTTTTGAGATCCCTTATCGAAGATTAGATGGCTATAAGTCTGTAGGTTTATTTCTGGGTTTTCAATTCTATCCCATTGGTCCTGAGGTCTGTTGTTTTGCCAGTGCCAAGCTGTTTTGATTACTATGGCTTTAGAGTTTGAAATTTGGTATTGATATTCCTCCAGCAGCGTTCTTTCTGTTGAGGAGCGTTTTTGCTATTCGGGGTCTTTCATTGTTCCATATGAATTTTTGGATTGCCTCTTCTATTTCCTTGAAGAATGAGGTTTGAATTTTGATAGGTATTGCATTGAATTTGTAGATAGCCTTGGGAAGTATTGCCATTTTCACGATGTTAATCTTTCCAATCCAGAAGCATGGGAGTTTTGCCATTTTCTAAGTTCTGTTTGGATTTCCTTTTTCAAGTTTTTAAAGTTTCCGTCATAGAGATCCTTCACTTATTTGGCATTTCGTACCCTGCTACTTTGCCAAAGTTTTGAATCAGCTTGAGTAATTTGGGAGTAGAGTCTATGGGATTCTTTAAATACAAGATCAAGTCACCTGCAAAGAGGGAGAGTTTCATTTCTTCTTTCCCTACTTGCATCCCCTTTATGTTTGCATCTTGTCTAATTGCTGTAACTAGGCATTCTAATACTAGATTGAAGATAAGTGGAGAGAGTGGACATCCTTGTCTTGCTCCTGAGTTAAGAGGGAATGGCTTTAATTTTTCACCATTAAGTATAATGCTGGCTGTAGGTTTGTCATATGCAGCCTTTACTGTATTGAGGAATGTCCCATGGATTCCTAATTTTTCCAAAACCTTCATCATAAAGGCGTGTTGAATCTTGTCAAATGCTTTTTCTGCATCTATTGAGATAATCATGTGGTTCTTATTCTTGCTCCTGTTGATGTGATGGATAATAATTGATTTTCGTATATTGAACCAGCTTTGCATCCCTGAAATGAATCCTGTTTGATCGTGGTGTAAAACCATCTGGTCCTGGAAATTTCTTAGCTAGAAAGTCTCTTATTGCTGTTTCTATTTCAATGCTTGATATGGGCCTGTTAAAATGGTTTAACTCATCTTGGTTTAGTTTTGGCATGTCAATATTTGCTAGGAAAAGGTCCATTTCTGTCAAGTTCTCAAACTTATTAGCATAAAGTTTTGAGAAGTATTCCCTTAAAATGTTCTGAATCTTGGTTGTTTCCCTGGTGATGTTTCCATTCTCATCTATGAGTTTTATTTGGGTGTGTTCTCTTCTTTTTCTGATAAGATTTGCTAAAGGTCTGGAAATTTTGTTAATTTTTTTGAAGAACTAGCTCTTTGTTTTGTTGATTCTATCTATATTTTTTTTTTGGATTCTAATTCTTTTAATTCTGATTTAATATTAATTATTTCTTTCCATCTACTGGATTGGGGTTTATTTGCTGGTCTTTTTCAAGGAGGTTCAGATGTCTCATTAAATTGTTGGTTTCACATATCTCCAATATGTTGATGTAGGAACTCAGAGCTATAAACTTGCCTCTGAATACTGCCTTTGCTGTGTCCCAGAGGAGCTGGTTATTTGTGTGCTTATTTTTGTTGAATAGCATGAATATTTGAATTTCTTTTCTAATCTCTTCCATGACCCACTCGTAATTCAGCAGAGTGTTGTTCAACCTCCATATGTTACCGGACTTTCTTTGGTGGCTTTTGCTGTTGAGTTCTAATTTTACTCCCTTGTGGTCAGAGAGAATGCAAGGTATAACTTCAATGTTTCTGAATTTGGACAAGTTTGCTTTGTGGCCTAAAATGTGGTCTATTTTAGAAAACGTTCCATGTGCTCCTGAGAAAAACGTGTATTCCGATGGTGCTGCGTGAAATATTCGATAGATGTCTTTTAAATCTAGTTGATGTATGCAGCTGTTTAGATCTGCGGTTTCTCTGTTGAGTTTTTGCCGAGTTGATCTATCTAGTGGGGAGAATGGTGTGTTAAAATCTCCTACAATTAATGTCTTTGGATCTATGTGGGATTTAAGGGAAAGTAGTGTTTCTTGGATAAATTTGGGTGCTCTGTTGCTTGGCAAATAAATATTTAGAATTGTAATATCCTCCTGAAGGAGAGATCCATTAATAAGTATGTAGCGACCTTCTTTATCTCTTCTAACTAATTTTAATTTGAAGTCTATTTTGTCTGATATTAGGATTGCAACTCCAGCTTGTATATGGGGGCCATTTGCTTGGGAGATTTTGTTCTAACCTTTCACATTGAAAATGTGTTTGTTTTTATGGGCAAAATTCCTGAAGGTAGCACAAAGAAGGATCGTGCTTTTTAATCAAGCTAGACAGTCTATGTCGCTTAATTGGAGAGTTAAGTCCGTTAATGTTAAGAGATAGGACTGAGTGGTACTTGGGAGTCCCTGGCATTTTATCTCCTTCTTGGGGGCTGCGGCAACTGGGTTCTTCCTATGGTTCTTGGATTCTCGGTTTGGGTGCAATTTCTTGGCCTCTATTTTTGTCTTGTTGGTTTTCTACGTGTAGGACATCTTTAAGAATCTTTTGTAGGACTGGTTTGGTAGAGATGTATTGTTTCAATTTTTCTTTGCTGTGGAAGGTATTTATTTGGTCTTCAGTTATGAAGGAGAGTTTAGCTGGGTACAGTATTCTTGCTTGATAGTTGTTTGTTTCTAAGGCCTGGCATGCATCATTCCAGGTTCTTCTTGCTTTGATTGAATCTGCTTAGAAATCTGAGGTGATTCTAATTGGTTTCCATTTACAGGTGATTTATCTTTTCTCCTTGACAGCTTTAAGGATCTGTTCCTTGGTCTAAATTGATTCTGTGTGGATTATAATGTGACGGTGGGATGTCTTATTCTGGTCTGGTCTATTTGGAGTTCTAACAGCTTGTTCTATCTGAATAGGCCTATCTTTTTACATGTTTGGGAAATTCTCTGACAGGGTCCTGTTAAACAAATTTCCTAGACCATTAACTTCTGTTTCTAGGTGCTCCTCTACACCCATTATCCTTAGATTAGGCCTTCTGATGGTGTCTTCCAAGTGTTGGATATTTCATATTTCATATTTCTTGGACTTGTCTTGGATGGTTGTATGTTCTTTCTCTATAATATCTAGGCTGTTTTCAATCCCCAAGATTCGACCTTCTACATGGTCTAACCTGCTGTCAAGACTTTCTACTTTGGTTTTTATTTCTTTTCCTTCTAATTGGTCAGCTTTGATGGCTTCAAATTCTTTGTTGAAGCTTTGTTTTAAATCTTGTATGAACTTCTTTACTTCCTTAAGTTGGTGTTAAGTGTTTGTTCTCAAATCACTTAGCTGATTTGTTATGGTTTCTTTGGACTTCCATTCCTGTTGTTGGGTTCCATTCAGCATTCCCTTTGTGGTCTCCTTGACTTCCATCAGCTCTTTGTTAATGGATCCCATGAATGCCTTTAGCGATCTTTGTGTGTTCTCATCCTGCTCTCTCAATTCCTGTATTACTTTTTGCTTAGCTTCCTTCCGTTCATGCCATTCCTGTAGTTCTCTTTGAGTGTTCTCAGCATGTGCACGCCATTCCTGCCTTTCTCTTGGAGTATTCTCAATCTGCTCAAGCAAATCCTGTATCAGTTTTTGAATAGCTTCCTCACGCTCATGATATTCCTGTGTAAACCTTTGGATTGCCTCCTCTCTCTCCCTATCACGCTCATACAGAGTCCTTTGTAGGTTTTCAATCTTTTCATTTATCATGTTTGCCAGCAGTGTTTGTAGAGCTTTTTGGGAATTCTCCTCTGGATTATTCATTATCTGTTCTGTCCCCTGATTATCATGAGTGGGAGTTGAGATACCTGGACTTGCCATTTTTCTTGTGTTTTTTCAGGCTTACTCTGCCCATTTGGGATGAAAATAACACCATTTTTGTGCTAGAGCACTAACTTAAGGCAAACATCAACCAAAGTCTGAATTTGCACAGTCCATAGTCTGCAGATACAATCTAGTTCAACAGATACATCTATTCAACATCAAACAACTATGTATTAATGGGCTATGAACCACAAAGAAGAATTTGGAAAACCAGAAATTATTAGGGTTAGGGAGAGATGTGGGTAAAAAATAGGAATAGAGTGATGTGGGAAGGGACAGGGAGAGTAAACTAAGTCCTAATCTCAAAGCAGGAAATAGGTTGGATAGTATGAAAGTAGAGACAGAGAAAAAAAGAAGAAAAAGAAAGGGAAAAAATAGAGACCAGAAAAAAGAGAAAAGTAAAAATTATTATGCAGAATCGAAAACAAACTATTCAGAGAAGAACATGAATATAATGAGAGAAGGGGAGGGATATAAAGAAGATGTGAAAATCTTAATAATAAAAATACTTAAAATATTATATAGGTATAAATTGGTAGTACTGCTATTAAGGAATTTAAGTCTCAGAGGTTTTGAATTGAGTAATAAATTTGTGGATTAGGTGTGTACAGAATGGGGGATAGGGTCTAATAGTCAACTATGGGTTTATCTGAGGATGTGCAGTACAACAATTAAGTCTCATAAAGAAGAACAAAAGAGAAGAAAATGTGAAAAGCATAAGAGAGAAAGAAAAAAGATAAAAAGTTCAGTTGAACTAAACAAAAACAAAAAGAATTTTTTTTATAAAAAGAAAGAAAAAAAGTAAACGGCACACACACATGTACTCCTAAAATAAAAATTATGAGGGAAAAAAAGTTACTAGAAAACAATTTTTTTCAAAAAACGTAAAAATTTAAAAAAAAGTTTTAGAAAAGAAAAAAAAATTTATAAAAGGTATAAAAAAAAGAAGAAGAGAAGAAAAATTTCTTTGAATTTTTTGGGAGGGTTGGGAAAAATCCTGTATCTCCCATGTTTCCGTAACCAGTCTCTTGTTGGAGACTCTCTCTGCTTGTGGTCCTGTGGCTTGGCTGGTTTCTTAAGTCAGTTTGTTTGAACAGGCAGAAAAATGCTCTACTTTGCCCAGGATTTTGCAATCTTCCTCCCAGTTTATTCCAATGGGAGGGAGATCTGCTTTTAGTATCACAAAAGAGGGAGGTGGCTTTTTCCTCAAATTTGGAGATGCTGTGATGAGGCTAGTTTCTGGGTAGATTTGAGGCTTTTCAGCAAATAGTAGCTTTTTCCGGGGGCTAGTTAGTGAGAAACTCACAGAGCCCTGCCTGGAGTCATTCTCAGGATTTATGTTTACTGAATTTCAATTGATTATCAAGGCTGCTAAAGGGAGGAACAGCCTCTGGCTCTGATTACCCAGTGAAGAAAGCCACTCCTAGCGCTGGCGCCGGAGCTTGGTGAATTTTCCCTGGTAGGAGCTGAGTCTGGCAGGTCTGTTTAGGTTCTTGTGACCTGCTAAATGACTCTAGTTTTCTTCCAAGGCCTGAGTTGGAGCTAGCAGCTCCGCTGAGCTTTGTTGGTATCCAAGATGGAGATCTCCAGTACTGGGGAGGGGAGGGGTGGCCTTCCCTCCTCTGCTCTCTGAGAAGGAGTGAGGATGTCAGGTTTCTACTCACGCCAAGTCTTGGTTCCTGGGTTGCCTCTGGTCTGTGAACTGCATGGTGAAGATGTCCGCTCATTGTTGGTTCTTGCTGGTGTTGAGAAGAATCCGCTCGCCCACTGCATCTGGCTCCTTTGTACCAGACTCTCTGTGATTCAGGTATGGTGGGTTCAGTCACCAGCGCCACCGCTGCTGTTGCAGTGGCTGCGGCTGCTGGCAAGAGCTCAGATCTGTCTCCCTGTCTGGATTTTCCCTCTCTGGCACACTTGGTGTGATTCTCTGGCTTAGGACTGTTCACTGGAACTGAAAAACTGCTTTCTATGCGAGAGCTTGTTGTGCCTCCAGAATCTCCTCTGCCATCTTCCCGGAACTCTCTCTTTTTATCTTTTAAAATAAATTTTTTTGTTTAGTTCTAGTGACCATTTGATCCTTTTTTTCTTTCCTACTCTTTCTTTTCACGTTTTATTCTCTTTCATTCTTTGCATGATAAATTGCTGTTCTCATCCTCATATATACCTGTAGTTGATTATTTGACTTTAGCCCCATTGTGTACACACTTAATCCAGAAATTTATTACTCAGTTTAAAACTGCTTAGACTTAACTTCCGTAATAGCAGTACTACCTCTTAATACCTATATAATATTTTTAGCATTTTTATATTTAAGTTTTCCATATCTCCATTCTATCCCTCCTGTTCTCTTATTCTATCTGCGTTCTTCTCTGAATATTATGTCTTAAAATTTGCATAATTTTTAAGTGTTGCACTTCTAAATTTTTAATGTTTGTTTTTCTGTTTTTTCTTGTCTTTTTCTTTCTCTTTCTTCTTTTTTTCTCTCTCTACTATCATTCTATCCAAGCTATTTCCCGCTTTGATATTAGGATTTGTTTGAATTAACTCTCCCACTGCCTTTCCACATCCCTCTATGCCTATTTTTACCCACATCTCTCCCTAAACTTAATAATTTCTGTTTGCCAACTTCTTCTTTGCTGTTCGTAGCCCATTAATACTTAGTTGTTTGATGTTGAATAGATATATCTATTGAATTATATTGTATCTGCAGACTTTTGACTGTGCAACTACAGACTTTGGTTGATGCTTGCCTTAAAATAGTGTGCTAGCACAAAACTGGTTTATTTTCATCCCAAATGGGCAGAGCAATCTGGAAAAACACAAGAAAAATGGCAAGTCCAGGTATCTCGACTCCCACTAATAATAATCAGGGGACAAAAAAGATAATGAATAATCCATTGAAGAGTTCCCAAAAAGCTCTACAAATACTACTGGTAAACATGGTAGATTAAAAGATTGAAAATCTGCAAAGGACTCTCTGTAAGCGTGATAGGGAGAGAGAGGAGGCAAAACAAAGGATATCATGAGTGTGAGGAAGGTACTCAAAGATTGATACAGGAATTGCGAGAGTAGCTTGAGAACACTTAAAGAGAAATAAAGGAATTGAGTGAGCAGGCTGGGATCAGTCAAAGAGAAAGTCATGAATGTCATGAGCAGGCTGAAAACACTCAAAGAGAACTACAGGAACTGTGTGAATATGAAGAAGCTAATCAAAGAGTAATAGAGGAATTGAGAGAGGGGGATGAGAATACAGAAAGATCACTAAAGGCATTCAAGGAATCCATAAATAGAGAGCTCAAACAAGTCAGGGAGGCCACAAAAGGGAATGCTGAATGGAACCTAACAGAAGGAATAGGAGTCCAAGGAAACCATAACTAATCAACTAAGTGATTTGAGAATAAATGCTGACACCAAATTAAGGAAGTAAAGAAGTCCATACAAGATCTAAAACAAAGCTCCAGCAAAGAATCTGAAGCCATCAAAGCCAACCAACTAGAAGGAAAAATAAAAAACAAAGTAGAAAGACTTGATAGTAGGTTAGACCATGCTGAAGATCGAATTTCAGGGATTGAAGTCAGCCTAGTTATTATAAAGAAAGAACATACAACCATCCAAGACAAATCCAAGAAATATGACAGAGCTATTCAACATTTGGAAGACAACATCAGAAGGCCTAATCTGAGGCTAATGGGTGTAGAGACAGAAGTTAATGGTCTAGGAAATCTGTTTAGCAGGATCCTAGCAGAGAACTTTCCAAACATGCACAAAGATAGGTCTATTCAGATACAAGAAGCTTTTAGAACACCAAATAGACGGGACCAGGATAGGACATGCCACCGTCACATTATAATATACACACGATCAATTCAGACCAAAGAAAAGTTCCTTAAAGCTGTCAAGGAGAAAAGCTCAATCACCGATAAAGGGAAACCAATTAGAATCACCTCAGATTCCTCAGCAGAAACAATTAATGCCAGAAGAGCCTAGAATGATGTATGCCATGCCCTAAAGACAAACAACTATCAACCAAGAATACTGTACCCAGATAAACTCTCCTTCAAAACCAACTAGATCACAATAAAGGCCAAGCAACCATACCCAAACTGAGAATCCAAGAACCATAGGAAGAACCAAGTTTCCACAGCCCCCAAGAAGGCGGATAAAATGGCAGCAACTCCCAAATACCTCACTCCTATCTCTCAACATTAACGGACTTAACTCTCCAATTAAACGACATAGACTCTCTTCTTGGATTAAAAAGCAACATCCTTCTATTTGCTTCTTTCAGGAGTCACATCTTGCCCGTAAAAACAAACACATTTTCAATGTGAAAGGTTGAAACAAAATCTACCAAGCAAATGGCCCCCATAACCAGGCGGGAGTTGCAATCCTAATACCAGATAAAATAGACTTCAAATTAAAATTAGTGAGAAAACATAAAGAAGGTCGCCACATACTCATTAAGGGATCTCTCCTTCAGGAGGATATTACAATTCTAAATATCTATTCGCCAAACAACGGAGCACCCAAATTTATCCAAGAAACACTACTTTCCCTCAAATCCCACATAGATCTAAAGACACAGGCCGAAATTTTCTTAATAGTGATCCAGAAGCACAACAAATCTAAGAAGGGTTGAACAAATGGGATTGCATGAAATTGCATAGCTTCTGCACGGCAAAGGACATAACTAGCAAGATCAGTAGGAATCCCACGGATTCGGAGAAGGTCTTCACTAGCCATATAACAGACAAGGGTCAAATATCTAAAATATACCTGCAACTCAAAAAATTAGACCCCCCAACGACAAACCTTCAAAGAAAAAACTGCCCAATAAATAATTGGGCTAAAGACATAAAGAGAAACTGCTCTGAATAGGAACGAAGGATGGCCAATAGACACATGAAGAAATGCTCAACCTCCCTAGCAATAAAAGAAATGCAAATTAAAACAGCATTGAGATACCACCTCACCGCAGTTAGAATGGCTAGAATCAAGAACTCTAATAACAACAGATGCTGGATGGCATGTGGACAGAAGGGAACCTTAATGCTTTGTTGATGGGAGTATAAACTTGTACAACCACTTTGGGAAGTAGTATGGAGGTTCCTCAAAAGACTCCACATAGAGCTCCCCTATAACCCAGCAATCCCACTATGGGGCATTTAACCAAATGTTCACAAACAAAACTACAAGAAAGTTACCAACACAGCTATGTTTATTGCAGCCTTATTTACCATAGCTAAGATATGGAACCAACCCAGATGCCCCTCAGTAGATGAATGGATCAAGAAAATGTGTTATATATACACAATGGAATTCTATGCTTCCATCAGAAAGAATGACATTGCCCCATTTGTTAGGAAATGGAAAGACTTGGGAAAAATTATATTAAGTGAAGTAAGCCAGGCCCAAAGACACTTAGGTCCCATGGCTTCCCCTATTTGTAATAACTTGTTTAAGTCTGAGTCAAGCAGAAAAGGTCAGATAAGTTGATGTTAGGGAAATGAACCCTATGATATTTATTCAAATAATTTTTTTCTTTCATGCAATTGTTTCTAACACATTTATAAGATGATTTCTTTGTTGCTTTACATGTGCCTCCACCACTGTATAACCCCTGCTTTCACTGTATTTGATGTTATCATTTGTGGAGGGGAAGGGAAAAAACAAATCGTTTAAATAGGTGGACCCATTGCAACGAGACATACAAGTCATTATGTCAAAAACGAACTTTACAACTTTGGTGGGGGGGATGAGGGTTGGGTGGTGGGACAGGGGGAGAATGGGAGGGGAAGGGGAAACAAAGGAGGAGGCTACAATGCTTTATCAGAAATGTACTCATTGTCTTGCCCATGTAATTGTAACCCCTCTGTACAGTATTTTCACAATAAAAAAGTGGTCTAATTTGGAAAATGTTCCATGTAATGGTGAGAAAAAGTGTATTCTGATGCTGCTGGGTGAAATATTCAGTAGTTTTCTGTTAAATCTAGCTGATCTAGGCAGTTCTTTTGATCTGCAGTTTCTCTGTTGAGTTTTTTCGAGTTGATCTATGTATTGTGGATAGTGGTCTTTTAAAGTCCCCAACAATTCTTATCTTTGGATCTATTTGAGATTTTGGGGAAAGCAGTATCTGTTGGATAAATTTCGGTGATCCATTGTTTGGCGAATAGTATTTATTATTGCAATATCCTCCTGAAAGAAAGATCTCTTAATTCGTATGTAGTGAACTTCTTTATCTCTTCTCACTAACTTTAATTTGAAGTCTATTTTATCTGATGTTATGATTGCAATTCCTCTCTGTTTATGTGGGCCATTTCCTTGGTAGATTTTGTTCCAGACTTTCATGTTCAAAGTGTATTTGTTTTTATGAGCAAGGTGTTATTCCTGAAGGCAGCAGATAGAAGGATGTTGCTTTTTAATCCAACTAGACAGTGTATGTCGCTTAATTGGAGAGTTAAATCCGTTAATATTGAGAGAAAGGACTGAGAAGTGTTTGGTAGTTTCTGCCATTTTATCTGCCTTCTTGGGGGCTGCCTCAACTTGGTTCTTCCTATGGTTTTTGGATTCTCAGTTTGGGTGCCATTTCTTTGTCTTTATTGTGATCTTGTCCGTTCTGTCTGTTGCAACAATGAGAAGTACAAGTTGTCATGTGTAGGACATCTTTAAGTATCTTTTGTAGGACCGGTTTGGTGGAGATATATTTTTTTTCAGTTTTTCTTTTCTATGGAAGATTTTTATTTCACCTTCGGTTATGGAGGAGAATTTAGCTGTTTACAGTATTCTTGGTTCATACTTTGTCTTTAGGTCATGGCATGCATCATTCCAGGCTCTTCTTGCTTTAATTTACTCTGATGAAAAAAATGAAGTTATTCTAATTGATTTCCCTTCATAGATGATTGATCTTTTCTCATTGACAGCTTTAAGGATCTTTTCCTTGGTCTGAATTGATCTTGTGCATATTATAATGTGACGGTGGGATGTCCTGCTCTCGTCTGGTCTATTTGGGGCTCTAAACGTTTCTTGTATCTCAATAGGCCTATCCTTTTGCATGTTTGGGAATTTCTCTGCTAGGATCCTGTTAACCAAATTTCCTAGACCATTATCTTCTGTTTCTAGGTGCTACTCTACACCCATTATTCTCAGATTAGGCCTTCTGATGGTGTCTTCCAATTGCTGAATACATCTATCATATTTCTGGATTTGTCATGGATAGTTGTACATTGTTTCTGTATAATATCTAGGCTGTCTTCATTTACCGAGATTCGATCTTCTGCATGGTCTAACCTACTGTCAAGACTTTCTTCTTTGTTTTTTATTCATTTTCCTTCTAATTGTTTGGTTTTGATTACTTCAAATTGTTGGAGCTTTGTTTTAGATCTTGAATGGACTTCTTTACTTCCTTAATTTGGTGTTCAGTTCTTATTCTCAAATCACTTAGTTGTTTGGTTATGGTTTCCTTATACTCCCAGTCCTTCTGTTGGGTTCCATTCAGCATTCCCTTTGTGGTCTCCCTGAATTCTTTCAACTGTCTGTTTATGGATTCCATGAATGCCTCTATTGAACTTTGTTTATTCTCGTCCCTCCCTTGCAATTCCAGTGTTACTCTTTGATTAGCTTCCTCATTTTCATGCAATTCCTGTAGTTCTCTTTGACTGTTCTCAGCTTGTTCACGCAATTCCTGACATTCTCTTTGTCTGTTTTCAGCCTGCTCATGCAATTCCTATAATTCTATGATGGTTCTCAGCCTGCTCACACAATTCCTTTATTTCTCTTTGAGTGTTCTCAACCTATTCATGCATTTCTGTATCAATCTTTGAGTAGCTTCCTCATGCTCATGAGATTACTGTATTGATCTTTGGTTTGCTTCCTCTCTCTCCCTATCATGTTCACACTGAATCATTTGCAGGTTTTCTATCTGTTCATTCACCATGTTTCCAAGTAATATTTATTGAGCTTTTGGGGAACTCTCCTCTGGAATACTGGTTATCATGAGTGGGAGTTGAGATACCAGGACTTTCATTTTTCTTGTGTTTTTCTGGCTTGTTCTGCCCATTTGATATGAAAGTTTTCTGCTAGAATACTTTTTGAAGGCATACATCAACCAAAGTCCTGCAGTTGCACAGGCAAAAGGACACAGATATAATCTAGTTCAGCAGATACAATCTATTCAACATCAAACAACTATGGATTAATGGGCTAACAACAGCAAGGACGAATTTGGCAAACCAGAAATTATTATATTTAGGGACAAATATGAGGAAAAATAGGATTAGAAGAATGTAGAGAGGTAAAAGGAGAGTGAATTTAACCAAGTTCTAATCTCAAAGAGGGAAGTGGATTGGACAGAATAGTAGGAGAGAGAAAAAAGGACAAGAAAAAATGGGAAAAACAAATATTTAAGTTTAATAAATGAGTCTTAAAAATTATCTAAGTTTAAGGTGATATTGAGAGAAGAAAAAGATACGATGAGAGGAGGGGAGGGATAGAAAGGAGACATGAAAATCTAAAAAATAAAAATTCTCAAAAATTATATAGGCCTAAAGAGATAATACTGCTATTACAGAATTTAAGGCTAAGAAGTTTTGCTTTGAGTAATAAAATTCTTGATTAATGTGTATACAATGGGGGTAAGGTCTAATATTTGACAATGGGCATATATCTGAAGATGAGCAGAACAGCAAATAAGTCACACACAAAAACAAGGAAACAGAAGAAAAATGAAAAGAATGAAAAAGAAAAAAAAAAGATAAAAGGACCAAAAGGTCAGTAGAGATTTAAACAAAGCACACTCACACACACATACACCTAAAATAAAAATTAGGAGGGGAGAAAAAATTTAATAGAAAACAATTTTTTTTAAAAACTAAAAATTAAAAAAGGTACCAAAAAGAGTTCTTTTTTTTTGCGGGGGGGGGGGGGCGGAGGGGGGGGAAGTAGATGTGAAGATCCTGTATCTCCCTGTGTCTGTAACCAGTCTCTTGGTGGAGTCTTTAGTCTGCTTGTGGTGTTTGGTTTGCCTGTGGCTTGATTGGTTTCTTAAGTCAATTTGTTGGAGCAGGCAGAAAAATGATCAGGATTTTGTGATCCTCCTCCCAGTATAGTTCAATGAGAGGGAGATCTGCTTTGAGTTTCACAAAAGAGGGAGATGGCTGTTTCCTCTAATTTGAAGATGCTGTGATGAGGCTATGTACTGGGTAGAATTGAGGCCTTTCAGCAAATTGCAGCTTTTCCCTGAGGGGTAACTTCTGAGACACTCACAGAGCCCAGCCTAGAGCCATTCTCAGGGTTTATGTTTACTGAATTTCACTTGATTGTCTAGGCTGCTGTAGGGAGGGGCAGCCTCTGGCTCTGTTTACCCAGTGAAGAAAGTCACTCCCCTCGGGGCAGAGCTTTGTCTGCCTGGGCTGGGTGACTTTTCCCAGGGAGGAGCTGAGCCTGGCAGGTCAGGTCAGGTGCCTGAGACCTCCTAAATGACTCTTTTGTTTTTTTTTTCCAAGGCCTGAGTTGGAGCTTGCTGCTCAGCTGGGCCTTTTCAATATCAAATATGGAGGTCTCCGGGGGTGAGGATGGTAAGGGTGGCCTTCCCTCCTCTGTTCCCTAAGAAGGAGTGAGTATGTCAGGATTCTACTCACGCTGGAGTCTTGGTTCCTGGGTTGTCTCTGGTCTGTGATAAGCAGGATGAAGATATCTGCTACTTATCAGTTCTTTCTGGTTTTAAGTAGAATCCAGTCACCTGCTGTGTCTGGCACCATTGTCCCAGACTCTGTGTTGTTCTTTTGGCGGCTAGGCTGCTGCCGTTGCCGCCACCACCACAACTGCAGCTAATGGCAAGTGCTCAGATCTGTCTCCTTGCCTGGATTTTCCCTCTCTGGCAAAACTGTACTGTGATGGCACACTTGGTCATTCTCTGACCTAGGACTCTTCAGTGGAACACTACAACTATTTTCTATGTGAGAGCTTGTTTAGCCTCTAGCTTCTCCTCCTCCATCCTCCCCTAAAGTAATCTGTTGTTGCTTTTTAAAAAACTGGTGACAGTTTCTCATGCCTGTAATCATAACAACTCAGGTGGCTGAGATCTGATAATCGAGGATTAATAACAGCCTGGGTAAGAAGGTCTGTGAGACTATTATCTCATTAACTGGTTACCAAGAAACTAAAAGGGCCCTGTGGGCCAAACTAGTAGAGTGATAGCCTTGAGCACAAGAGAATAGGGATTTCAATCAGGCCCTCAGTTCAAGCTTCTCATATTAAAAAATGTTAAAAACAATTTGCCATCATTTGTAATTTCAGCATCCTCAACTAGTGGTTTATTTAAAGCCAATTTGCATCTCAGTTTGCACGTATTTGGGTGGGGGAACTAAACTTATATAACATTTAAAAGAAAATAAATGAGCACAAGGGTACAGGTGGCTCACGCCTGTAATCCTACCTTCTCAGGAGGCTGAGAAATGAGGATGTTGGTTCAAAGCCAGTCTTGGGCAGAAAAGTTCCCATGAGACTGCTATTTCCAATTAACCACTAAAAAACAAGAAATGGCACTATGGTTTAATCTTGTATGGCAGAGTGCTAAACTTGAGCAAAGAAGCTCTGGGACAGCACCCATGCCCTGTATTCAAGCCTATGTCTGAAGGAAAAAAGAAAGATTTCAGGGCTGGGAAGTTGGCTAAGTGGTAGAGTGCTTGCCTTGCATGTATGAGCCTTTGGGTTCGATTTCTCAGTACCACATAAGCAGAAAAGCCAGAAGGGGCACTGTGGTTCAAGTGGTAAAGTGATATCCTTGAGGTGAAGAGCTGAGGGACAGTGCCCAGGCCCAGAGTTCAGGACCCATCATGGACAAAAAACAAACAAAAAAAAGAGTTCAAACAAACGATGTGCACAATAGACTATACACTAAAGATGAAAGATTAAATTAATACATTAATAATTAAAATGATGAACATTGTTCCAATTTTGTAGGTGGTGAATGTAGCAGAAAAAGTGATAAGATATAATGATTCATTTCTAACAACTCCTCCATTTTTCAAACTCATTTACTACTTTTAAACTAAAGAGGCACGTAAGTATCACTTTACAGAAAAACAAAACTGTACATGTATTTTAGCCTGAATTCCACATTTTATAATTTGCCTTTTAGTGAACAATCTATCTTTTCATATAAAATACTTGTGATACCTTTAATACTTCACATCTTTCCAGTATTTGGTTATATCAAAATTCCTCCCTTCCTTCTTTTCTTCCTTCCATTCCTTCATATTCTTTCCTCCTTTCAATCTTAGCAATTAAACGCAGGGCTTCATGAATTTTAGGTAGGTGCTCTACAAAGTGAGCCATACACCTGCTCTTTTCGCTTTAGTCACTTTTGTTTTTGTTGGTCATGTGGTTTGAACTCTGCACCTGTACACTGTCCTTGCACTCTTCAGCTCAAGGCGAGTGCTCTACTGTTTCAGCCACAGTGCCACTTCTAGTTTTCTAGTGGATTATTGAGATAGGAGTCTCACACACTTTCCTGCCTAGAGTTGCTTTGAACTGGGATCTTCAGATCTCAGCCTCCTGAGTAGCTAAGATTACAGGCATGAGCCACCTGTGCTCAGCGCTGCTGTAGCCATTTTTATGACAGGGTTTTCTGTTTATGACCAGGCCAGCATGGATCACAATCCCTCGATGACAGGGAGGGTTGTGTGTAGCAAGTCAGACACAGTGGGGAAACAACTTTCTCTGCCCATCACAGGGAGAATTTTGGAGGGTTGCATTAGAAATTTCTAGAAGTGGGTTGTGAGGAGAATTCTGCTTCCAGGAGTCTCTTCCCACTTCCCAGCATTCTAGTCCTGCCACAAAGGGTCTATGGTAGAAGGCTCAGGATGGAGAGGGCAGACTCTCATTTTCCTTGTCACCAATCTGTCCACAGCATCAATTGTTCCATCTTAACTATTTGGATGGACTTCTACCCTGATGATTTTTATGAGCACAAGAAACTTGACATCCTGAAAAAACTTACACAGTATGACAAGCTCAACATGCCCTCTTCAGACTTGCTGTTCTGCTTACATATTCTTCTGGACCAGCTGGAGCAATGCATGACCCGTGAGACCAAGGAAAAGAGTAAATAGTCCTTGTTTAGATGCCTTAGAGCTTTTGAGTAGGGATGGAACCTAGGTCTCAAGGGATGGGCCTGCTTTGCCAAGAGCCCTTTGTACTACCCAGCATGGCAAAATGTTCTTTTATGGACATAACCACTCATTAGAAACACCCTACCTTCTCATCAGTGTTCAGCCCAAACTCAAGTTCTACAGCTTCTCCTACTAAATCCTCATAGAAGTTTAGTCACACTTTAACTTCTAGAGTCTACTCTAAGACTCCTGTACCTATTTACATTCTTATGTTTGTGTCACTGTAGAGAACTTCCTGCTGAACTCCAGATAAAGAACCCATCAGTGATGTCGCCTATGGTGACTGATGGAGATTGGAAGCGAAAACTGGACTCCAGAAAGCATGAGAACATAGAGGCTTTTTGCAATGTGTAGAAAGGCCCAACTAGGTTTTGAGTCCTGTGGACATCCCACTGGTTCTGAACTCCACATGTGATATAGGTGTACCTGCACATACCACCAAGGAAGAAGATGATCCAGAATGTCTTCCATTGATGTTCACAATTCACCTAGATCACATCCAAACCAGTAAAAAATGTTTTGGTCCTGGAGTGCAGGGTAAATATGTGCTAATGGAAAATGACCCCAGTCTATGTTCAAGAAAACCAATAAGTTAGGTTCAAAGTCTAGATTCAGTTGAGGAAAGGGAATCTGTCCTCACAGAATATCCAGACCAATCTGTCCTTCTGCTGGGGATCCAATTTCCAATTGAGAAATAAGATCTGTCCCTCCCGAGACTCGGGAAGAAAATACTGCCTTTGATGAGGAAGTAGATCCTTTTGAGGACTCTGAGGCAGAATTTGTGTCTGAAGCCAACTTAGAAGACAATCCAGATTTAGAGATTGCTTCCCCCCTTCTTTAGAAAATCGTTATATTTCTTTTTGGTCCTGATTGTTGTAAAATGATCATTCTAGTTATTTTTCTAACGTTATTAAAATGTCAGTGTTTATGTTATATTATATAATTCATGAGCCTTAAATGTGTTTTTTTTTCAACCTACAATGTAAAGCACCATGCACATGTGTTCTGTGTGTGGGAAAACAGAGTGACAGTGGGATGATCAAGAGAGCCTACTGGATATAAAGGGAATGGTTAAATGCACAGGGAGTTGCAAGGAAGCCAGGCCATGCCTGCATGGGGTGATAAGGTGGCTACAAAAGATCTAGGACATACCAGATCAGATGACCTAGAAAGCTGTTCTGTCAATTGGGACAAATGCTACAATACTTATAGTGGTATGTGGGACTTTCTTCCAACAGTGAGTTCAATTCTATATACATATTCATTGTGCTTTGGGAAATATTGAAGAAAAATTTGGCTCCATTAACATAAAAATTCTACTTAGGGCTGAATATATTTGACAAAATACGTAAGAAATATCAACACTGGAAAGTATAAGCCATCATCAATAGAAGAAAGAAGGCTTATATAGATTGACAAACACAAAATCAAGAAGCAATTAAATCAGTTATATGGAAATACATGTTATATTCATTACGTTTTATACAGTATATTATATGATATATAAGATCAAATATGATTTTTCATACTACAAGGGCTTTTAACTTTTTCAATCTTAAGTATTTATTCACATAATATTAGTGTAAAATATTATTGGGGAAAGTGGTAATATAACTTTGATTATAATTATATGAATATATATTTTTGTGTTTCTAGATATAACACTGATTATAAATAGATGGATAAATATAAACATATATTTGTATATCTGTCTGTGAGGTGAATATAATGAAACAGGCTACACAATGTATAAAAAGGCAGTTATGAGTTAGTATATGAGACTCAGGCCTGTAATCCTAGTGATGTGGGTAGCTGGGTTCTGAGTTTTAGTTTCTCTTACCCCCATGCCACTAGATTTTCAGAGAAGACCTGGTCCCTCGAGTGTAGCCAAGCGACACGTATGCAGTAGGATCACACTCTGTGACCCCAGAGGAAAGTCAGTAGAAATCAGGACAAGCCTCTTATGCTATGACAGTCTACTCAGTTCCTGTGACAAGATGGCCATCTGTAGAACATCAGATGGAAAGTTGGCATTCCCTCCCAAAATGTTTTTGACTATCCTGAATTAAACCTTATTTCCCTTCCCAAGCTGCAAACACATAGAAATATGCCAAGGGCTCAAGAGAGATGGACAAAGACTTACAAATACATAAAATTATATACTTTTTTGGGGGTCCGGTTGTCAGCTTGAACTCTGGGCCTGGGTGCTATCCATCAGCTCTTCAGCTCAAGGCTAGCGCTCTACCACTTGAACCACAGGGCCACTTCCAGCTTATTTTCTTTTTGCTTATGTGGTTCTGAGGAATCGAACTCAGAGCCTCATGCATGCAAGGCAAGCACTCTACCACTAAGCCACCTTCCTAGCCCCAAAATTATATACTTTGTTTCAGTAATTCAATGACAAATCATCAAAGGCATATCTTGAATTTTCTTTTTTTAATGGAAATGGGAATATACACTGAGTGCATTAGGGAGTAGGTGATAGTTAGGATGCTGAGTTGTGGAATGGACTCCTGGGCATGGGAGACACTTGCCTTGGAGAACTTGTGTGGAGATGTGTCTCTGCACACAGTTTCACAAAACAATGCCCATAACTTGTATGATGTCAATAGCAGCAAATAGGTGTCAGGCACTGATCTTGCTCTGAGGTGGACTCAGCAACACAGAAAGGCACAAAGAATGAGAGGGAATGACTGCTAGCCACCAGACACCAGCTTCAAGTGCTGTCTTGACCAGAAGCTAAGATAAATTGAGCTGGAGAAGGCTGATCCCTATGCAAGGCTCCTGAGCACTAAGGACCAGGCACTATTATAGGTGTTGGAGAAACAAGTGAATGTGGCTCTCTCCTCATCAATTTCATGCTGAAAAGAAAACCAGAAATCATAATGATAATTTTTATAAATCAGAGACATGACATTGGTAGTTTTGTGGCAACAACTCCACAGCGGTTATGTGAGGAGATATTCCTGAGGAGGAGATAGTTAACCTGAGAGCCATCATCCATGCAATTAACTAGAAGCAGGTACTCCAGGCAGTAAGAGCAGCAAGTACATCCCTCATTGATGGGAAAGGATGTAACTTGCTTCAGAAAAGGAAAACATCACTGATGTGCTTGCTCGTGAAGTAAGAATAAAAAGGTACAATGAAGAAAAAAAGATCAGACATGAAGATCTGAATAAATTATATAGATATTGGATGCTGCGAGTTACAAGAAGAAAAATTCTGATGTTATTCTAAATCTGACATAACCCACTGGAACCAAAATGCTCACATAGTACCTAGACATATCTGATTCACCTAGAGAACACTTTTAAAAAGTGATTCTAGCCAGGTTCTGGTGGCTCACAACTGGAATGCGAGCTACTCGGGAGGCTGATACCTGAGGATCACGTTTGAAGCAAGCCCAAAGAGGAAATTTGGAAAGACTCATCTCCAATTAACCACCAAAATTATGGACTTGAAGCTGTGGTTCAACTGGTAGAGCACTAGCCTTGAGAAAAAATTAAAGGACAGCACCCAGGCTCTAGGTTCAAATCCCTGGACTTCACAAAACAAAAAGTCAACAAATAAAATTTGGTGCTCAGTCGATCATCACTTAGCATTCTACTTCAATGTATTTAGTATGAGCCTAGGAAGTTACATGTTTAGCAAATGCTCTCCCCTCATATTCTGCTTCATTACCAGTATTCAAACCCCTGGCATTACCAAAGTCTCCTCCCAGTTAGCATAGCAGTCTACCACTGGGAATTAATAGATATATTTTTATTAATCATAATCTATCCACACACATCAAATGAGTAGTAGCCACATTCCACTATTCTGAATGTTTTTTCTCCCCCTTTGAGTTAATAAACCTTACCATTAAAAACTATGGAATACTTATTAAATTAAGTCAACAGTCATCATTCTTCCACCCAATCTTGTAACCTAATTTATGTGTTTTTTTTTTTTTCTTTGATGTTGGTGCCCTGTATCTTGTATGTACATTTCTCTAGCTTTGGGAGGTGAAGGGGAAAAAACCAAATGCTTAACTAGGGATACAGTTTGACCCATTTTAACAATGAGATCAAGACACTATGTTCAAAAACGAACTTTACAATTTAGGCAGGGAGTGGGAAGGAGGGATGGAAAGGAGTAGTTGTGGAGGTGGAAGGGTAGGGATGGTAGGGGAAAAACAAAGGAGGAAGTATCAATGCTTGAGAGGAAATGAACTCATTACCTACCTTATGTAACTGCAATCCCTTTGTACATTATTTTTACAAAAAAAAAAACGTATTAAAAAAGATGAAAAGACCCAGAAATAAAACTACATACTTACAATCATCTGATATTCGACAAAAGAGTGAAAGATGTAATGTGGAAAAAACATAGTCTTGCCGGGTGACTGTGGCTCATGCCTTTAATCTAGCTAATCAGAAGGCTGAGATCTGAGAATGGTTGTTGAAAGCCAGCAGGGCCAGGGAAGTCGATGAGACTCTTAGCTCCAATAAACCACAAGAAAATGGGAAGTGGAACTGTGGTTCAAGTACTAGCCTGGAGATGAAATGCTGAAGGGTAGCTCCGAGGCCGAGAGTTCAAGCCCCACGACCGACACACACACAGACACAGACACAGACACACAGACACACAGACACACAGACACACACACACACACACACACACACACACACACACACACCACACATACACAGACATCATAGCCTCTTCAACTATTGGTGTTGGGAAAACTGGACATCAATAGGCAGAAAACTGGAAGTGGATCTCTGCTTGCACTAACATCAACTCAAAATGGATTAACTACATTAAAATCAGCCAAACTACTATAAGACAGAAAAAGGGTGACATTAGAACTTATAGGTACTGAGGTGGAAGCTGGGCAGCTTCACCCCGAGCACCGGTAGTTGCGCTCCAGATCCTGCAATCTCACACTGCGTGCCTTGACCCAGTAACTGCTTACTCCAGTTGGCCCCTGCAATGGGCACCATGCTTCCGGCGGCGCTTGGCGCTCAGGGCAGCTCTACTCACCACCCTGGCCCTGCTCCTCAGGCCACCGGTGACGAGGGTCCCATCTTGCAATGCGAGCACTGTGATGGGATCGCGCTGGCCCAGTGCGAGCCTCTGCCTGCAGTGCCTGCGTGTGCCGAGCTGGTGCGCGAGCCAGGCTGTTGCAGCTGCCTGACATGTGCTCTGCGGGAGGGTCAGCCGTGAGGTGTCTACACAGAACTCTGCAGCTAGGGGCTCAGCTGCCAGCTGCCACCAACCGAGCCACGCCCACTGCAGGCACTGCTGGTTGGCCGCGGGTTCTGCGCCAATGCCAGCGTCCTGGCCGGCTGAGCGCCTACCTGCTGCTGCTGGCGCCCTCTGCCTCAGGAAATGCTAGTGAGTCAGAGGAGGACCTAGGCACGGGGAGCTTGGAGAGCCATGCCCCTCCCAGCACACATAGGGTGCCTGACTCCAAGTTCCATTCCATTCATGTGAAGCTGGACACCATCAAGAAAGGTCACGCAAAGGACAGCCAGCACTACAAAGTCGACTATGAGTCCCAGAGCACGGACACCCAGACCTTCTCCTCGGAGTCCAAACTGGAGATAGAATATGGTCCCTTCCTTAGAGAGATGCAAGACACCCTGAATCACCTGAAGTTCCCCAATGTGCTGAGTCCCAGGGGTGTGCACATCCCCAACTGCGACAAGAAAGGATTTTATAAGAAGAAGCAGTGTCGCCCCTCCAAAGGCAGAAAGCGGGGCTTCTGTTGGTGCATGGAAAAGTATGGTCAGCCCCTCCCAGGCTTCGACAGCAAGGGCACGGACGACTTGCACTGCCTCGGCATGCATAGCCAGTAAACCCCACTGCATCAGTTAAATTGGAGCTCCAATACGCCTTACTTTACACAAAAGACTGCCACGGACAGAACAGTACCTGCCTACAGCCTCCACTTACATTACTTTTTGTGATGACCTGGTTTTTTGTGTGTTTTTTAAAGAAAACCAAAGTTTAGACAGAGACTTTAGAAATGTCTATTGTTCCTTTAAATGGTAAACTTGAGCATCTTTCCACTTTTCAGTAGTCAGAAAAGAAAATTAATTTCTCTGTTGCTTTCTGTAAAAATAACTGATACTCCTGCCCAAAGCAGCGGACTTGATCCCCTTCTAGAAACCTCTCCACATCTGCCCATTGGAACAGCTGAACTTCTGCCTCCCTCACTTCAGTGGCTATTGTAGAAGACACCTCCTCGTTGCCCTCCGCACTGCTCAGGCTTCATGGAGAACAGGAAGGTCAGAAACTCAAATCACCTGGACATCTCTACCATACACGAGACCCCTGGGCCTCCTGATACTATCTTTGATTCCAAGCCATGGACCCCTGGGCCACAAAGCTTCTTCATTATCTGCAAGTGACTTGATCTGCTTGGAAAATACTGGAGAGATTGAGGTGGAATATAACTGACCAAGAAAGTTCTATAAAACTGACCCAAAAAAGTTCTAGTACATTCTGGGAAACTTGTAAATGCAGATCTTCCTGACCTCCCTCCATTAGGCAGCTTTTCAAGGATGGAGCCCAGTGGAAGGCCCAGGGTGGCCTTGGCTGTGGTCCAGCAGGGCATGGGGGAGGCTGGGGGTGTACCCCACACCTCACAGGCCTCACCAGTAATGGAGTAATCGCTCTGGAGACAACAACAACAACAACAAAATGTTTTCTAATTTAACTCCTAGTTTGGGGTTGAGGATAATAAACTGTTTAAAGGCAAAAGTTTATTTTCACCCCTCATCTTTATTCTTGACCTAACAAAACAATGGTGTTTAATGTTATCTAAACAGGAAAGATGAACAGCTTGTTGAGAGAGCCTCATAGGGCACTGGGAACATGTAGAGAATACCTTGTGTTTGTTGAACTTGGAGTCCAACTCATACTTTATAATTCACACATGTATGCAGAGAGAGAGAGATATGTTCTCAATGGTTAACCATTGTATACAGCATAGCCCAACTATAATAGGATTCATACTAGATAATCCTAGATAGTGTTAATTACTAGAAGGTGTAACTATGGTTGTGATCAGGAGAGGACACTCAGTCCAGGCTGGGCTTTTCTCTCCCCAAGGCCAAACCCATGGCAGTGTTGGGTGTGTGGCGATTGTCCTGCCCTACACAGCAGAGAGCTCTCCTTAAGAACAAAAAGAGGTCTCAAGACAGTCTGCCTACCTATTACGAGCTTTCCTTTTTTTCTAAAATTTTTTTGGGGGGAAAGTATTTTTGAAAAATTTTGTCTTGTGATGTATTTATAAAAGTAAATAAAGTTTTACCATCAAAATAATAATTAAAAAAATACTTATAGGTACTGGCAGGAACGTCCTGAATAGAATCCCAGGGGCATAACAGATAGGAATGAAACCCAACAAATGGGACTACATCAAAGGAAAAAACCTACACAGGCTAGAGACATAGCCACTAAACTAAAAAGACAGCCAACAAATTGGGAAAAGATATTTACCTGCAATACATCAGACAAAGGGCTAATTTTCAATGTATACATGGATCTCAAGAAACTACCCCTCCCAAAACTAATAAACGAATCACCAAATGGGCAGAGGAGCTAAGGAGAGACTTCTCATAAGAAGAGGTAAGAATGGCAAAGAAACATATCAGGAAAGGTTCATCATCCCTGGCCATAAAGAAAATATAAATCAAAGTAATTCTGAGATACCATCTTATCCAAATATCTTGAATTAGACAACAAATGTTGGTG